>NC_085843.1:234297545-234600045 GCF_035594765.1 Anolis carolinensis | reverse complement strand
AGCTTTTGACTGGTGCCATGTTTTTGCAGGGCTACAAGCTGGAGATTACAGATGTGCCGGTGCTTTCTGATGATTCGGCCCCCATTGGAACACTGGCAGGTGACTACTACAGGTGAGCAAGATTTTGATTCCATAGATAACCAGTGGATTCAGAAGCAGTTTGTGGAAGAACTTGAGTCTGTCAGAATGTGGGAAACAAATTTTATAGTGCATTCAGCTGAGCTATTTTCTCATTCTAGGTCTGATCAGAATATTGCTCACCACGATATCAAGTGTTGCCTCTGACCTCATTTTACAGTTGTCCTTGTCTAGTGTTCACCTGTGTGATCACCTTAGCTTTGCAACTTTGCAAAGTTTATGAAGAGATGTCCAAGATAGTACGGGAGGCAGCACTGTAACCCTTTAACCTGCAAAGTTTACATGCGCACGCTCCAGTGCTTTGTGCTTCCCTGTCTATAGATCAGAGATGCCTCACATTTGCATGTTGCGGGCTTCTTTAGAATCCTCCTTATTCCAGTTTCATTCTAAAGACTAGATCATTGACTACCATCTTTCTCATTCAGGAAACTCATCCGTTACTACAGCAAGAGTCATACGAATGATGTGGTGAAGTGCTATGAACTTCTGACCATCCACCTGGGCATCATGCCCACAGAGTATGTGATCCAGCAAGCATGTGACTTAGCCCGTCAACTCTGGGAGCCAACCCGTATTCCCTTTCTTTAGGGCCTTTTTTGCTGCTTTTTTGCAATTTGGGTGTTTCCTTCTCCTTTCTGGTCTTGACTGCACCTCGGGACTCTGCTGGATTAATTTCCATCGGACATTGCATTTGAACAACGTATTTTTTTCATACTGCAAAATTGGAAGATCTGCCTGTTTTTCCTCTTGCCATGTTGAATCAGATGCCCCTGCCTGAAAGCTTGACATGGGACATTGAAGCTAATGGGACCAATGGCTTTTGAGGCAGAGCTGCTGCCATGGTGTAGACGCTCAGGGAAATCCCTCCTCCACCTTCTCCTTGTGCACATACTCACACAGCCTTCTCTACCTATGAAACAAACGTTCATAACAATGGTATGCCAAAGCCTGCCCTAGCCAAAAATTTCACACATCCAATTTGCCACCGAAGCAGCAGCTCAAATCACTACGAACAAAGCTTTGCTTTGGGCTCTCATAAATGGAAGTGTCTCTGAGAATAGGCTGTTGGAACTGATGCCTGACTAATTTGGCAGCATCAAGCTTGCACCTTTTTATCCTAAAGAAAAACTTGCAGTTTGTTATCCTAAAGGAAATTACTCTTCCCACAATGAGGGAACAGGAATGTGTGTAAGGGAAGAAAACACTGTTTCACTGTTAAAACATACAAGGTTTCACATGAGGCGTGATCAGATTCAAGGGAGGAAAGTATGCAGGCAGATTCTTTCCAAAAATTGTTTTGAATTTCTACTACAAGACTTCAGACAGAGTGGGCTTGCATCTGGACTTTTGACAGAAGTGTCAACTTTTTGGTATGTGAGGTGCGTTCTACCACTGAATACATAAAAGAGTACTTGTTTCAAAAAATTGAATCACCAGAAAACAGCTTTAAGATCTACCTTTTGCACACATACATATAAGCATAGCTGGAAATACCAGACATATTCCAAATACAAGACCTTCCTGAGTGGTGAATATATGTACTAAGTCAACCTCAGAATAGTTTTGTAAAAGGTTATCCATGAAAAAGACATGCAAGTTGATTTGTTTTGAAATGATAATGGTATTTTGTATTTTTTTAAAAACCAAACGAATAAGCTAAATATACTGTAAATGGATGGAAATGTAAACTTCAGAAATGATAATGGTTTCTTTACTACAGCATTTCATATGCCATATACAATTCTAACTCAGTGGCAAGCACATGTTACTAATTTTATATTTATGGGAAAATGTACTTTTATACACTTTGCAAGAAAGAACTGAGCATAAGGTAAAGGTAAAGGTTTTTCCTTGATATTAAGTCTAGTCGTGTCCGACTCTGTGGGTTGGTGCTCATCTCAATTTCTGAGCCAAAGAACCGGCGTTGTATGTAGACTCCTCCAAGGTCATGTGGCCGGCATGACTGCATGGAGCGCTATTACCTTCCCGCAGGAGCCGTACCTATTGGCAGAAGCTGGGGCTAACAGTGGTAGCTCACATCACTCCCCGGATTCGAACCGCCGACCTTTTGATCAGCAAGTTTGATCAGCATAAGTATACTTAGTATATTTTATATTATTAAACCCTTGCAAAAGCTTTGTATTGAATCTCAGTGGTTTGTGGATAATGATCTAGACCCACGGATGGCTTCAGAACAAAAGGAGCAGGATATACTGTTGCATGCTCACTTGTGATTAGGAAACTGAAAAACCCAGCAGAGTAGAAAGCAAAGCTATTAAAAACACATCCCTCCCCACCCCATTGCAGGACAAGATAAAGCAGAAACTCACTACGGATATACGTATGGTCTCTTATCATTGTAATAACTTCTTAGAAGGAAAACAAATGCTGTGAGATAATTCACACTGGAGAAGTATAGTTTTAATAGGAGAACAGACATTACAAAGAATAGAGCAATGATGCAATATAGTGAAGTTTCTGATAAAATGGCAAAGGCAGAGGCCAAGGTTCTTCCATAACCTTCATGGGGGGAACAGAGTGAATAGGTTCTGTTTGAAAAGAGATTTGGCAGCTTAAAATGCACAAAAAGTCAAAAAGCATAGAGTAGAAATGTGCAATAATTTGAAGTAAATTGACACTATCTTGTCTTAATGTCTTAAAAGATAAAACAGCATTGACAATCATAATAAAATATATGATGGAACATGACTTTTGTAAAACTAAATTAAGATATGGTTTATAGCTAGTGGTGAAGACAGTAAAAACTATTTTGTGAAGCTACTCAGAAAGCATTATTTGGTTCTTTAGAAGATTTTGTACAAAGGAAAAAGAAAATTCAGAAAGATTACACTATGTAACAAAATTTGAAAAAATTGTTCCCGAGTTGAAAGTGTTGTTTCCTGTTTAAATGTGCTGTACTTACTTTGAAAGTGGTTGTTATACTCCGGAAGCTTCATTTTTGTTGTGTTGTTGAAGGCTTTCATGACCAAAATCACTGGGTTGCTCTGAGTTTTCCAGGCTGTATGACCATGTTCCAGAAGCATTCTCTCCTGATGTTTCGCCTGCATCTGTGGCAGACATCCTCAGAGGTTGCGAGGTCTGTTGAAAACTAGGCGAGAGGGGTTTATATATCTGTGGAAAGTCCAGGGTGGAAGAAAGAACTCTTGTCTGTTTGAGGCAAGTGTTAATGTAGCAATTGGCCTCCTTGATTAGCTTTGAATGGCCTTGTAGCGTCAAGGACTGGTTGATTCCTGCCTGAGAGAATCTTTCATTAGGAGGTGTTAGCTGGACCTAATTGTTTTCTGTCTGGAATTCCCCTGTTTTCTGAGTGTTGTTCTTTATTTACTGTCCTGATTTTAGAGTTTTTAAAATACTGGTAGCCAAATTATGTTCATTTTCATGGTTGTTTTTTTATCGTTTTCATTTTTGTTTTTTATCTTTCTGTTATCTGAAACCAAAAAGGCTTGTAATTTTCCTTAATGAAAATATGCACAAAAACAACCTTTTCCATGTTTTCATGATAGAACCAATTAGGAAATGACATTTATAACCCACTCTCCTAAAATTCCATTATGCCTTGTCTGGAAGCACTTGAATTCAATACACATTTGGAAGAAACAAGTATTGTAAGAACCTTGCAGGATGCAACATGCTGTTAACCCTATTAACAGCTGTGCTAGGTTATATTTTTTTGTCAATAAAAGACATGGGGAATTGTTCTGTTAACACCTAGAATTAAAATGGCTAGGAGATAAGAAACTAGCAAATACTTCAGGGAAATGTGATGAGTTTGGAATATTCATGTCACTCAGTCATGAAGCTCACTTGATCATTGGTCTAATTTCTTACCTTTCAGACCAATCTATCTACCTGGATACAAATGATAAAATTGGGGGAGTGAATTTCCATATATATTGTCCTAGCTTATTTTAAGGAGACTAGAGCCAAAATATAATAAATGAAAAAATGGAATAGTTTGCTTTCTGTGGGTGATAGAAAATAATCTAACTGTGCTCTTATATTGAATATTATGCTTTATGCTGAAAAGAATAGAACAATATAATGGGAATGTTGAGCAGCCTTTCTGTTTTTTCTGTTCTCTGGCAAACTATTTGTTTCATACACAGAAAGGGAAAGGCAATTGCGTATTACTTTCATTAAAATGTAAAGTTAAGAAATATTCTTCAATATGAGAGAGCCAATTGGAAAAGGGGAAGATAGTGGAATGGTCCAAAAAAATGCAGGTAACTACATGCGGAAAGACAGTGAATTTATCAGCCTGGTGGAGGATATAATTACACCAGTAAATAGTAGAGGTTAATTATTCTTTGAACGTTTGAGTGAAAACCCATACAAGCTACCTGAAGTCCCTCAGTTATTTAGAAAAAGGAAAGAGTCAGGAACATGCTTGAGACTCAGTCGCCCAGCCAATATTTAATACTTCTTGTGGTCACCTAAAAGTGCCACATCAGTTTGATTGAATATTAAATGATATGAATACAAATGTTAATCTTTGTATGCCACTTTCCCAAGATCAAATGGTGTCACAGACCAAAAAATACCAAAGCCGAAACAAAACAATTAAGTCAATATACAGCAAAATCCAAATACAATTAGGTCAAGGTAAAGATTTCCCCCTGACATTAAGTCTAGTCGTGTCCAACTCTGAGGGTTGGTGCTCATCTCCATTTCTAAGCCAGAGAACTGGCATTGCCCATAGACACCTCCAAGGTTATGGGGCCGGCATGATTGCATGAAGTTCCATTATCTTCCTGCTGGAGCGGTACCTATTGATCTACTCACATTTGCATATTTTCAAAATGCTAGGTTGGCAAAAGCTGGGGCTAACAGCGGGAGCTCACCCCCCACTCCCTGGATTCAAATTGCCAATCTTTGGGTCAACAAGTTCAGCAACTCGGTGGTTTAATCTGCTGTGCCACCTGGGGCTCCCTTTTAGATACAATTAATGGATAATAAAAATTCAATCAACAATTCATTCAACTTGCACAGGCTCCTTTGTGAGTTTTTTTGTAACACAAATGGGAAAATTTAAAGAATCGATGTATCTAGACATAGATTTATCTAGAGCTTTCCAAATGTTTCATGTGAGTGAAACACTTTTGAGACATGTATCATTTTGCAACATAGTCATTCAGTTTTACTGGCAAACTAGAAGTTAAACCAACCCTTTATAAGAGATATGGACACTGTAATAATGAAATGTATGGGGACGCAACATATCTCCTGAAAACTTTTCATATATGTATATTTAAATATATATGTTTTTGCTTATTTTGCAAAGAATCACAGGTTTTTTGTTATGTTCATGCAACACACCTACAGAGTTGCAGCCAAAACACAAATGTGTTGTGACACAATTGGGAAAGCTCTGATCTAGACCGATTAAAATACTAGAAAATTCCAGATTTTGTTCATTCTTTCTGGCTTTATTTTGAAGATACATATATGTGTGTTTATTAATCCAAATATTTTCTGTTGACTATCAGGGCCCTTCCACACAGCCATAACCCAGAATATCAAGGCAGAAAATCCCACAATATCTGCTTTGAACTGGGTTATTTGAGTCCACACTGCCATATATTCCAGTTCAAAGCAGATAATGTGGGATATTTTCAGCTGTGTGGAAAGAGCCACAGTATGATCAAAGGTTTTTTATAGCAACTTCCAAGATCAGTTCACTTTAATCTAATAAAAATGTGAAAGAACAGGAGTGAAAATGGAATTTTCAGTTGGTCTAGATTTACTATTAAAATGGTGTATTGCATTAGAAAAAAACAACACTAAATACAATGCAATTAGAGACGTCCAGGTTTGCAATGTTAAACATATATTAAGTAGGGTCTATTTACCACAGTGAGGCACACTTCAAACTAAATATGTAAGCATGGTCAAGTGTGATGTGTATAGGGAGACCTGGGTCACTTAGGAAATCCACAAACCCTCTAAATAATTTTCTTTAAAAAATAAAACCTTTATTATAGGGTTTGTAAGTTAGAGTCCATCTGAGGGTTGTTGCGTATCTTCAAGTTGTTTCCAACCTATGGTGATCCTAAAACAACTCAATTGAGGGTTTTCTGAGGCTAAGATTGTGTGACTCATCTAAGGTCTCCCAGTATATTTCCATGGATGAGTGGGAAATCGAATCCTGGTTTCCAGAGTTGTAGTCCAACCTCAGACCAAGGAACATAACAACCAATATGCATAGTTGTAATGTAAGATCATTCTTTTCCATGTTGGGTATGTTGGAGGAGTACCTAAATGTATCCAGGGCAGACTAGCCTCAATCATTTTCTGCCTGGCATGCTTTTCACATTTAGCCTTTTCTGTGAATGTTTGAACCTCTCTTGAAGAGCAACCCAGTCCAGACAGAGATTTACCAGCTCAGTGAACACCAAGTTAGTCACATATTTCTAAGGGGATCCTTGACAGAAAAATTAACTGCAAAGTTGATTCCAGATAAAGCCTGGCCCACAAAGCACAATTACCACATGTTTGTGATTTTAAGTATGGTTTTCCTTCATATGATGGAAATTCACCATGATTTATAGGAATTGTTTGTACTAGTTCACCTGCAATCTAAGGGCACTCTGGACCCCACCAATGATGGACTTGAAACTAACTTGGCACAGAGAACCCCCGATAACCAACAAAAAATATTGGCAGTCTTTGGAGGGATTTATAGGAGTTGTAGTTCATCTACATCCAGAGCACACTATGAATCCAAACAATGATGGATCTGGATCAGATTTGGCATGCATACCCGATATGCCCAAATTTGAATACTGGTGAGTTTTGAGGGGAATTGGCCTGGACATTTTATCGTTGTAGGTACTGGGATTTATAGTTCACCTGCAATCAATGAGCACTCTGAACTTCACCAAAAATGGAATTGGACCAAACTTGTCACATAGAGCCCCCATGACCAGCAAAAAATACTGGAGGTCTTTGGGGAAAATTCACCTTGATTTGGGGGAGTTGTAGTTCACCTACACCCAGACAGACCTGTGAAACCAAACACCGATTGACCTGGGCCAAACTTGGCACACATACCTGATATGCCGAAATTTTATTACTGGAGGGGTTTGGGGAAAACTGACCTTCCTTTCTGGGAACTGTAGTTCATCCACAACCAGAGAAACTGTGACCTCCACCGATGATGGACATGGACCAAACTCGGTATACAGAACCCCCATGACTAACTCAATCATAGAATCATTGAGTTGGAAGAGACCTCATGGGCTATCCAGTTGAATCCCCCTGCCAAGAAGCAGCAAATGGCATTCAAAGTAACCCTGATAGATGGTCATTCAGCCTCACCACACTCCGGGGCAGAGTGCTGAACAGCTCTTACAGCGAGGAAGTTCTTCCTAATGTTCAGGTGGAATCTCCTTTCCTGTAGTTTGAAGCCGTTGTTCTGCATCCTAGTCTCCAGGGCAGCAGAAAACAAGCTTGCTTCCTCCTCCCTATAACTTCCTCTCATGTTTATACATGGCCCTCATCATGTCTCCTCTCAGCCTTCTCTTCTGCAGACTAAACATGCCCAGCTCTTTAAGATGCTCCTTGTAGGGCTTGTTCTCCAGACACTTGATCATTTTAGTTGCCCTCCTCTGGACACTTTCTAGCTTGTCAACATCTCCCTTCAACTGTGGTGCCCAGAACTGGACACAGTATTCCAGGTGTGGTCTGACCAAGGCAGAATAGAGGGGTAGCATGATTTCCCTGGATCTAGACACTAGACTCCTATTTATGCAGGCCAAAATCCCATTGGCCTTTTTTGCCGCCACATCACATTGTTGGCTTATGTTTAACTTGCCCAGGAGGACTCCAAGATCTTTTTCACACATTGAGCCAGGTTTCCCCCATTCTGTATCTTTGCATTCCATTTTTTCTGCCGAAGTGAAGTATCTTGCATTTGTCCCTGTTGAACTTCATTTTGTTTGTTTCGGCCCATCTCTCTACTTTGTTAAGATTGTTTTGAATTCTGCTCCTGTCTTCTGGAGTGTTGGCTATCCCTCCCAGTTTGGTGTCGTCTGCAAACTTGATGATCGTGCCTTCTAACCCTTTGTCTAAGTCATTAATAAAGATGTTGAACAGAACTGGGCTTAGGATGGAGCCCTGCGGCACTCCACTTATCACTTCTTTCCATGATGAGAATGGAATAATGGAATAGATGGGAATAATCAACCCAAGAGCTGTTTGGACACACCCCCAAGACACCAGAATGGGAGGACCATCATCCTCAGCCTACGAGGGATCACCTAAGTAAGTAAGTAGTAGAACTCTCTGCCTTCTAACCCTTCATTCAAGCCATTAATAAAGATGTCGAACAGAACCGGGCCCAGGACGGAACCCTGCTTATGGCACTCCACTTGTCACTCTTTTCCAGGATGAAGAAGACGCATTGATGCAATCTCCTGGAGGGGTTTGAGGGGACCCACTCACCATAGTTTATCCTACAGCCAGAGAGCACACTGAACTCCACCGATGATGCATCCAAAGCAAACTTGCCCAACATCACAAACTTGAAGTACTGATGGGGTTTCTCGGGGTTAACCTGGCATGATGTCAGTTGTAGTTAATGCACAACCTTATGCATTTTGTACAATTGACTTTTTCAAATTTCCCGGGCAACGCCGAGTACCCAAGGTAGTAAATCTATAATTTCCAGCAATCCCATGCTGGGAATACATAAATGGGGAGGTGCAGAGCGAGCGAATCATAAGTGCGCCTCCACCTCCTCCTCCTCTCCAAAGAGCTGGGCGGCCCTTTGCAAGCAAGGACTCTGCTTGGCTCTGCTCTGTGTTCCCTCCCTCCTTCCTTCCCCAGGAGGCCCAAAGGCCGCCCTACATCCGGCCCCCCAAACAGACCCGCCTCCCTGGGACTGCATTGGAAGAAGCCACGCGCAAACTTTGAGCGTCAGATGGCAGCCAGGTGCCTCCGGGGGCTGGGGGCCTGGGCTGGCACCTCCTTGCCCTCCTGGGGCTGCAGCAGGGCGTCCCACGCGGGGTCTGCAGCCGCCCCGCAGCGGGAGTACGACGCCGTCGTGATTGGGGCAGGTGGGTCTGGGAGGCATTGTCAGGAAGGGCCCACCCGGATAACGGCATGCCAGGCGTATTGCAACTACTAAAGCCCTTATAGATTAGACCGGCTGTTAGGAATTGTGGGAGTTGACGTCCAAAACTCCTGGAGGGCAAACGTTTGCCCATACCTATTACACAAGCCAACACAAATCAAACATTTTGTAATCTTCAGAAATGAGATTTCTTCGTTTAGGTAAAGGTTTTCCCTTGACATTAAGTCCAGTCGTGTCCGACTCTAGGGGTTGGTGCCCATCTCCATTTCTGAGCCGAAGAGCTGGCGTTGTCCATAGACACCTCCAAGGTCATGTGGGTGGCATGACTGCATGGAGCTCCATTACCTTCCTGCCAGAGCAGTACCTATTGATCTACTCACAATTGCATGTTTTCGAACTGCTAGTTTGACAGAAACTGGGGCTAACAGGGGGTGCTCATTCCACTCCCCGGATTCGAACCTGTGACCTTTCAGTCCGCAAGTTCAGCAGCTCAGCACTTTAACACACTGCGCCATCGGGGGCTCTCAGAAATGAGAGTAGCACAGTTTATTTTTATGCTGATTTTTATGCTGATTTTAACTACAGTAGAGTCTCACTTATCCAACACTCGCTTATCCAACGTTCTGGATTATCCAACGCATTTTTGTAGCCAATGTTTTCAATACATCGTGATATTTTGGTGCTAAATTCGCAAATACAGTAATTACTACATAGCATTACTGCGCATTGAACTACATTTTCTGTCAAATTTGTTGTATAACATGATGTTTTGGTGCTTAATTTGTAAAATCATAACCTAATTTGATGTTTAATAGGTTTTTCCTCAACCCCTCCTTATTATCCCACATATTTGCTTATCCAACATTCTGCCGGCCCGTTTATGTTGGATAAGTGAGACTCTACTGTATGTCTTTATTTTTTCCCATCGAGTCAACTTTTAAAAATATTACAAAATGGTATATGACAGCGGAATGCTGTAAAGTCTGCACATTTTGCATCATATTCATGTAACACAAGTCAACAAGTATCTTTCTTCAGATATAATTTTAGGTCATTTTTGCGCTGAATTCAGATCTGTGTTTATTTTTTCTCCATCACATGTAGTTTTTGTGATGAGGCGAATCGAACAATTAATGCATTTATGCATTGATACCAATAGAATCTAATTGATACCAATGCATAAATGCATTAATTATTTGATTAGCCTCATCGCAGAAACTGCACATGATGGAGACAAAATAATCACAGATCTGAATTCATAGAATCGTAGAGTTGGAATAGACCTCACGGGCCATCCAGTCCAACCCCCTGCAAGAAGCAGGAAAATCTCATTCAGCGCAAAAAAAAACCCCCTCTTAAGAATGACTTAAAATTATATCTGAAGAAAAATACTTGTTGGCTTGTGTTATAGATCTACGAGTCCTATAGTTCCATAGCAATGGACCACTGCGCTTAAAGTAGGGTCACGTTGCACTGATTCTACAGTGTAGATGTACCCTTCTTGCTCTGCAAAAGCTTATGCTGCCAACTTCATATTTAATCTCTAAAGTGCTGCAAGATTCCTTGCCATATTAATGTTCAAGACAAATGCGTGCCTTTGAATTCTGTTAGTGTTTTTTTATTCATCTACTTTATTTTTATCTCACCTTTCTCCCAATATAGGGACTTAAGGTAGATTTAAAGAAATATGACACAATCAAATTAAAGCAACGCAAATTCATTTAGATGAGTATAAAAAGATTAAAGGATATACTTAAACTCTTTGTATTATTAAACATGTTACAGTGTAGGTGAACCCTATGAAGAGGAGGAAGATCAGGACTATTTGTAGGTACATTGGGGCCCCTTTTACACTGCCATATAAAATCCAGATTATCTGCTTTGAACTGGGTTATCTAGCAGTGTAGGCAGGGCCTGAGTTAGAGATCACAGCTTGGAAAGTTACGGTATTTTCTGGGTTCCCAGGATTTCCTTGCCAGCATGGGCATTGATGTGGACACTAACCGCTAGTGGAGTTCACAGTACTCTGTTATAGCACTATTTTTCTAATTTAACTGCCATGGCAACATCATACAGTATCCTGGAATTTGCTATTTGGGGAAGAATTTAAAATCCTTAGCCAGAAAGCTATTGGGGCCCCTTCTACACTGCCATGTAATCCAAATTATCAAATCAGACAACACAGATGATCTCCTTTAAACTAGATTATCTGAGTCCACACTGCCATATAATCCAATTCAGAGCAGATAATCTGGATTTTGTATGACAGTGTAGAAAGGACTAGGGTCTCAATAAACGTTAAACCTCAAAATTTTGCAGAAAACTTCCACAGTAGTTAAAGTGGAATAAGGTGCTGCAACTCAGAGGCTTGTTGACCAAGGGCCCCTCTATGAAGCCACTATACTTGACTATTTAATGCAGTTTGAAGCACGTTGTCGTGAGAAAGAAATCCCTTGACATGCATCAGTACTCTGGTTTGTGTAATCACAGCAGGCCTCAAACTGATTCCAGGGCTTCCTGTGTAATCATCTGCAGAGTAAACCACTTTCTTTAATACTGGTTTGAAATTGGTTTAAGAGGTCGATGCTCAAGGTACCTCAACTGAGACTTCTTGTCCATAGGTAGAGTCTCTTATGCTTTGTCTGTCTGTTTGCAGGACACAATGGACTGGTGGCTGTGAGTATATGCAGGGTTCCAGGAGGAGGTGACACGCTCGACATTTCATCCTTCATGGGAGGGGTTTCATGTCCCTGAGGCTCGTAGTGGGGGTGGGATTCCAATCCTCAGTATGGAGTGTCACAATAATAAACCTCCCCAACAATAACCCTGATAGAGTAGCAGGTGGGACTGTTCAAAGGTGAGCTGGCAACACTCTACATCTCTAGGCTGCCTACTTGCAAAAGGGAGGATTGAAGACTGCAGTGCTGGAGAGAAGGCATATTGTGGGGGGTGCTGCTGTCACGGAGGAGATTATCCCAGGTAAGAGATTGTATCTGAAATTGATTCCCCCCCCCCCCCCCCAGCCCAGTATGTGCTCTCTACCTTTTGGCCCACCGGATGCAACTTGTCCTGCAGGTTTTCATTTCTCCAGAGCTTCTTACCTGCTCAGCCTCCTAAGACCCCAGATTTATGAAGAGCTGGAGTTGAAGGTATGAACTATATGCTGAAGGATGCGTAAAGAGCAGTAGGGATTGTACAGATCCCACCTGGTATCTAGCAATTTTATTCTGTTATTTTTGGTAGCATCAATAAAGCCTTTGCCATATTCTCTGCCTACATGCTTTTCAACCTGTTTAGTTTCCAAATTTATCAGTCTCTTTTGACTGAACTTTTTTTCTTATTAACAGCCACCATCCTCAAGCCAGGCACTGTGACCTGCTTTGATGAGTATCCCATTTGTCAAAAAGAGGCAGACTAGCAGATCATAGGCTTATGAAGGTGAGGTTATTAGTTTAGAGTGGGGAAATAAACAGCATACCAATGCATATATACTTTATATCCAGTGAAGCTTATGTTGGGCGAGTGGGCTTATTAACAAAAGACCCTCCCCATAAATGTATAGCAGAGGAACTTATTAGCAGCAGCATGACCCAGCAAAAGTGATAAAAAGAACAAAAACAAACAGACCAGTGTTATCTCTTCTTTAGGAGGCTTTTCTTTGTAGCAAAATAATATGGTTGCAATATTTACAAAAATAAGGTTTCCATAACACAAATAAAGTTATTTATAGTTCCTTCTTTGCTTCTACGCAGGGCTTCTTTCTTATGCAGATACTCTCACAGAGCCTCCTCTCATACCAAACTTAGACAGGAGCTTTACACATAAGGCCTTCAACCTGGGCCTTCTCTCACTTTGAGGCCTTCTCACACTGAGGCTTACTAAACTACAGGCACACCTGCTTATATTGAACTACAGCTTTTGCTGAGTCATTGCATCCATTTAACCCTTTCAGTGCTTGACTCACAATTAACTTTGTGCCTAGTTAATTTTTAATATTTCTGACATCTTAGGTAAAGGTAAAGGTTTCCCCTGACATTAAGTCCAGTCATGTCTGACTCTGGGGGTTGGTGCTCATCTCCATTTCTAAGCCGAAGAGCCGGCGTTGTCTGTGGACACCTCCAAGGTCATGTGGCCGGCATGACTGCATGAAGCACCGTTACCTTCCCGCCGGAGCGGTACCTATTGATCTACTCACATTGGCATGTTTTCGAACTGCTAGGTTGGCAGAAGCTGAAGCTAACAGCGGGCGCTCACTCCCCTCCCGGGATTTGAACCTGGGACCTTTCGGTCTGCAAGTTTAGCAGCTCAGTGCTTTAACATACTTCGCCACCAGGGCTCCTGACAGCTTAGGCCCAGGTATATGTGTTTAGGATTACAACCTTGATTGGCTGATGACAGACTTTATAAAATTCTAAATTATGCAGACAGAGATTTTTCTCCCTCTTTATTTCTTAAAATATTAGAAGAGTCACTCCAAGACCAGTGTGAGCAAAATCATCTCATGAAGGTTCATAGGAAGCTTTCCCTTTAAATCCAAAGACTGGGGATAGGGCCTGCCTAGTGCATGTATGTCATATAATCAGGCCTAGCAACCATGTTGTTTTGTGTCTTGCAGAGACATGGCTTACAAGTGCTGCCTCGTGACCCTTATTCCTTCACCCCGTTGCTGGAGGACGGCCAGGGTGGGAGACCTCCTCGTTCACTGTTGCTGGGAAACAACATGGCTGAGACTCAGAAACAGATTGCTCAGTTCTCTGCAAAGGATGCCCAGGTATCGTGGGTAACATGTCTTTGAAAACAGGAGAGTAACAGAACCCAGGGGTGCTGCTCCCAGTGTGTGTTGTAGGCCTGTGATAATAGTTTCCTTACCAAAATGGTGCTTCGCAGGAAGTCTGAAGTCAGGGCTGCAAATAGAACAAAATGCATCCGTTTCCTCATTCCTTTCTCTTTAAAGGCCTTTCCCAAATATGAGGCTTTCATGAGCCGCTTGGTGTCAGCCATAGATCCTCTGCTCGATACCTGTCCTGTGGACGTAGCTGTGCTCAGCCAAGGCTCCCTGTTTCAACGGCTCAAAGCCTTGCAAGGACTACGAACCCTAATCCATGCAGGTAAGAGGGAAGCACATATCTTTTGTTCTGGCTGGCTTTAAATCAAGACGAATACTTACCTAAGTGTTTCTCCAGTGGCCTTTGGATATGTATTTATGGGTAACTTAACTTCTGGTTCTGTTATATAGGCATTATTTCTTAGCTTCTGCATCTGAGTTCCATTCTTTACACTCATGAGTCCTTTGCTATCTAAGGGCCCTTCCACACAACCATATATAACCCAGAATATCAAGGCAGAAAATTCCACAATATCTTCTTTGAACTGGGATTTCTGAGGCCACACTGCCATATATTCCAGTTCAAAGCAGATAATGTGGGATTTTATTCAACTATGTGGAAGGGGCCTAAAACAGGCATGGGAACCATTAGATCCACGTGTTTGCCACCCAGTGTGCTCAATTTCTCCTTAAACTGCATCCCATTTCCTTAGCCCAATCCCTTTTCTCCAGCAGCTCATCTGGACTTAGGAGAGATAGTGCTCATCTGGTTTGACTGTCTCTCCAGGCTGACCTGGAGTTTCAGTTCTACACAGCAATTGTGAGATGATTAAAAGGAGTATGTCTCCCTTTTTGATGTTTGAGTGAACCAGCCCCTGGTGGCACAGTGGGTTAAACACTTCTGCTGGCAGGACTGATGACATGAAAGTTGGGTTGCTGACCTGAAGGTTGCCGGTTCGAATCCAACCCTGGGGGAGCGTGGATGAGCTCCCTCTATCAGCTCTAGCTCCATGCGGGGACATGAGAGAAGCCTCCTACAAGGATAGCAAAAACATCAAAACATCCAGGCATCCCCTTGGCAACATCCTTGCAGATGGACAATTTTCTCACATCAGAAGCGATGTGCAGTTTCTCAAGTCGCTCCTGACACACACAAAAATACCTGACACCATTTTTTTTCTCAACAGGCTTTATCCTGGGCAAAGATCTTCCCCAATATTATGAAGTCCTCACAGCCCCCATTTCTAAAGTAAGTGCTTCATCACTTATCAAGATGGATTCTGGTCTTTCAGTGTCTGGCTTTGGATAGATGTGTCATCCCATTTTGTAGAAACAGCTGTAAGATCAGTTCTGTAAACATTTTCCTTAAGTTACCAGCAAACCCAGCTCATCCATGCTGCTATGCCAGTGAATGTGTCATTCCCCAACCTCTTAAAAAGATGACAGGCAATCAGAACCAGCAGGAGATTGACCGGGCATTTTTGATTTCAAGAGAGAAAAAGTTTATTTTGAAATAACTAAATCTACAAAAAGGGCCATGGTGGTGCAGCAGGTTAAACTGCTGAGCTGCAGAACTTGCTGACCTAGAGGTTGGTGGTTCGAATCCTCGGACCAGGGTGAACTCCCAAGATCTCCAGCTTCTGCCAACCTAGCAGTTCGAAAACATGCAAATGTGAGTAGAACAATAGGTACTGCTCCAGTGGGAAAATAACAGCGCTTCATGCAGTCATGCTGGCTACATGACCTAGGAGGCGTCTAAGGATAACGCCGGCTCTCAGCTTAGAAATGGAGATGAGCACCAACCCTCAAAGTCCGACATGACTAGACTTAATGTCAAGGGGAAACCTTTACCTTTAAATCTACAAAAGTAAAAGAAAAAACACAGATCTGTAGGTGCCATGCATGGGAAAAAAGCAATGGTGCAATAAAAATTATTTTTACAGGACCTCTCAAATGTTAATCAAACATAATTTCTTTCAACTGATCGGATAAACTAACATGGTTTTCTATCATTTTCTATCCCATTGCTTTATTCTTCTGGAATGTGTAGCTCATTAAATGTATCTTGTGTTTTTTGTCTTCTTCTTCTGCTGTAACATGCAAGGCCGTTTTCACTAATTGGTCAAAGAGAGGGCAGCTATCTTTGGTCAAACTGACCTTTTGCAAAACTGATGTACATGTGTATATAGATGCCAACAAAAATGACGGCGGAGGATGTTCTCAAATGTGTGGGTGAGGGCAATGAATTGCTAAGTCCCTTCAGCACTATCATACAGAACCTGCTTTCTATGCCCCTTCTTGCAGATTTTGGATTTCTGGTTTGAGTCGGAGCCCTTGAAAGCAACACTGGCAACAGATGCTGTGATTGGTGCCATGGCTAGTCCCCACACACCTGGTAGTGGGTAAGGACACTGTCTGGGGCACAAAGCTTTCCATTATCTTTGCCATTCTGCAACCCTGAACTGGGAAATTTTTAGATGTCAACTGCTAGAAGCCCAACCAGCATTGCCAATGGTAAAATAGTGTTTGGAGTTGTAGTCTAAAACAATTGTCGACCCAGTTAAGCATCCCTTGTCCCTTTCCCCTTTTGTTTGTCCTCTGTCTTATCTGCATAGATCCACGTGTGGACTTTGCAAAATGGAAGCAGGGATTTTCAGTGTGTTATACCAGCCATAAGAATTTCCTATTTTGTTGCTGTTCTTGTTGCTTTTAATGTTTTGAAGCTCTTGTCAGATAAAAACTGTGGCCTATTAAATAGTGCCCTAAGTATCATCATGAATTATACCTTATGAAGATGAGGCAAGCCTGCCCAACTGCATTTATTTAATTTATTTATTTACAGCATTTATATTCCACCCTTCTCACCCCGAAGGGGACTCAGGGCGGGTCACATTACACATATAGGCAAACATTCAATGCCTTTTAACATAGAACAAAGATAAGACAAACATGGCTCCGAGTGGGCCTCGAACTCATGACCTCCTGGTCAGAGTGATTCATTGCAGTGATTCATTGCAGCTGCTCTCCAACCTGCGCCACAGCCCGAGCATGAATTTGTAGAATTTGCCCTAGAGATTCTCCAAATATCCGTGTGCTGTGGGAACTTTCAGCTTTGCTAACAGTATTTCCTTATCTAATCCTTCATCTCTCTTTTAGGTATGTGCTGCTGCACCATGTAATGGGTCAGATAGAGGGTTGGCAGGGAGCCTGGGGCTATGTGACTGGTGGCATGGGAGCACTTTCCCAGGCCTTGGCCCGTGCTGCAACTGAGCTTGGGGCTGAGATCTTCACTGAGAAGGTGAGTGGATCAGTCCTCAGCACAGACAGTTTAATGTGAAAAGGGCACAGACTTAGAATCCTTTACTTTAAAAGTAACTTTTAAACATTACTTGGCACTCTTCATAAAAAGTAACTCTGTGGCTTGTTAGTCATAGGTTATGTTTAGTTAATTCTTATTATTTTTAAAAGTATTAAAAAAACAAAAATGGCTGCCACTACTACCTCACATGACTACCCATCCAAAGCAATATTTTGGGAATTACCAGTAAACGTTATTCTTGACGATTTCCCAGATAACAGCATTATCAGATCAGTTGACTGGAGTACATTTCCCTTCAGCAAAAGAAAGTACTGCATCCTAAATGATGAACATAATGTTCTTCAAGTACAGAGACCCCTTGGTATCCACTAGGACAGCCCCCATGGATACCCAAATTAGTTGTCAAGCCCTATTATACAATGATGTAGTAAAATAGTGTTCTTTATATAAAATAGCAAAATCAAAAAATTGCATTTTGAAATGTTTTTAATACAATATTTTCAAACTTTGGGTAGTTGAGTCTGTAGATGCAGCATCCATTGATCTTGAGAACCAACTGTAAATTAGACACCAAATTCTGCCTATATCCTCATGAAGACAAATAATAATATTCTCTCACCATAGCCTTTTAGCTGTGCTAGTCCCGCTTCCAGCTATTGGTGTCACTAATATTTTGGGGGAAATTGAGTGGTTGAAACAGAGGTTATGGTTAGTACCTCTGATGTCTTCTCAACGGGAGCAGGTAGGATTGTCATTTTCTTCAAACTCAGGCTGGTCCTGGCTATATGAGAAGTCTTATGCTTGACCCAACAGAAAGTTGCTCAGATTCTTCAGAGTTCTGATGGAAAGGTGCGAGGTGTTTGCCTCAAGGACGGAACTGAAGTGAAGAGCCGCCTAGTGCTCTCCAATGCATCTCCACAACTCACCTTTTTAGAATTGACCCCTCAGGTAAGCTGTGCTCTTTTTGTCTGTATAGAAAGTGCACAGGAAGACACTTTTGAGAGGTCTAAATCTGCACTCTGTTGTAATCCATTCCTTCCCTACAAAGGAGTAAAATGTCAAGAGGTTGCAAAGAATTTGGAGGTCTCTTTGTTCTCAGATTCTGAAGGGACCCTGAAAAAGGACAGGGGCCAAGATTTGCCAGGAAAAGATTTGCCAGCAACTCATATGTTGCTGTCCTAGTGTGCTGGATGTTGTGCTGAAAGACTAGAATATAGAGATGACTGTTGCCCTAGGTTTCACAGCTTTTCTTCCTCCCTTGATCCTTTTATGTCAAGATCCAACAGAAAGAGCCTGGAACCTTCTGCATGCAAAGCTTATAGTCTGTCTTTGAGTTATAGCAAACCCCCCCCCCCCCATTGTTATTCTTGCTCCAGTTGGGTCATTTGTCTATGTCAAAACTGTTCTCTCTCCCTCCCCATCCTAATCCATAGTGTCCTGAATTGCAAACATTGAGCTGACATTCAAGAAACACATTTATATGTATGTAGGGTGGACTTTGATTACCAGACATGAAAAGTGCATGTTTGGATGCATTCATAGTATGTATAAGGTATCTTCTGTATGGGTGATGGATGGATGACAGTGTGTTGTTGAAGGCTTTCATGGCCGGAACCACTGGGTTGCTGTGAGTTTTCCTGGCTGTATGGCCATGTTCCAGAAGCATTCTCTCCTTACGTTTCGCCCACATCTATGGCAGGCATCTTCAGATGTGTGAGATGTATTGGAAACTAAGCAAGGGAGATTTATATATCTGTGGAAGGCCCTGGGTGGGAGAAACAATTCCTGTTCTGTTGGAGGAAAGTGTGAATGTTGTAACTAATCACCTTGATTGGCATGTAATGGCTACTCAACAGGAAAGAGGAAACCATGAAAGTGAACAAAATCTGGCTACTGGTATTTAAAAAAACTCTAAAATCAGGACTATAAATAAAGAATAACACTCTGAAAACAGGAATTCCAAATATGAAACAGTCAGGGCCAGCTAACACCTCCCAACAAAAGATTCCCCCAGGCAGGGAACAGGCAGGCTTCCTTGGAACATGGCCATATAGCCTGGAAACCTCACAGCAACCCGGATGGATGACAGTTGACAACCAGAGAGGCTTTCTAAAATGTGTAATGGCAAATGTTGGAAATGTAAACACAGTGTTAGGATAATCATATTTGATGGTCTTCTGGAAAGACCCAGAAATATTGGCCTCAGAAACATTTCATGGTGGAAACGTTGCTAAGTTTACACTTAGGCGCAATGGGTTAAACCCTTGTGCTACTGAACTGCTGACCTGAAGGTTGGTAGTTTGAATCCACGAGACAAGGTGAGCTCCCATCTGTCAGCCCAGTTCCTGCCAACCTTGCAGTTCACAAACATGAAAATGTGATTAGATAAATAAGTACTGCTTCAGTAGAAAAGGGCAAAGAGAGTCTTCAAAGCAATCTTGCTGACCACAAGACCAGGAGGTGACATCACAGGCTCTTCATCTTGAAAATGAAGAAACAGCACCCCCCAGAGCCAGAGATGAGCACGGCCTACAGAAGCTGGAAATGAAAGGAGAAGCCTTGCCTTTGTTTGTGTTTGTGTGTCTCATGTGATTGTAAAGGCATTTAATGTTTCCCTATGTATGTAAATGCTGTAATTCGCTCTGAGTCCCCTAGGGGGGAAGGGCGGGATATAAATAAAGTGTATTTATTTATTTATTATTTATGATGAGACCAGGATTTTATTTGTTGGGAATGCTAGATGATCATCTAGAGAGAAAAAATAGGAGAATACTACAATATATGATGAGTGTCACAAACATTATATATGCTCAGAGATAGAAGGAACCAATTATTCCAACACAAGAATATAGGCCAATGATATTCTTTAAAATAGCAGAAATGGGTAAATTGGCAATGTTTATTAAGGAGAAAGTGTTTACTAACCTAAGACAGATTTGGAACTTTTTATTACCTTTTCACAAAAACGACAGGACATTTATCAATGTTGGGATGCATGAATTAACAGAGAGCTGCCTAAAATAGAAGAGTAATTATGCTGTTGTTTAAAGGTAGTAGACTATTAAATGATAACAACCATCAGAGTGACAGTGGGAATTTTTTTAGTTTTTGTAATAGTTGTTAGTTGAAGTGTACTGTTGTGTAATTTTGGTAGTTTTATATATCTAAAATGCCTGTTAGTGTATTTTATTTTGTCCCCTTCATATTTCAAAAATATCTTCTCTATGAGACAAGGCATAAAAGAGAGAGGGAGAGAATTTAATCTTTAGTTTGCTTCCAGGCTCTTTCCATTCTCTTATCTCTTGCTCTTCTTTCTAGGATTTTCTACCTGCAGAATTTGTCCAGAGAATCTCCCAGTTTGACACACGCTCTCCAGTCACCAAGATCAATGGTGAGTATTGCAGGATGGTTAAATGGCCATAAAATTCCCCACAAAGGTATCTGTTGGCTCATAAGTTTCCATGGCCTTGCAAACAGTCAATAAAGGAAGAGGCACCATGTGGGTTTTAAAAGGTAATGTTTGAATCTACCCTGAGCCACAGTAAAGGTTTTATGATTGGTTTGTGCTTAGTTAAAGGAAAGAAAATCACAAACATATGTAGCAGGAAAAAGTGAAAAATCTTTAAACATTCTCATAGAATATGGCAGATGCAAGAAAAGTGAAGTATCGTATGTGGCCGGCAGAGGGAACAGAGAAATTATTAATGAATTTTATTAAAACGGATTTAGAGGATTCAGATGTGTGAAGTATAGAATCCACACTTAAGCCGGTGCCTATATCGAAACCAGTTAAGATGGTTTATACAAAAGGTGTAGGACAATGTACTTCCCTCCTTCTTTCCCTCCGCTTTAGCATTTTGTACATTTGTCCCAGAAAAAAGGAACTCTGGAAATACTAAAAACTGGGTTGCTGTGAGTTTTCCGGGCTGTATGGCCATGTTCCAGAAGCATTCTCTCCTGATGTTTCACCCACATCTATGGTAGGCATCATCAGAAGTTGTGGGGTGTGTTGGAAACTAGGCAAGTGGGGTTTATATATCTGTGGAAAGTCCAGAGTGGGAGAAAGAACTCTTGTCTGTTTGAGGCAAGTCTGAATGGTCCAGTTGGCCACCTTGATTAGCATTAAATGGCCTTGCAGCTTCAAAGTCTGGCTGCTTCCTGCCTTGGGGATTCCTTTATTGGGAAGTGTTAGCTGGTCCTGATTGTTTCCTGTCTGGATTTCCCCTCTCTTCTAAGTGTTGTTCTTTATTTACTGTCCTGATTTTAGATTTTTTTAAAATACTGATAGCCAGATTTTGTTCATTTTCATGGTTTCACCTCCCAACTGCATCATACAATTGGTCTATATTTCTCAGTTTTGCCAACACTGATTCATAGCAGTTTTCCAGGTTTCAGGCTAGAGTTTTCTCCAGTTCTATCTAGAGACAATGAATCCAGTCCTTCCACAAGCAATGTCTCTACTGTTCCATTGAACTATAACTCTTTCCTTATACTCTGCTCTCTGAATCTCCCCCGTCCACCTAAGTATCTTATGTAAGTTTTCCAAAAATGGAGTATTGATGCAAACCTATTCTCCTTTCACCCAGCCATATTGCTTGCTTGGCATTAGGACTAGCTGCATATCAAATAAGGACAAAGGTGCATACACTCAGATTAGCCCACTTGCATGATCTTCCCAATAGCTGTACCATCTGGCTCTAAAGAAATGCTAAATTGGTGCAATTAAATCCATATGCTTCCTAATAACTTGGATGTGAAAAGTATGATCTGTGACTGTGACGCAGAGACTAAGATGCAGGCAGGCTGTGCTTTATTTGGTGGCCTCACCTTGTGCAGCTTGTCTCCGCAGTGGCTGTAGACCGGTTGCCCAATTTCCTAGCGGCTCCAAACAGCAGTGATGGCCGCCCTTCACCTCATCACCAAAGCTCCATTCACCTCAATTGCGAAGACATACAAACTGTGCACCAGGCCTTTGAGGATGCCTGCCAAGGGAGGCCATCTTGCCGGTAAGTACAAACAGGTAGAAGAGGAGATGCTTTATTGCAGGAGCGTCAGACTCATTTTCATTGAGGCTTGCATCAGTCTTATGGTTGCCTTCCAAGGGCTGTAGAATCCATGTACGGAGAATCCATGGGTACAGGGGGTCTATTTCTTTTACATAGTGGCTGGTGCTCCTTAGTTTTAACCGAATTTGGATCCGTGGATGTTATTGAATGACATCTCTCATCACTTTTGATTATCTGCCATGTGGACTGGGGATAATGGGAATTGAACCTAATAGCACTTGTGGCTCTGAGGTTGGGCGAAAGGTTAAAAGACATTTTAAAGTCACAACATACCCTGTGCTGGTACGGCTGTACCAGAAGCTCCAACTTTATTTTCTTGCTGCTAATGTTTGCAGTCATAAGACAGGCCGCCTGTCAATCATCATTAAGTTTGGTTCTGCCCCTTGTTCAGGGCTCTGGGAGGGAGAGAACATATAGTTATCCCAAGCCAATTGCCCGTCCCCTGAGGACAAGATTGAAAAGCCAACAGTTTATTAAGGAAACCTTGAAGTGTTATTTGACTCCTAGAAGATTTATTATTTGTTCATCAATAAAGACTTTGTTATTTCATTAAAGACTCAAAAGGCCATCCTTTTCAAGGAAATCCTCAAGAACCTCTCTTTAGGCGCCCTGGCTTCCCGCTGGGCATAAAGTATACGTCCTATACTAAAGACAACAGTTACAGGCTCAGCGCGTGACAGAACATACCCACCACCCTTGTAACTAAATTCAAACAGCACTATCCTGACTAAACAGCGCAAACTTCAGCCTTCCAGATGTTACTATATCACAACTCCCCATCTGCTCTAGTCTCGATAGCTAATGAGGAATACAGAAGTTGTAATTCAGCATCTGGTGGGCCACATTAAATAATATAGTGGGCTGAATTATTCCCACATTCCTTGAGTTTGATGCATGTTCTTTAGAGTCTGCCCTATCTTGGTCTCAGAGCAAGAGGAGCCAAAGAAAGAAGTAGAGTGGCTTAAAGCTTTTGCCTGTGGAATAGTATATCTACAATAGATATGAACAGGCCATAGTCCCTTGGTTCTGCTGAGCAGCTTTCCTATAGCTTTCAGGCAGCGATGGGCACCTAAATATGCATTGACCTGAACTATCAATTTCCCTTCAATGTAAAAAGAAAGACTGGGTGTATTACATCATGCACTTAAATCAAGAATGTACAACCTGCAGCATTAGGTTGCTGCCTTGTTGCTTTTGTTTTGAAGAGTAAAACGTGTGTATTTCTCTTATTCTCGTATCTTTCGGTATGTGTAGTTTTTTTGTGTGTATGTGTGCTTTCCAGTCCTCTAGGAAAAACAGAATGTACTGTCAGGGTCTAAAGTTAGTGAGCTGCTGACTTGAAGTAGAAATGATCATAATATAAATAAGATGAGATGGGAGAGCAGGCATCAGTAAAATCTTGTGCTTTCCAGGGACTTTTCAATTGAGGACTAAGCAGAATAATTGCAAGCCAGCCACCTAGGGGTCCATCCAAACGATAATGTCTGCACTACACTTATTCCAGAGGCTGACGATTGGCAGACATTATAGTCACTATGGATGGACTACATTAGCAGACCCATGGACCAGATTTTTGCACATGCCAGTCCCAAAAATAGGAGGAAATGAAAAAATAGAAAAAATAAAAACAAATAAACAAATTGACTTATTCTACCATTCTGTGGTTTTCGTTTGTTTGGCTTTGGTTTGTGGGGCTTTTTTCAGGCTTATTTCTCCAACAGCTTTTCCTGGAAACATTGAATAATAGAAAAATGTCATTTTTGCCTAGGGGTGGGTTTATTTTAATTTTTTTGGCACCACAAATGCATTGGGAGCTCTTGGAAGGAAACATGGATTGAAGGATACATTCAGTCTGTGGTTGGCACTTTTCCTTGCACTGGTCTCTAGTGTTTAAAATTAAAATATTTTTCTCCTTCTCTTTCTTTATATAAACGTATATGTGTATCTTTTTTTTCTCCTGATCATTGTATTGAACTCATATATCAGAATTGTTTAGAGTAGTTTCTCTCCCTATTGTCAGAGCCCAGACCCAGACCAGCTATAAAAAGACAGAGCATGTAAAACTGACCAGTGCAGAATCCCAAATTGTTCACACAGGTATCACTTTGCAGTATTCCTAGTCTCAAGCCTTTAGCATGATACAATCCTGGCCTAATGAGATAAAGCCCATCTTCCAGCAAAAAACAAATGGATACTGTCAAGTTCACATCTGGTATATTTATAATCCTGTGGATGCTTTGGGAAATTCTGTTTCACGAGTAGACAGATATACATAGTTTAATCCATTATTTTAGTCTTGTGAGTCTGGCAGACTTTTGCTCCTAGGATGAGTGTAGTGAAACATTTGACTGTGCCTCCTGCACTGTTGATTATTTGCAACAATTCTGCATGATATTCCATTACAAACTGTGTGCAAGAACAAAAGATTTTGCTAGTGTCTCTTCTCTGTGCTTTCTCCCTTTCATTAGTATCATTTATTCAGCACTTTTACGTGCACAATATAATTTACAGTCCCTCCCGTAATTCACCTTGACACGCAACCTGCTACAGTATAAATTGCACAGAAAGGAAATTAATAGTCCAAGTAAAATGTACATAGGATTTGCTTCTTAGGTATTAAGGATTCTGTTTCCAAAAGCATGATGTTACATAATGGACGAAATCCTGTTGGTGATATGTGCTAGGATAACCTGAGGTATCAACAGAAGGCTGAGAGGGGACATGATAGCTATGTTTAAATATTTGAAAGGATGTGACCTTAAGGAGGGGGCAGACTTGTGTACTGCCTCTCTGGAGACTAGGACACAGAGCAATGGATTCAAATTGCCAGAAAAAAAGATTCCACCTAAACATTAGAAAGAACTTCCTGATGGTAAAGCTATTTGACATTGGAATATGCTGCCAGTGCTTAAAATCCTTCTCTAGAGGTTTTTAAGCAGAGCCTGGATGGTCATCTGTCGGGGGTGCTTTGATTCTGTGTTTCTGTATGGCAGGAGATTGGACTGGATGGCCCTTGTGGTCTCTTTCAGCTCTATGATTCTAACATTAATACATCATTGTGTGTTATGCAAGAAGCTATCCAGTGCCATCTTGCATAATGCCTTTGCCCCAGGTACACAAAATAGATGGACAGCTCCTAGGCATAGCTTCAGGCATTAACCATTGATTAGCCACTGGGGTATACCCAAGCAGCATCCAGCTGTCCTTGGAGAAGGACTAGACTTCCTTCCCATGGCTACTGCTGTAGCTTCACTAATGAGAATTTATGTTCTGCCAACAGTTTATTAGGTCCTGACCCTTATATCCCCAGTCCCATACTTTGTTCGCTGGGCTACATCTGTCCTCATAACTGCAAATACATGATTCATTTCTCAAGGTTTACCATATTAGTTTTATGGCAGTATTAAGGAAACTTTAATTTCCAGATGATCTGGGCTTCAGTGCTCAGAAATCCTGATGCTCTCACCAACATTAAGGGATGGTGGGAGTTGTAGGTTTGGAAAACTAAAGCTTATCAATCCCTATTTTATGAAAATAGCAAATGCGATCTGGAATAATTGTTACAGCATGGGCCTGGAATAACTGTTACAACTATTACAATTGTTTCTGATCAGGATAGTGCATCTCCCCATTCCAAACAATAGTCACCCTTCCATTTCCATGGACCATACTCAGTCCTCATGAGGGAGAGTTTTAATAACAACAACAACAATAATAACAACAACAACTTTATTTTTGTATCCTACCCCATCTCCCCGAGAGGACTCAAGGTGGCTTACACAGGGACTAAGCCCAATGACATACAATAAAATACAACAATATAAAATGCATAACAATCACAACAAATTAATATATCAACAGCTTAATAAAAGCATGGCCATTGAACAGATGCAATATCATAGCAATTCAGTCCTCGATCTTGGAAGAGAAGAATAAAATTATAATTGTGCAATGTATTAGGAGAACTAATCGCAAATGTCTGTGATAAG
The DNA here is from genome assembly GCF_035594765.1 of Anolis carolinensis. Lineage (NCBI taxonomy): Eukaryota > Metazoa > Chordata > Lepidosauria > Squamata > Anolidae > Anolis > Anolis carolinensis. The sequence continues at coordinate 234,573,614 of NC_085843.1, read as the reverse complement.
GTGCAGAAGACTAGGATGTAGAGTCAGGTAGGGACTCAATCAACTGTTCATCTCAGTCGAAGGTAGCTTGAAAAGGAGGAAATTTTTCCTCTTTACATGGTAATGGAGATTGCCCTAAGTATTTTAGTTGTTTTGCAAATTTTGACATGATCTGGAAATGTCTCCTTTTTGTGTAAGAAGCTGCCATTTTGCTTTCATGAAGATGGACATTCTAATAACTGGTTGAGTTTCTTATTCATAATGTTGCTCAGTAGGTTTCTGTAGGTTTAGCATGTGAGAAGGGCAGTGTTACCCTGTTGTGTTATCTCTTTACTTTATTTGAGTCTCCCAAAAAGTTGTTCCCAGGCTTTTGGCCACCTTCCCTTCTTATTTCAAAATGCCAGGAGAATTATAATAAAAAATAACATGTTATTAATGTCAGACTAAGAACTATTACATTGAGGTTGTTCTGAACCAGCTATACCTAACCTGGCATTCTCCAGATTGGACCATAACCACCATCACTCCCTGCCTGGCTCGGTCATGGCAGTTGTATGTTAACACTGGAGGGTGGCAGGGTGAATAAATCTGGATCATTGACCCCATTAACAGGCCAGCTGTAAGTGTCATTCTTGCTCTTCTAGGCCCATGATTGAACTGTGCATTCCATCTGCCCTGGACCCAACTCTGGCTCCCCAAGGTTGCCATGTGGTCTCACTCTTTACTCAATACACCCCCTATACCCTGGCTGGAGGGAAGCAATGGGATCAACAGGAGAGTGATGACTATGCTGACCAAGGTATGACTATTTGACTGAGGATGTAAGAGTCTTTTACAGCATTTGGAAGGGGGAAATTCTTGAACTTTCAGGAAGGCCATCTAGCATTCTATGTATTCAGAAAGAACCATTGGTATACTTACATGACCCTGCTTAAGGTTGGTTAGAATCAGAATCTTATAGAAGGATTTAATGAGGATATGTGCATATTTTTAGTCTTCGTGATTCCAGAATGTTTGAATTCCCGCAGGATGTTTCAGCCTAGAATGGAAATCAAATGTTGGGGCATCTTAGGTAAATGATATTTGATCTCAATTCTCATTATCTCTTCTTCGGGAATATCTCTTCCGCTTACAGTATTTGATTGTATTGAAGCCTACGCACCTGGGTTCAAAGCCTCGGTCATCGGTAGGGATGTTTTAACACCTCCAGATCTTGAACGGATCTTTGGTTTACCTGGTGGGGTAAGTATTTGTTGAGGATCATTATCCATAGACCCTTCTAGTTTGGCATAGTGCCCTACAAAGCCCTTGTACTGCAACCTCGCAGAAGCATCTGATGGCTGATTTGATAAGTCCAGCCAGGTAATTTTTCACTCTCCTCCTCTTCCACAGTGAAATAGTATTGTGAACTGGCCCTGGGTGCTAAAAATTATCATGTCTTAGAACTCAGACATTGCAAATGATCTTTATACTTGAAGTATAAACTCATCTACCACTCCAGTGCACACACTTGCTTTATACAGGCAATCCCCAAGTTACGAACAAGATAGGTTCTGTAGGTTTGTTCTTAAGTTGATTAAGTATAACTGTAACCAAATCTATCTATTTGTCTATCTATCTCTCTTTGGTTAGCACAGGGAAGGGTTAACACCCCTGTGGTGTTTAATTTGCTGTCTGTGCTCCTGTCCAGAAGATTTCACCTCACTTTCTGTCCCTATGATAATTGGATTTTGCAAAATTTGGCTTATTGTGGAAGCTAGGATTGGTGATAAAAGCTTCAGCAGAGACACTGAGTGATAACTCTTTCAGGAGTGAAATTCCCTTCTGAGGGGTAGATTTCTCTCACTTCTTGTTATCTTGTCCCATTCTTAACTATGAGTCTTTGTAAGTTGGATGTTTGTAACTCTGGGACCACCTGTATTGGACTCTGTATGGGGCCCACTGTTTTCAGAGAGATCTGTTATTTCTGCCTTTTTTCTTTCAGAATATATTTCATGGAGCCATGTCTTTAGACCAGCTGTATTTTGCCCGGCCAGTGCCCTCTTACTCTGGCTATCGGTCTCCTGTCCAAGGTCTCTACCTCTGTGGAAGTGGAGCTCATCCCGGTATGTGCCTTGTATGCGCAGCATAGGAGGCTAGATAGGATGTGTTCCAACAAAAAAAAAGCAAAACCAGACCGAAAGTAAAGGGAATTGAAAGAGAGCCCAGAAACATGGCAGTGTTGCTGGTCCAAAGCTTGTCTCAAAGTCAAGAGTGGATAGTAATAATAATATACTTTATTTATATTCTGCTTTATCTCCCCGAGCAGACTCAGGGCAGATTGAAGAACACAATATGGCAAGCATTCAATGCCGTTATACAATTAACAAGGACAAACAATACGCAGACAGAGATAAAGGCATTTCCCATCTTATTTCTGGCATCTTGGAGGTTATGTTCGACTCCAGCCACTCGCTCCATCTGCCATGCCAAGGAGCTTTGTCGTCCTTAGACTTCCAATCGATGTCCGTAAGGATACCGTTATTATCTCCCTGCTAAAAGCAGTACCTATTTATCTACTTACATTTCTGCTTTTGATATGCTAGGTGGGTGGGGAGCTTGGGCTAACGGCGGATGCTCACCCCGACCCGGACTTGAATTGCTGACCTTTCAATTGGCAGGACGTTTCTGCAGCTAGCAGTTTAGCTGGCTGAACTATGCCCAGCTGGGTGTAAAATGTTGAGTATATCGTGCTCTCAGTACAAAAAGGAGAGTGGGAAGAAAAAAAGAAAGTGGTAGCACTTTTCAGACTGATTTGTTTTTATTTTAGAATGGGATTCCATTGATATAAACCCACCTCTTTAGATGCAGAGCAGAGTGATATTAAGGCCTCAGATATAAAGCATATTATACACTTGTGGGACTGGAACTGTGTAATTGGATCGAGAAAGATGTACCATAAATCATGAGCCTTGCCTTATCTCCCAGGAATATGTTCCCATGTGCTCTGTCATCTGGATTCATGGCTGCAGATGCAGTCAAGCTGCCTACTCTATTCTTTCATTGTCTCAATTTCCTTTCTAGGAGGAGGAGTCATGGGTGCTCCGGGTCGCAATGCTGCCAGGACAGCCCTGGAGGATTTCAAGAACGTATGAGCCAATAGGAACTTATTTTGCTGCTGTGACTCAGAATAAGAGACCTAACCAGTTTGCAAACTAATCATTCCAGCAAATTGGGCAGGGGGACACCCTCTGGAAGCAAATCTGCAGTGAAGCATCTTTAAACCTGGTTTGAGAGAGACTTCGCAAAGATTGCCACCCTCAAAACTGGTTGTTCCCAACATGCCATGGTTAGGGAATGTTGCTGGTCAGTGTTCTTGCAGTCATACCCAAACATGCTATACAAGAACATTGATGAGAACAAAACCAACCTTTTTTTGTTTTGTTTCCAACTTATGACAACTTTTTTATCATGGGCCTTTTTTTTAGCAAGATTTATTCAGGGGGAGATTGCATTTCCCTTGCACTGAGACTGAGAGAATGTGAATCGCCAAGGTTAACCAGTGGGTTTCCACGGCTGAATCCTGGTCACCAGAGTCCTAGTTCCAATGCTCAAACCATCGCACCATGTTGGATCTCAAACCAGCTTTACAAATCAGCTCACAGACTGTTTTGTGCTATACTATTCTGCTTTCTTATTGGTGCTTTTTGTTGGGTTTCATCCCTGGACTGCACAAGATTTTATGTCACCAGGTTTCTAGTCCTCAATGAGTAGCTAGACTATAGACAGGGCTAAGCTGAGGGATTCCTTTCCCCATATTCCTATGCATGTTTTCCTTTATGGTTTTGCCTTTTGTCTTTATTGCTAGCCACTGTCTCCTCCCCCTTTGATGATGTAGTAATGGAATTTCTGTTAGGGAACTTCCTCTTAAATTTAAACTGCCCTGGGTTGACCATGTGGTCTCCACCATTTTAGGGTCTCTTCTGTTTTTCCTTTCTCCCTGTGAGGACAAACGTTTTGCCTCTCTCTAGGCAAAATGTAGCTGCATGGATATTTTTTTACCTTTTACCTTCTTTAGAATATGAGACTTAGTAAGCTAGTTAGATCCAAGACCTTTCTATCAAGAATGTATTTCTTTTTACTCTAATAAATATTTTTGAGCCAATCCTAAACCATCCTAGGGATTAAGAAGCTTTTCCTTTACACCAAACATAAGTTTCTGCTGCTACTCCTGTTACTCTGCTATATTTTGGTGGAATTGCCCCAACTGAGGGTTATTTTTGAGCCTAACAGCTCAGATTCCCCAACACTCTTGATTTCTAAACAACCTTCCATTTTCTCCTTGGGCTAGTTGGAAGATAAAATCTATTCTTCCTTCTGAGGGAAGTAGAGATGAAAGTCTGGACAGTTAGGTTAGATCAGTGCTTCTCAACCGTTGGTCCTCCAGGTGTTTTGGTCTTCACCTCCCACAATTCCCAACAGCTGGGATTTCTGGGAGTTGAAGTCCAGAACACCTGGAGGACCAAAGGTTGGGAACGACTGGATTAGAGCCTGTTAGATCCTGTCCCTTGACCAGGAGTATCAAGACCTGCTGGATTCAGGGTTTCAGAAAAGGTCTTACAGCATCAGGATATCTTCCAGAAGTCTCAGCTGTGCTGAATTTATGTGGCAGAGCGTCTTAATAATTTCTATGCATCAACTTGTTAAAGCAAGAGGGAGCAGAGAGCAGCTGTCCAGATGTTGAACTGCAACTCTCAGCATTCATTATCAGCTATACAGTTGGAGGTTGCACTTTACCCCCATGCTTGTCTTATAACATAGGCATTTGAGAACTATGGCTCTGAAAGCTAAACAACTTGCTCTCTATCTCTCTGAAAATAAGCTTAATGTCTAGACGTTACATGGTCTCTGGGAGCTCAGAAACAGAGCCAAGTTTTGACAATATCACCTTAGCGAAGGGACTAGGACAGTCTGCTGCCATTCATGCCATCTGACCTTGTGCTCCCTATCCAAAGCTAGCCATGCCTGGCTGAGCTCCGGTCCAAAAGAGCCATATTTCTCACTAGCAAAGAGCAGCTGCTTGCAAACACCTTTCTGCGCCCTGACTGCAAATCCAGCCTAGAGGTGGCTGCAAGCCAGCTGCCCACTCTGGCAGGGCGCCTGTTGTGTTTTGCAGGAAGAGGCGTCCGATTCACAAATCAGTTGAGCCGGCATTCTTGGCTTCTGTCCAGTTCCATTCCATTGAAACCAGTGGAAATAAATCAGCTTAAATCTAAATACCCAACTTTAATTGGCACATGGACTGCAGCCAAAAGAGTGTCAACGCAGTAAGGGAAATCAATAACTAACTTTCCTCCATAGCGATGATGGATTGATTTCATGTGAAGAAATGATTGCAAAATCATTGCAGGCTATATACTTAGAAAATATGTATCAAAGATTAAAGAGTTTTTTAAAACCGAAAACCTGATTATCCTTTGTAACCACGTTTCTTCCCTTTTGTCAGGATCTCATCAACCATTATGTTTTAGAATGGAAAATCAAGCAAACAATATTGCTGGTAACTGTGGTTTTGTAGCTGGGATTGCCCACAATTTCAGGGTGCTCATCCCCAAATACCATTGCTGAGCAATATCCATACATTTCAATGTGGCCTGCCTGAGAACCTGGCATAAAATTCAATTGAAATAAATGGTGCTTGTGTGCAGCAGTAGCTGGCGGACTTTTCCAAGGAGAAGAAAATTATCTAGTGCTGACAAGCTTCTAGGTTTTATGTAAAGCTATTCAATTAAAGTCATAAAAGTAGACATCTGAATGTTTCCTTTGAAGAAGCTGAAAGCACATTAGACAAAATAAATGAAGGGTGCCCTCTTCCCCAACCCCGCAACAAAAATGTGTCAAACAAACAATATGTTGTCTGAGATATAATGAAGTCCAGGATAACTTTTCTTTCTGCACCATTGCACTGCTGATTCATGTCTGGTATGCATCCCCCTATAACCTCTGATGGTTTCCCCTCTAGCTGTAGTTAGGAACTTAAATACGGGAACAATTAACTTTGTTATTAACTGCCTTCAAGTCAACTTGGACCCATAAATGAAAGACATCCAAATTGCCCTATCCTCAAGACCCCTGCTCTGGTCTTACAGACTCAGGGCTGTGGCTTTCCTGACTGAATCTATTAATCTAGAACAGTGGTTCTCAACCTTCCTAATGCTGTGACCCCTTAATACAGTTCCTCATTTTGTGGTGACCTTCAACTATAAAATTATTTTTGTTGCTACTTCCTGTCATTTTGCTACTGTTATGAATCTTAATGTAAATATCTGATATGCAGGATGTATTTTTATTCACTGGACCAAATTTTGCACAAATACCTGATATGCCCAAATTTGAATACTGGTGGGGTGGGGATTGAGTTTGTCATTTGGAAGTTGTAGTTGCTAGGATTTATAGTTCACCTACAATCAAAAGAGCATTCTGAACTCCACCAGTGAAAATATTGGAAGGGTTTGGTGGGCATTGATCTTGAGTTTTGGAGTTGTAGTTCACCTACATCCAGAGAGCACTGTGGACTCAAACAATGATGGATCTGGACCAAATTTGTCACGAATACTCAATATGCCCAAATGTGAACACGAATGGAGTTTGGGGAAAATAGACCTTGACATTTGGGAGTTATAATTGCTGGAATTTATAGCTCACATACAATCAGAGCCCCTTGAATCCCACCAATGATAGAATTGGGCCAAACTTCCCACACAGAAGCCCCATGGCCAATAGAAAATACTAGAGGGATTTGAGAGGAACTTAGTGATTTAGGGGCAATGTAGTTCACCTACCTCTGGAGAGCACTCTGAACCCAAACAACTATGGATCTGGACCAAATTTGGCACAAATATCTGATATGCTGAAATTTGAATACTGGGGTTGGGCGGGGGGATTGATTTTGTCATTTGAAAGTTGTAGTTGCTGGGATTTATAGTTCACCTACAATCAAAGAGCATTCTGAGCTCCACCAACGATGGAATTGAACCAAACTTGGCACACAGAACTCCCATGACCAACATAAAATGCTGGGTTTTGGTGGGCATTGACATTGAGTTTTGGAGTTGTAGTTCACCTACATCCAGCCTTTTCTGCCAAAGGGGTTCCTAAGACCATCAGAAATAAGTGTTTTCTGATGGTCTTTGGTGACCCCTCTGACACTCCCCTCGCAATCCACCCCCAGGGGTCCTGACCTCCAGGTTGAGAAACACTGATCTAGAATATGGTTTCTTATTCCTATTGCCCTCTGGTTTACAAAGCATTTATTGTATTCTCCAGTGATTCCTGTCTTCTCATGATATGTCAAAAATACAACTGCCTTAGTTTAGCCATCTTGACTTCTAGGGAGAGTCCAGGCTGGGTTTGTTCTAGGACTCATTTATTTCTCTTTTTAATCAGTCCATTGTATTCATAGAACTCTTCTCCAACATCACATCTCACATGAGTTGATTCTCTTCCTATCACCTTTCCTCAATATTCAGCTTTCACAACCATACGTAGAAATTGGAAATTTGATTACACAGACTCCACATGTACTAGTTGGGCCAACAGTGAATTGGCACCAATGCCCTGTCCTCCTGTGGGTCCTGCTGCTGTTTTGCTGATCTAAAACAGCTCCTCGGCAGAGCCTTGCTAGCAGTGTTGCTTCTGGTGAGATCACAACAGGGCCTGTGATGATCACCAGAAGCAACATTGCCAGGAAGTCTGTGCCATGGAACAGTTCTGGGCTGTGAAATGACAGTGGGTCTTATTAATATGTGGACACTGGATCATCCTGGATCTAGCCCAGTCCAGCTGTCCACACATCAAAAACACCAGGGATCACTCTGGAGTTTTCTAAAAGCTCTAGAGTAATCTGATTTTTTTATGATGCATTAATGGCTGGAAGCAGTACTCCTGCTGTGCAATTTGATATGTGCTATGTGGACTCTTGCAATGGTTCAGTTTTAGTACTTTGATTTGTCCCATGTAGACATGTAGTTAGCCACAGTGGTGTAATGGTTTAAACCCTTGGGCCAGCTGAACTGCTGACTTGAAGGCTGGTGGTTTGAATCCACAAGACGGGGTGAGTTCCCATCTGTCAGCGTTAGCTTCCCATGTGGGGATATGAGAGAAGCCTCCCAGCAGGATGATAACACATCTGAGTGTCCCCTGGACAATGTCTTTGTAGACGGCTGATTCTCTCACACTAGAAGCGACTTGCAATATGTTCTCAATTTGCTTCTGACACAATAAAAATGTAGTTAGTCATATTCATAATTTATTGCCTGCAAACTCTAATTAATGATTGAACTAAACTATGGAAAATCTTGAACTATTTCAATGTCAAAAGTCACATAAATATTCTTGTGTAAATTTATGTAAAGTTGTGCCAATTTCCCTGGTGTTTTTTCTCTTAATTTAAGTCTCAGTTCTGTAACAGCATCCTATGACTGAAGTATTAATCCTGTGATCCCTTATCTTGATAGATCCCACTGGCTGAGAGGGGTGCCTCTGCAGAAAAGAGATGCATTACCTAAAGACCCCAAACAATGCAGCTCAATGAAAGGAAAACAAATTTGTGCAACTCCTTTCAATACTGCTCCCAGCCAGTTAAACCCATTACTGCCACAGGGTGGAAGCATTGCTCCTTTACAGCTTACTCAGCAGTGTTTAAAAAGAACGAAGCCAAGTAGGATAACAATAATTGCCTTTCTGATGCAGTTCCATACTTCTCATTGTTTTATTATGCCATATCCACCTTATACACAGCTATTTTAGCAACAGCAGCATTACCTAGGAAGCACTGCATCCAGAGAACGCCATTCTGCTAGACATATGTTGTTAAGAATGATGGAAACTATGGGAAGGTAAGTCCAGCTAGCAACTGAGAAAAAAGCAATGCCTATAAGATCTAGCTTCCAAAGCAGATGATGGAGATGCTGGTAGGGAGAAAGCAAGTAATATGTGATGTTATGCTGCCTCACTAGTGTCCCCAAGGCGAGGGCCTCTAAGGCCGTCAATGTGGTGTAGTTGGGTGTTGGTTTGGAATCAGGAAAGTCTCAACATTCATCCCCACTGAGGCTTGGAAGTCATTGGCTGACCTTGGAAACAATCTTTCACAGCCTGACCTGCTTCACAAGGTGGTAGCATGGATAAAATGGGAAGGTGGGAAAAGTTGTATACTATTATACTACCTTATAGGGCAGTGGTTCTCAACTTGTGGGTCTCCAGGTGTTTTGGCCTACAACTCCCAGAAACCCCAGCCAGTTTACCAGCTGTTAAGATTTCTGGGAGTTGAAGGCCAAAACATCTGGGGACCCACAGGTTGAGAACCACTCTTATAGAAGAAAGACAAGACAAAATGCAACTAAGTTAGTAAATAATGGGAAAGGCCAACCCTGTGTGCAGCTGGTGTTCTGGAAAGCAGAGATTCTTCTTCACTTAGAGAATGCTAGGCTTTTAGGCACTTGTAAACAACATTACATGTTTCCTGCTTGGAAATTAATATAACTACATTGCAATTGGTTCCCCAGCTAGCATACACATGGTGTGAGGTGTCTGCTGGGGAATTTTAAATGTCATGCACTGTGCTACAATATTTCAAACATACTGGAAGCACTGACACTTTCTCTTGCTCGACTTTCCTACCTGCCTTTATTTGACTTTGGGTTAGTTTAAACAGCCCTTCTTTCCCTTGAGAACTGGCATCACTACTTGTTTCCATGTGCTCATGCCCTGATCCTCTGTCTCCCAAAATGAACACACCTAAGGAAGTGGTTTGGGAAATAATCCCCAAAATACTATTGCTTCTCTTTCCTACTTCCTCTGCTTTTTCCACAGGTAATCAAGACTTGGTGCATGTCCTAGTATATGGACAAGAGACTGTAGGAAACTGTTTTATAGCCAATGCTTGGAAATGTTACTTTGTTTGAACCACAGGGCCCATATTTTCCCAGCCACTATGGTTGGGAATTCTAGTTGTTCAAAAAAGCCATCATTTAACGTCCTGCTTTCACTTGGACATTTGGAGCCCCTGGTGGCGCAGTGGGTTAAATCCTTGTCCCTCAGGACTGCTGACCGAAAGATCAGTTTGAATCCAGGAAGTGGGGTGAGCTCCCATCTGTCAGCTCCAGCTTCCCATGCAGAGACATGAGAGAAGCCTCCCACAGGATGGTAAAACATCCGGACGTCTCCTGGGTAATGTCCTTGCAGATGGCCAATTCTCTCACACCAGAAGCGACTTGCAGTTTCTCAAATCGCTCCTGACACACACAAAGCCCCTGGTCATTTCATTTACCAGCAATGGTTTCTTGAAACCTCACATGACTTCTCTGTTTAAATACAAGCTAGATCATAAAGTAACCCCATGGGATAGGAGGAGAGAATGGTCAACAGTATACAAACCCTTATTAAGCAATAAACAAAAACATTGAGCCTCAAGCACACTACCAGCTCACCCTCCTTTCCTTGGTGTAAAGAGAAGAGGCAGGGTGTTTGTGTCTCCACCTAAGTGTGGCTGCCCAGTCACCCCATTTCAGCCTGACGCACCAGTTCCCTGCTGGGCAACTGAAGGGAGCTGAATGTCCTCCATCTCTTTGATCTGCTTCCAAAACCTCTTCCTCTCGCCGACTCTTCTCCAAAGTGAACTCTGTGCCCTGCCTCCCACCAGACCCTTAAATAAAATATCTTTGGAATGAGGTGCTGCACCTGAGACAGCTATATAAATATTGACGGGATGAGAATAGCTCCCAGCTGAGCTGTTTTTAGTGCTGCTTGCGCTGCTGCTTGGGCTTAACCACAGAGCATCCCGGGCCCTGAGGTGCTGACACGTGCTCCCTTTTGCCAGGGCTGGGCTGACAAGGAGGCCGAGGGCCGCCTCCTCCTCCTCTTCCTCCACCCTGTGCCACGTTGGACTGGCAAGCAGCACTGGGCTCACAAAATTAATGAGAGTGTCTGCTGCATTGGAAGCAGAGCCATAGTTCTCTCTGTGGGCAGCACCGAAGAGAAAGAGTATGTAAGGAATTGCCAAAGGGAAATAAAAACCAACTCTCCATCTCATTAATGTCTCTGGATGCAGTCTGGCACCTGCTTACCCAGGACAAGACTTTATACACCACTGGTTCCTCAGAGAAAGACCAGCAAGGGATTCAGGGATGGAGCCCTATAGCCCAGTGCAAGTTGGTGTGCTTTATTATGTATTGGGATGGGGCGAGGATCCAATTTAATGTTCTGGTAAAAGACCACAAGTCTTGGGAATGAGAATCCATAACCTTTTCCAAGAGACCCTGGAGAGATTCTGCCCATTATGATTTAGCCTCAGTCCTGGGATAGATGAGTCTTTGCCAAAATTTGAGGTTCATAAACTCGGGAGGATTAGCTCCTTGCAGCCCGTCCAAGGTGGACCATGCAAAGCATTTGACAAATATAGATGAGGGTAAAGAGGCCGCTATGCCTTTGTACTCTGGCAATTCTCTAGTCATTTGTCCTGCTTTGTGTACCATGTCTGAAATGAACTGTGCTAAATCAGAGGGGTGACAGGGTCGCATTATAAGCCATGTGGGGGCCCAAGGAGATTTCCTTCACACATGCGACTTTGTGGGCAGGTCTGTGGCTTGATGAATGAGCCCAGTGGAAGCAGCAAACCGAGCCTCTTTGAGGAAGAAAGTTAACCTGTGATTCTCTAGAATGCTTTTAAGATTTCTCCTGTTCAAAGTAGGAAATAGAATCATTTGTAACATCAAAGAAGGATTATTTGCCAAACTGGCTGATCTCCCGTAACCACAGGTAAAGCTTGAGTTTGCTTGTTTTCCTTCCCAGGACAGCTTGTATAAATTGATAGATTCCCTATATATTCATGCCCACGGCTACATCAAAGGCAGTGGCCTTCAGACTTTTAAAGTAAACAACATATAGAAAGGAAGGTTTATACTTACTCCACCTTTCCATGTAGGACCTGATCTTGATCAGGTCTAAATTTAGACTGCAGGGTATGGAAACTGACTTTTAAGAACAATGTGTGTAACAACATGCTGAAGCCATCCATAATTAAACAGTGGTAGAATAATGCTCTGGGACCCAACTGTTCAGTTATGGATAGCTTCAGTATATCATTATATTTATGCTTCTCAAAAGCAACTTTCTAAGCTCTGCTTTAGAATTAGAAGGAGAAATAGTTTTAAATGACTTGGCATATTTGACATAGCATGTCTCTTGAATTTCCTGAAGAGATTTCCAAATGTGCTCACCACTTTTCATTGAACAACTGCCCCCCTGCTTATCTACAATTCCTTTCCAGTCCTTAAGGAAAAGGAAAAGGTTTTCCCCTGACATTAAGTTTAGTCGTATCTGATTCTGAGATTGGTACTCATCTCCATTTCTAAGCCGAAGAGCCAGCATTGTCCGCAGACACCTCCAAGGTCATGTGGGCGGCATGACTGCATGGAGCACCGTTACCTTCCCGCCGGAATGGTACCTATTGATCTACTCACATTTGCATGCTTTCGTCCTGCTAGGTTGACAGAAGCTGGTGACAGCAGGAGCTCCCCCACTCCCTAGATTCGAACCGCGGACCTTTCGGTCAGCAAGTTCAGCAGCTCAGCGGTTTAACCCACTGTGCCTCAAGGGGCCTTAGTTCCATACAAATCATAATCTAAGTTGTTTCTGATCCTAGCTAAAACCCATGAAATCTTGATGTCCATATAACTTCAGTTTCAGAACCAAACTAGATAGGATGGGGGTAACCCAGGGGCAAATTACTTTTTTTGGATCAACAGTACCTGTGAAGATGTAAGGTATCTGAAATGAGACCGTGACACTTAAGAGACAGATAGCCATCCCTTGCCCTGGGCATAATCCTCAATCCCAGTCAGTTTCTATTGGCTATAGGACAGGATAAAGATAAGCATCCATATTTGCAACTGGTTTTCCTCACCAACAAAAATATCATCTTGGTGGCGGACAAGAGATTTGGGTCAGATTTCTACACTGGGCTTATGTGGGATGGTTAATTCCATTCTCCCAAAATGATATTTTCTACAACCAAATCACATTCTGTCAGGTCTATTATTATTATTATTATTATTATTATTATTATTATTATTATTATTATTATTTTCTTGTGGCTCGAGGCAGATTACTAATTTCCTGCAACTTTCTTAAGCTTTATTCTGTATCTAACATAACACATAGCTATGGCAGAATATTTCTATACATACGATTCTACATTATCTTCTTTTGTTCTTGAACAAAGTTTTTGGCTTTCTTTGCCTGATTGACCCTTTGTTATTAAAAGTCTGGCTTTATTCACAGCATTGGGATTTGACTGGGAAGGGTTGGCCTGAGACTAGGGATATATAGCTACAAATTCTAATTGAGCCATGAAATTTACTGTGTGACCATACAGGCATGATCTAATAGCTTATCCGATCCCACAGTCTTGGTGTGAAAATAAATCTTTACTTCTCAGAATTCTTTAGAGAAAGGGCAGAGTGAAAATGCAATGTCATATACATTTATGGAAATAATAGTATTGTCAAACTTGAAATCCCCTGACTTACAGATTAATGGGCACTAAGTAAGAGTGCATCTACACTGCAGAGTTAATGCAGTTTACATCACGTTAACTGTTACGGCTTAATGCTACAGGATCATGGGAATTATAGCTTTATAAAGTCTTTAGTCTTTTCTGCCAAATAGTTCTGGTGCCTCACCAAACTGCAGTTCCCAGGATTCCATAACATTGAGCCATGACAGTTAAAGTGGTGTCAAACCATGGTTATTCTATAGTGTAGATCAGGTTTCACCCTTCCAGGTGTTTTGGACTTCAACTCCCACAATTCCTAACAGCCAGTAGGCTGTTAGGAATTGTGGGAGTTGAAGTCCAAAACACCTGGAAGGATTAAGTTTGCCCATGCCTGGTGTACATACACCCTCAGCGTTGACACTATTTGGATAAAAGCATAATAGAGGTCATCAAAGTTGAATCCGCCACTGGAGTTTTTCCACACAAGTACAGATGCCCATCTGAACCAAGAGACCTGGGTCCTTTCCCCCAAGTTCTTTCTGTATTTGTTCCTTGCACTCTTGTATGTCTGGCAGATATCCCCAGAGTCGTCACAAGAGGCATGTAAACAGGCTCGGTCTATAGAGAAGCAGAAGTGCTGTTTCTGTTTCCATGTTGTTGATTCACTCCACCACCCTTCCATAACTGGTCTGCATTGACCATTCTCCTCCTGTTTTGCACAGAAGAGCTGTTTCTGACAGAACAGAGTGACAAGCAATAAATTTGGAAGGCTCTCCTCTTTTGGCAGTCTTTGCTTCATCAGAAGCCATGTGCTGGGGAAAAAGGTGGAAAGGTGACACTGCCTCGCATTTGATAGGAAACTGGCCACAGAGAGGTCTCCCTAGAATGCTACCAATAAACAAGGTGGGGCAAGTGGCTGGGGGCATGGATATTCTTTCCACAGGCTGGGTCTTTCCTTGCATAGAGCTCCAAAGGACTGTGACTGCAATGAGATCATCGTGGGGTATTTTTGGGCCATGTTTTTTTCTGGCTCCTCGTGTCAGAAACCTAGTCTTTAAACTCAAAACAAACAACGTGCAGCCACTGGCACATTCCTGCCTGGGATGCGGGCTACGACATGGGCTAATGTTGCTTCCTGTTTATCTCTTGACTCACAATTGGACTGTGGGGGGGAGAGCAGTGCTGTGCCAGGATGAGGCCACAGACTGACCAGTAGATTCCAGGAGGAGCTTCAAGGGAGTGACTGGGGCCTGCCCCAGACCAAGGAATAACATGCCAGGAAGGGAATTGAGAAGCAAAGTTGAGGAGGCTTGGCAAAACTAAAGCACAATTATGTGACAGAAGCAGGTTAGGACTAGTAACTTTCTTATTTCTCAAAAGCAACTAAAACAATTCCTTTTAAATGTATTGTTGAAGGCTTTCACGGCCAGAATCACTGGAGTGTTGTGTGGTTTCTGGGCTGTATGGCTGTGTTCTAGCAGCATTTTCTCCTGTTGTTTCACCTGCATCTGTAGCGCATCTTCAGAGGATCCTGAGTATGAGTATGACAAGCTACAGGACTGTCTTCTCCCATGAATGTATAATAATAATAATAATAATAATAATAATAATAATAATAATAATAATAATAAAATGTCTAACCCACTCTCTCTCCCTAGGGGGACTCAGGGCAGATTACAAGTACAAAGGTTTGAATGCCATATACATGTATGGGCATATGCAGAACCATAGCCAGAAAAAAAATTCGGGGGGGGGGGGGGAATGGGACTTTTTTTAGCGAATCATGAAGAGTAGTTCCATAACGCAAAATAATTTAGAAATCAGGCTCCATTGATAAACTTCAGTGGACACTCAAGACAGACAAACTTCAGTGGACACTCATGGGGATTTGGTTAATCAGTCAAAATTCATGAGTAAACCTCTAACACCCCCCCCCCCTTGGCTACAAATCTTCAAGTCACCTGCCACTTATAATGGCCCCATAAATTGCATAGGGCTTTCCTACAAAAGGAATACTCTGAGATGGTTTTGCCAGTTCACACCTCTGAAATATAGCCACTTGCTATTTTTGGTGGTCTCCTATCCAAGTACTAACCAGGTCTGATCCTGCTTAGTGTCCAAACTCAGACATGATCTGGTGCCTCTGGGGTATTTAGATCACCCCCTCTTGTCAATACCTCAATATCCATAAGAGAGTATGAAGCAATAGCTGAATCATATATTTTTTCTCCATTACTTAGTGAGACTGTAGTGTTGTAACTATGCAAGTAATTGAAAGGATATAGTTAAACTACAAAAAACGATGTTATTCCTTATAAAATTGTTATTGTAATGCAACATGGTTATACCATTGTTATAGGAATTGTTTGCAAGTTGTTATCGAAGGCTTTCATGGCTGGAATCACTGGGTTGCTGTCAGTTTTCCAGGCTGTATGGCCATGTTCCAGAAGCATTCTCTCCTGATGTTTCAACTACATCTATGGCAGGCATTTTCAGAGGTTGTGAGGTATATTGGAAACTAGGCAGGGGAGGGGGGTTCTATATCTGTGGAATGTCCAGGGTGGGAGAAAGAACTCTATTTGAGGCAAGTATGACTGTTGCAATTAATCACCTTGATTAGCATTGAATAGCCTTGCAGCTTCAAAGCCTGGCTGCTTCCTGCCTGGGGGAATCCTTTGTTGGGAGGTGTTAATTGGCCCTGATTGTTTCCTGTCTGTTATTGCAAGTTATTTGGAACTATTTCTCCCTAGCTTTCATCTGGCCTGTGTACCAAATGAGAAAAACAAACAAACAAACAAAAACAAATTTAGTCTAGAGATCCTGGGCAATGGTGCAATCAGCTGGAGAATTTTAGGGCTCCACTGGATGAACAGAAAGGTCCTACAAAGCCTAGTTTCCCACATTATAAAGTAAATGAAATAATATATTTTGGGTTGGATATACAACTGTTATGCTCAGATGTTAAAATTACCTAGTAATTACATCCCTAGTCATGGATTGAGAGGCAAGACCAGAGGCTCATCCACACTGTTGAATTATAGCACTATTATTCCACTTCAGTTGCAATAGTTCTGGATTATGAATTGGCATTTTTGGGAAAGGTGCTTTTGTGGCTCACCAAACTGAACGCCCAGGCACTGAAAGTGGAATAATATAACTGTGTAGTGTGAAAGGGTCACTGTTTAATCCTCTCTCTTCTTGTTTTGTAGCTGTGAAGAAAAGTCCCTGCCTGGGTGGAGGGACAACACGCCCCCTCATGCTCACACAAACACAACTTGTTGCTACCAAGCTCAAGCTCATCTTGCCTATCTAGAGAGCCATGTCACCTACAAAATGCATCTGGCACAGCTTACTAGAGAACTCCTGAGGCCACAAAGCCTCGTTCTGAGAGGTCTGAGACTGAGACATGATGTGTGAGGGAGTTGTGGAGACCATCTGGTTTGCCACAATGCTGGCAAGGCCCAGGCATCACACTTTCCCTCAAATTACCCTGCTGAAGAAATGGTAGAGACATCTTCAGTTTGTGGGGTTTAGGATGCAAATTGTTCTTTTTTCCATTCTGCCACCTCTGTTGGAGGGTTCAGTTCATCTTTCAGTAGAGCTGACCCAATTGGTCAATTCGCCTAGGGATCCTATTGTTCATTTGCTTGCTAAAATACTTGCCAAAGTAGGGGCAGATCTCTCCCAAGCAGGCCTGTAGTGAGGGGGGGGGGGGGGTTAGGGGTTCAACCCCCCCCCCCGAAATTTTTCAAGTTATAAAAAAAATCTCGTTTACTCATGAATTTTAACTGGTTAATCAAATCCCCATGCTAAGTCTATGAGATGCAAAACATTAAGAGTCCCTCCAGGCACTATCTCAAGCAGATATTGACAGGTTTGTAGCGAGGAGGGGTATGTGCTAGGGGTTCAACCCCCCCCCCCAAATTTTCAAAACCCCTCCCAAAAAATTTTTCTGGCTACGGTCCTGCTCCCAAGCACCTGTCATGCAGAAGGAGGTGGTAGAGTGGCCCTCCAGAATGGTCCCATTTGCCATTCCTTCCACTTCCATGTCTGTGACAAAGGGTTCACTCTCCTGTACTGAAGAACTGGAAGTGTGTGTGTGATGTTTGTTCATACCTATATACAGTAGAGTCTCACTTATCCAACACTCGCTTATCCAACTTTCTGGATTATCCAACGCTTTGTTGTAATCAATGTTTTCAATATATCGTGATATTTTGGTGCTAAATTAGTAAATACAGTAATTACTACATAGCATTACTGCGTATTGAACTACTTTTTCTGTCAAATTTGTGGTATAGCATGATGTTTTGGTGCTTAATTTGTAAAAGCATAACCTAATTTGATGTTTAATAGGCTTTTCCTTAATGCCTCCTTATTATCCAACATATTCGCTTATCCAACATTCTGCCAGCCCGTTTATGTTGGATAAGTGAGACTCTACTGTATATCCAGGCTCACGGCTTTCTAACAAAGCTCTTCACAGCCTGCCGAAGTGCTCACATGCTCATCCTTGAAGCCAATAAAATTGATGCACACATTTAAAACAAAGTGTGTATCTTTCTGCACAGTGTGCCATTAATCTTTGCTACCTGCAGTCAGAGGACCAACATGACTAAACACAGTTCAAAGAAATGACTAGGCAAAAATGATGGGGAGACAGGAATATAAGTAGCTATTATTAACTAAGATGGACAGGAGATAAATCCTCAGATTGGCTGTGTGGGGACAGTCAGGCTCTTGAAGGTGGAAATGATTGACGGGAAGCCAAGCTCTCTATTAGTCTTCTGAACTGTTATCTTCCAAAGCAGTCTTCTCCAACTTGGTGGGCTTTCGAAGTGCAAGACTAGAATTCCCATTGTGCCCAGTCACCAGAACACTTTTGTCTGAGGATGATGGTTGCTGATGTCAACACATCTGGAAGGAGCTGGATTAGAGATGACTGCTCTAAGTCTTTGCCAGAGAAACTCAACGGGCAAATGGTTTGGTCCACTCAGCATATATTTGCATCCAGGAATTCTCACTTTTCTTTAAAGAGGTGATACTTGCCTGGTTCAGTTTTGGATTGTGCTGTCGCCATTGTTAAATCAGAGTGTCACAAATAGCCCTAGCACAGAGAAATCTTCCAGGGCAACATTTAGAGCTCACAAAATTGGCTTTCCATCAATTCTGGGCCATTGGCCCCATGTGAGTGGCTACAGTAGGTATCTTAGAGAGAAAAACCAATGAAAATATCTCCTCTTACAGTGATTAATAGGAGGAAACCACACTTTTCTATGAGCAACTATCATTATAGGAACAGTTTGAGGGAATACCAGACAAAAGCTGAGCAAGATGACATAGATCACCCTGAATCATTCTCTAGATGCAGTGAGGATTTAGATGTAGGTGAATGAAATTAATCTCAATCCAGGAAAGACAGCAGTTTTCTTGCTCAGTAGGAAGACCAACCTGGGATCAGGATTATAGGCTCATCTTGGTGTGGAGTTGCACTCTTTCAGAAAGACTATGTTTGCAGTTTAGGAATGCTCTTAGACCTATAATTGCTTATGAAAGGCTATATGGCTGCCATTAATAGGGGGGCCTTTGCCCTATTGTATCTGATGTGCCTTCTGAGGGATCATTGGTTTGGCCATAGTGGATTATCCTTTAACAAATTCCACCCCCCAGTTAGGTCCCTTCCACGCAGCTGAATAAAATCCCACAATATCTGCTTTGAACTGGGATACATGGCAGTGTGGACTCAAATAACCCAGTTCAAAGCAGATATTGTGGGTTATTCTGCCTTGATATTCTAAGTCAGTGTGGTCCAACCTGTGGCCTGCGGGCCGCATGCAGCCCACCAATTAATTTTTGTTGACCCTTGCCCTTCTTACTGGAAAAAATGTTTTAATTATGCTGAACTTGCAGACCAAAAGGTGCCAGGTTCAAATCCCTGGAGCGGAATTAGCGCCCGCTGTTACCCCCAGCTCCTGCCAACCTAGCAGTTCAAAAACATGCAAATGTGAGTAGATCAATAGGTACTGCTCCAGTGGGAAGGTAACGGCGCTCCATGCAGTCATGCCGGCCACATCACCTTGGAGGTGTCTAGAGACAACACCGGCTCTTCGGCTTAGAAATGGAGATGAGCACCAACCCCCAGAGTCGGTCACGACTAGACTTATCATCAGGGGAAAACCTTTACCTTTTAATTCAATATTAATTATGTAATTTGTTTTCTTTCTGGAATGTCTCTGGCCCTCACATTCCTATACTAAAGTTTGATTGGCTCCGGGTAACTAAAGGTTGGACCACACTGTTCGAAGTTATATGGCTGTGTGGAAGGGGCCTTGGACTATTGTAGCACACTCTGTGCAGAGCTGCTTTTGAAAAATATTTGGATAATGCAAAAACATGGTTATGTTGGCTGGGGGAGTTCCAATTTAAAAATTAATATTTGTTTAATACGAATATAGGAGGGGTTGGCTTCTGCAACTGTTCTCCCCACATCAGTATTCTCTCCTACCACCCATCTGGTGGCTTTGAACACAGGAGACAAGTATGTCTTAGGGAGATGTCTTCAGGACCATAGACAGGAAAAATAAATCGGGGGGGGGGGGGGGGGGGAGGGAAGGTTGAAACTTTATTTTAGCGAATCATGAAGAGTAGTTCCTTAACGCAAAAAATATTAGAAATCAGACTCCATCGATAAGCTTCAGTGCACTCTCATGGGGATTTGGTTAACCATTTAAAATTCATGAATAAACCAGGTTTTTTAAAAACCTGAAAATTTTCAGGGAGGGGTTTGACCCTAACCCTAATCCCCCCCCCCCCCCACTACAGCCCTGAATGTCTTGGAGTTACAGAAGGCAAAGCAACGAGTTAAACAACGTTTACAGTTCTTCCCCTCTGGTGAACTTCCACTATTTGCTGAACTACTGTGTGGCTCTGCTTAGTGGTGGGTAATTTAAATAATAAAGACATATCAGCAGAGACAAGTCTCAAACCAAACATTTGTCCCAAGCAGTAATAATACATCCCTAGAATTAATGTGAACATTCACATACATGTTATTAGTTCTTTTAGACTCAAATTGGGATTCATCCACCCTCTTTCTCTTTGTCTGGATAGCTGGTCTTAACCAGATTCCTGTTCCATGTTGTCATGATCCTGTTGTCCTCCTCCAGAAGGAAAATAATGGTATTACTAAATATGGAAATATTTGACATAACTGTGATGTTCTGTAACATTCCTAAGAGGCACAAGGCTGATGAGTTACAATGAAAACATCTCTATAGCCAGTTGTGGCATGAAGGAAATTCATTCATGGAAAAATGGCGATTCCAGGTTCCTTCTGTGACTATTTGAAGAGGGTGGTAGTCTGTTACCTAAAACCAACAATCTTGAGAGAGGTTTTACCAATTTGCATTGGGATTGGGACTGACATCTTGCAATTTGTTGATTATGAGTTTGCTATAAAGAAAACCATGGGATGAGGATACTATCTGACATTAAAATTGATCTGAGTCTGTCTCTCTGTGAATATTGTGCATTTGCCTGTTTTCCATACATACATATACACATTTACACACAGACAGACATGTACAGAGAGAAAGAGCTCCATTTCCTGTTTTGTAGAGAAAGACTAACTGAAAACTGAGCAGGTATCTCCATCAGGACCAGGTCTTTTCTAAAACCCATGCGTCTTATTTGTTGAAAGTCCAAAAAAGATTGGTCAAAAACAGGTTGCATTATAACAATGATGTCTTGCAACAATATATGTGTTGTTACAAGGACATTTCATCCGTCTGTGTGGCATATGGTGTCTTTGCCATGCTAATTAAAAAGAGGTAGTGCTTTGGTTTTGCAAGCCTAGGCTCCACTGCACATTGTCAGCTTTCTCATCTCTTTCCAGCCTGGCAGCTGTAATGGACTGGATGAGGGAAACAAATCGAAGCTCAATCCAGATAAGACAGAGGTGCTCCTGGTTCATCAAAAGACAGATCTGGGAATAGGGATTTGATTCAGCCTGTGTGACACTCTCCCTGAAAATGAAGGTTTACATTTCTGGGCATGCCCCTGGATTCAGCCCTAAGACTGGAAGTCAAGGCTTCAACAGTGACAAGGAATGCATTGGCACAGCAAACGGTTGTGTGCTAACTGCACCCATTCCTGGGAAGTCTGATCTGGTGATGGTTACGCATGCCTTCGTATTGAAAACTGTAATGTGCTCCAGATGGGGTTGCCTTTGAAAGGGACTCAGTGACTTCAGTTGGTCTAAAGAGCTGTAGCTGGACTGCTTGTTAGGGCTGGCACACAACTCCCTTGTTGCATGCCAGTACCACTAAAACTCCAACAAATGCTATGTTCAGCAAAGGACAAGAATGATCCTTTTACATCTGCAGGAGTCTACCGTATACCATGCGGCTGTGAACAAGTCTACATAGGTACTACCAAACGCAGCACTGCCCAGACACGAATCAGGGAACATGAGAAGCACTGCAGACTAGCTCAACCAGAGAAGTCAGCCATAGCAGAGCACTTGAGGAACCAACCTGGACACAGCATACGTATTATTGGAGAACACAGAAATGCTGGACCACTCTAACAACCAGCATGTCAGACTACACAGAGAAGCCATTGAAATCCACAAGCATATGGACAATTTCAACAGAAAGTTGAGAACCATGAAAATGAACAAAATCTGGGTACCAGTATTAAAAAACTCTAAAATCAGAACAGTAAATAAAGAACAGCAGTCTGAAAACGGGAATTCCAGACATGAAACAATCATGGCCAGCTAACACCTCCCAACGAAAGATTTCCTCAGGCAGGAATCAGTCAGGCTTTGAAGCTGCAAGGCTTTTCAGTGCTAATCAAGGTGATTAATTGCTACATTCACACTGGCTTCCAACAGACAACAGTTCTTTCTCACACCTTGGACCTTCCACAGATATATAAATCTCACTTGCTTAGTTTCTAGCAAACCCCACAACCTCTGAGGATGCCTTCCATAAATGTGGGTGAAATGTCAGAAGAGAATGCTTCTGGAACATGGCCATACAGCCTGGGAAACTCACAGCCACCCAACTCCCTTGTTGTAACTCTACTGATTGCCAGTTAATTTCCAGAAAAAATTAAAAGTGCCAGGGATTATTTATAAAGCCCTATATAAGTTATAACTTAAGTCCAGACTATTTGAAGGACCGTATTTCCCTTTATGAGCCCATTATTTCTCTGAGATCATCTAGAGCGGTCCTTCTCTCTGTTACACCTCTTTCTCAGGCTTGTTTTGTAGGAGACTTTCAAATTCTGCCTCTAAGGAGGCCAGGATGGCTCCCTGCTTACTCTTCTTCCATCAGCAACTGAAAATATTGTGTGCCGCCAGGAGTTAGGAAATTAAGTGGGGCGGGCTTTTAATCATGTGCTGAACGATGTTATGGTTTGCATAATGTTTTAATGAATTTTAATGCTTTTAATGTTTAACGATTTAATTTCATAAAATATTTAATTGACTTTAATTCACTTTTATATACTTTAATCAACATTTGTGTAGTTTTAAAATCGGCGTCGTTGTAAAAATGTTATTAGCCATCTTTGCACCCCATTGTTGGGACAATGACATGATATAATGAAAACACCATCATCATCTATTGTTCTCTTTTTTTGCAACTAGAGTCTCTTAACTGAATAGGAAATGTCATATATAGAGTTGCCTCCTTTACTGTAATGAATGCTATGTTTCCACATACCTATAAATTACTGCTAGATCACTCCAGAAGTGACTCAAGTTGCTCCTGACACGGGGGAAAAAACCTGCTAGATCAAGGGAAGTCTGTGTAGCCAGGCCTTTTGATGACATTGAAAGACACCATTTTAAATCAAGTGTCTTATCCGAATATTGGATTTCAGCACTTGGATAGATCAGCCTTCCTCCTCCTTGTTTTCCTTCAAGTCATTTCTGATTTATGGCAATCTTATGCTGACCCTATGATGAAATTTTATGGAGCTGAAAGTGTGTGACTCCTCAACATGGGTTTCCATGATTGAATAAGCAATAAAACCCTAGTCCTTGGATTTGTAGTTCAATGCTCAAACCACTATCCCATGCTGGCTACTTTTTAGGCCAATGAACATAGTAAGACGCAAGCACTCTTCCTGGGGAGATAGAGCTGTGGTGAGTGGAGGAAAGGCTCATTTCCTGCACTAAAAATTATAGTCATTATTTGGGTGCAGCAGGAGACCTTCCCTGCATCTACAGTTTATGTTTATTATTTATGTGAAAGGCTTTAACTGCCAACCTTTGGCCAAAAATGACTCCCTTTGCAGCTTATAATGATTAATACTAAGCTGGTCCTTACCCTCAAGCACATCAGCTATCACACCAAAGCAAGAGGAGGTGGGGGGGAGGAGAAAAAGCAAACATGGGCACTAGTTTTCAGTTATAAGGGTTTAACAACTGTTCTTTATGGAGGCAGGAAAGGTGCAGCAAGATCCCAGAAACTTTTCCTTTTCAGGTTAGTGTCATCCTCTTTATTCTCTTCTGTGATGTCCTTCAAGGGACACAAAGAAAGCAGCTCTTTCAGTGCTTTATAGCTCTCTTCAAAAGCAAACACCACACAAACCCCTCAGCACCAGAGATCTAACCCACAGGCTTCCCTGGTATAACTTCCATCTGTTGGATGGGTCATAAAATGGGTAGCCGATACCAGACATGTCCGCTGTTGTAGTCTAAGTGTGTCTGATAATACTCTTATGATCCAGTGTAACAGTGGATCTGTCAGGGCCCTTCTACACTGCCATATAAAATCCAGATTATCTGCTTTGAACTGGATTATATGGCAGTGTAGACTCATATAATCCAATAATAATGATAATAATAATAATAATAATAATAATAATAATAATAATAATAATAGCAACAACAACTTTATTTTTATATCCCGCCACCATCTCCCCGAAGGGATTCGGGGCAGCTTATATGGGGACCAAGCCCAGCACAAACAAAAATTTACAAGCTAAGACACAATTTAAAAAATAATAACATACAGCAAAGGTTTTCCCCTGACATTAAAACTAGTCGTGTCCAACTCTGGGGGTTGGTGCTCATCTCCATTTCTAAGCCGAAGAGCCAGCATTGTCCGTAGACACCTCCTAGGTCATGTGGTCGACATGACTGTATGGAGGGCCGTTACTTTCCCGCTGGATCAGTACCTATTTATCTACTCACATTTGCATGTTTTCGAACTGCTAGGTTAGCAGAAGCTGGGGCTAACAGTGGGAGCTCACTCCATTCCTCGGATTCGAACCACCAACCTTTCGGTCAGCAAGTTCAGAAGCTCAGTGGTTTAACCTGCTGCGCCACCGGTAATAATATATAACATAATCTAATTAAAACAATTAAAACCAGTAGAGTATAAAAATCATAAAAATGAATCAAACCAACCTCAATCACCAGTAACCAGGAATATGGTAGGCAAGATCAGATTAGAGAGGGCAGGGCAAGGACTTGTGCAAAACGCAGACTATAGGTCCAGGGCAGGAGGTAAATAAACCTTATCAGTACATTAGGGCTGGGCAGTCATGATCAGGAACGAAGCCGTCATTCAAAGGCACACTGGAACATCCAGGTTTTCAAGTCCCCGCAGAAGGTGGACAGAGTCAGAGCTAATCTAAGTTCAAAGCAGTTAAATTGGTGCAAAGATACTGAATGGGGGACGCCTGGCTCGACTGCAGTACATGTAAAAAAGACCTTGGAGTCCTTGTGAACAAGTTAAACATGCTTGAAAAGCCAATGGTATTTTGTCCTGCATAAATAGGAGTCTAGTGTCTAGATCCAGGGAAGTCATGCTACCCATCTCTTCTGCCTTGGTCAGACCACATCTGGAATACTGAGTCCAATTCTGGGCACCACAATTGAAGGGAGACGTTGACAAGCTGGAATGTATCCAGAGGAGGGCGACTAAAATGATCAAGAGTCTGGAGAACAAGTCCTATGAGGAGCGGCTTAAAGAGCTGGACATGTTTAGCCTGCAGAAGAGAAGGCTGAGAGGAGACATGATGAGGGCCATGGATCAAGATGTGAGGGTATGTCATAGGGAGGAGGGAGCAAGCTTGTTTTCTGCTGCCCTGGAGACTAGGATGCAGAACAATGCCTTCAAACTACAGGAAAGGAGATTCCACTTGAACATTAGGAAGAACTTCCTCACTGTGAGAGCTGTTCAGCAGTGGAACTCTCTGCCCCAGAGTGTGGTGGAGGCTCCTTCTTGGGAGGCTTTTAAGCAGAGGCTGGATGGCCATCTGTCTGGGGGGCTTTGAAAGCAATTTTCCTGCTTCTTGGCAGCAGGTTGGACTGGATGGCTCACTAAGTCTCTTCCAACTCAATGATTCTATGATAATCTGGATTATATAGCAGTGTAGAAGGGGACTCAGAGAGAGTCGATGGGGAAGTGGGACAATATACACCCGTGAAGTTTGCCAAAGTTACTGCTTTTTGGCTCAACTGAGCGAGTGCACCAGGCAGGAAGGGACCCAACAGGTGATGGCTGGTTTGCCCAGGGCGAAAGGGAAGCGGCTGCATTTCTCGCTCTCCCAGCAGCTTTAAACGGCACAGAAGGACCCAAGAGGTGAGAAACAGGAAACACGCAAAACCCGTCGTGGTGGTCACCCTATTCCTGGGCTCCCTCCCCTTCGTCCCCGAGGCAGTCGAGGCTCCGTCTCGCCCTTTCACCCTCCTTTCCTCCCCCCCAAACCCCACCTTGGCACTGATTTGTCCAGGAACCGGGCTGCGGGGGGGCCGCCGCGGATAAAAGGGGGCTGGGAGGGCGCACGGGCTGCAGACGGGGCGGACTGGAGGCGGCTCATCCTTGGCTCCCTGAGACTGGCGTGGACCGCGCCTCCGCCTCCGCACTTCTCGCGTGGAAACTCCCCTCAGCCTCCTTCGCCCTCCTGCCACCCGCGAAAGGTGCCCAGCGCAGCGCTTGCAGGTGAGTCGCAAGGGGAAGGGGACTCCTTGGGTTTTTTGCCCGATGCGAGACCCTGGGTGGATAGGGACCCGTCCTCAAGGGCTGTGTCATCAGTCAGGGAGGCATCGCCTCGGGTGGCCGTGGATGATGAGAGTTGCAGTCTGACTCTTTCGGAGAGGCGTCGCTTCTGGAGGGCTGGGGGGGCAGTCCGGGTGGGTTCATCTACTCTACCCCATTTAATGCAGTTTGGCATTACTTTAACTGCTATGGCTCAATGCTAAGGAATCCTGGGATTTGGAGTTTGCTGAGGCATCAGCGCTCCTCGGCGGGGAAAGCTCAAAACCTCATAAAAACTTTAACTCCCAGGATTCCAGAGCATTGAACCAGGCGGTAAACGTGGTGTCAAACTTCACTAATTCGATACTGTAGATCAGTAGTTCCTAACCTTTTTTTGACCAGGGACCACTCTCCAACATTAGCACCAAAAGGGTTATGAATCCGTTTTTGGTCAACTTTAGATTCAATTTGGTTATTTGGTGTGCTGATTCAGAAAATTACATTGGATAGACCACATCAGCTCTAGTTTCTGATACAGAACATATGCCATCAAGTAGTCGCCATCTGCTTGCTCACAGAAAACCATGTTTAATAGTCTAGCGCCCCCCCCCCTCCCCGCAATGGGTTAAACCCTTGTGTTGGCAGGACTGCTGACCGACAGGTTGGTAGTTTGAAACCAGGGAGAGCGGGTGAGCTCCCTCTGTCAGCTCCTGTTCCCTATGCGGGGACATGAGAGAAGCCTCCCACAAGGATGGTAAAACATCAACATCTGGGCGTCCCCTGGGGAACGTCCTTGCAGACGGCAAATTTACTCACGGCAGAAGCAACTTGCAGTTTCTCAAGTTGCTCCTGACATGAAAAGAAAATATAGAGCTGATGTGGTCTATCCAATGCAATTTTCTGAATCAGCACCCCAAATAACCCCAGGAACACGCCTAAAAACGAAGACACCAAGGCGCCCCTGCTTCCAAGCACCACATAGAAGGGCTCCACTCAGAGGGAGGGAGGAGGAGAAGCAGTAGTCAGGAGGGTAGTTGTCCTGCTTTTCATGGGTAGTCAGTCTTTTCTCTCCCGACATCCCCATTGCCTGTTTCGCGAGGCCAGTCACTCTCATTGCAACCATGTAGTAACGGTGAGGCTGCAGATCATATTTTAGTTCTTGCAGACCACTGGCAGTCCGCGGACCACAGGTTGGGAACCATTGCTGTAGATGCATCCACTGATAGCTTCCCTGCCCATCTCTCTCCAGGCCAGTCCTGAAGGAACCCAAGTCCATTAATACATTGGGGAAGTCAGACTAGGCAGCCACTGAACGGACTCCATTGCAGGCATGGGCAAACTTTGGCCCTCCAGGTGTTTTGGACTTCAGTTCCCACAACAGATGTCTAAAACACCTGGAGGACCAAAGTTTGCCCATGCCTGATTTAGAGGAATATGGATGATGAGACCTCGTGGTCTTGGGCATGTGGAAGGTGGGAAGGTGACATGTTATGTTGGTCTTTCCTCTCATTCTGGGAAGTTTTATCTTCTTTTGTGCAGTTTTATCTTCTTTTGTTACTAGTGTTTTTACAACTAATCGTAACCAACAATGATGGTCCATGCCCTAGTTACATCCAGAATGAACTACTGTAATGCACTCTACGTGAGGCTGCCCTTGAAGACGGTTTGGAACCTGCAATTAGTGCAAAGGTTGGCAGTTAGATTACTAACTGGGGCTAGCTATAGGGGATAAACCATGCCCCTATTAAAGCAGGTCCACTGGCTTCCTACAAGCTTCCGGGCCCAATTCAAAGGGCAGATTATCACCTATAAAACCCTATACGCTTTGGGTCCAACCTATCTTCGAGACTACTGTGGGCTCTGAGATCTGCCGGGGAGGCCCTTCTCTTGGTCCCACCACCATCCCAAGTACTGTGGGTGGGGATAAGAGAGAGGGCCTTCTTGGTGGTGGCTCCTTAGCTCTGTAATGCCCTCCCTAGAATGATTAGGTTAGCCTCCACTCTCCAAACATTTCAGTCTAGTCTAAAAACATGGCTTTTCAAATGGGCCTTTGACCTTGAGTAGTCTTCAATGGCTGCATGTCAGGACTGTTTACTACGGCACTTTAGTTTGTTAATTGATGACACCCAGTTTTATCTGCAGGTACTACTGCATTTTATATATTTTAAAATTTTATTATGTGATGAATGTGTGTTCGTTTTGTTTGTGGCTGTAATTTTATGTTGTTATTGTTTTTATGTTTATGTATTGTTTATTCCATGTGTGGCACTCTAGTGTGCTTTTGTGAGCCACCCCGAGTCCCTTCGGGGAGATGGTGGTGGGGTATAAATAAAGTTTGTTTATTTATTTCACCTATCTTTATGGCTGTCAAAGGTGGCATCCTTCAACACACAAAGGTGACCAGTCCTTAGGACAGTGATTCTCAACCTCGGTTCCCCAGATGTTTTTGGCCTTCAACTCCCAGAAATCCAAAAAGCTGGTAAACTGGCTGGGACTTCTGGGAGTTGTAGGCCAAAAATATCTGGGGTCCTCAGGTTGAGAACCACTGCCTTAGGGGAACAGGACAGGTGGTGTTGTGGGGCAAGTCGAGAAGGCTCATCCTGTTAAAACAACACACCTCTGCCCTGGAAGATCTGGAGTACTTGGAGAAAAGTTGTGAGGGAGCAGAGGCAGAGCTCATGGGCAGAGTTCAAGCACTAGTCTTCTTGGCTAGGTGGGATGCCACATTCTCAGTTTTCCCGCTTCCCAGGTTTATTTTGTTCCCTCTAAGATTAGCTACAATATTCAGAGTAGTTGGAGGAAAGGCATAGATTTCTCAAGCAACAAAATATTGTTGTATGGACTAACATAGCAGCTTGCATTTCTGGATTCTCTTTGGAAATTGGGACTCTCATAAGTATCCTCTGAATCAAATTTGCCTCTAAATAATTGCCCTCCCTTCACTATCCAGCCTAGGTCTCTGCCCCACCTCTCTCTCTATGGATTTTTTCCTTTCTCAGGAAGCCATACTACTTCTAACCAACTTCCTTGTGTCTCCCAGGTATCTCTGCCATCTTCCATCAACAATGCTCCTTCTGGCTCCGCATCACTTTGCTCTCCTCAGCTTCCTGGTTTGCCTGGGGGCACCCAGCTGGGCACAACGCCCACATATTCAGCTGCGCCTTGTGGGGCCCAGGAGCCAAGTGGGAGAAGGTCGTCTAGAAGTGCTGTACGATGGACAGTGGGGCACCGTGTGCGATGACGATTTTAACATCTACGTAGCCGGCGTGGCCTGCAGGGAGCTGGGCTATGAAGGGGCCACAAATTGGGCTCACAGTGCCAAATATGGCCCAGGAGACGGTAAGGAGGGGCTGCAAAGAGGGGATACAGGGGTGGAACAAGCTCAGTTTTAGGTGGTAGACTAAACAGTTCAAAGCCCTGGATCTGTTTTTACCAGCAGGGTTAATGAAGAGTGTTTTTGTCCAGGTATGGAGTGTGTTAACAGTAATCACAGTCATTTCCGTATACTTACATCATGCTCCAGACTTTCCGACTGTAGGGTGTAGTTGCTTCACTGCACTGAACTGTAGAATCTCTTTTTGGGATAAACTGACCACTGGAGTGGCATGAATAGGCAATGGGCTTTGAAATATCAGCTCTGTTGCCACCAGCTACTTGAAACAAGTAGGAGAGGGTTCCAGTACAGTCATCTTGCCCAGCAGGAAACACCATAAAGCCTTCAGGTAGGGACTCCTGTGTAAGGCGTGTTTCAATTCTGCTTAATGTTCCAAAGTGTCAGTTTCTCTGCCAAGAGCAAAAAAAGCTGCCAACTTGGTGTGGCACTAAACAGAAATGAGTTTGCATAAGTTTACAGCATACCCTCCTGAAATTGAAGTCTGTATCCAGGTCAAAGAGCTGTGAAATGCCAGATGCGGCCAAGTGGGCTGAATATTTGGAATATCTCTCAACCATTGCACATTTTCTGCTGAATTGTATTATACCATCTTGCTTAGAAGGCCTGCAAATATCTTACGGAAGACTTAAATATCTTACAGAATTGCCTTGTCCCCTTGACAGCTTAAAATAAACTAGGGTTCCCTACTTACTGTATATAGTAAACCCTTGGGGTGCCAGGGACAGCTAGGACCCTAAGACAATGCTGGCACTTTCATGGAATAACCATTGATTTATCTATAGGTCACACCAAAATTTATATGATTAGTAAGTTCTATGATATTTCTTGTCAAATACTGTTCTAATATCTCAAAATAACTAATCCAACAGTGTTACTCGCAATGTGAGGATGGAATGGCCTCCTTCAACCTGACCATCTTCCAGCTACATTGAACAACAATTCCTATAATCCCAGCTGACTATTCTGTCTGACATAGCTAAAGGTGCCAGGATGGGGAAGGTTAGGTTGTCCTTAAAAACATAGATGTGTTTCCTAGAAAGAGGGTGTCTAACCGGGGCAGAGTAGGCTTCAATGGTAACCCATGAAAAATAATGACCAGACGTCCTTTTGCTGACAGGTCCCATCTGGTTGGACAATATGCGTTGCTCTGGCACCGAAAGTTCCCTGGCTGAATGTGAATCCAATGGTTGGGGTGTGAGCGACTGCAACCATAATGAGGACATTGGTGTGGTATGCACAGGCCTGAGACGACCAAATCCTGCTTCTTCACACTTTCAGGTGAGGACTGTTTGTGAGGCATTTGAGCTGCACTTCCTTCCACCTTCCCAAAAGCCTTGAACTCCACCTTATGCATTATACTTGGATGTAGATCCCACATAATCCACTGGGACTTTGATAATGAATGGACCATAGAACTGAGACAAAGCTCATTAGAGCTTAATACACTGGAGCTCAGAGAAGCATAGCGACATACCCTCCTTCTCTTCTTTGGGCAGGGCTCCAAAGTGGAAGAGGTGCGGATTAAGCCAATCCTGGCCCGGGCCAAGTTAAGTTCTCCCATCACAGAAGGTGCTGTTGAAGTGAAGCTCCAAGGACGCTGGCGCCAGGTGTGTGATGCTGGCTGGACTCGCAACAACACTCGAGTGGTCTGTGGGATGCTGGGCTTCCCTCGAGAAGGGCGGGTGACAACAGGCTTCTACAGGTAAGAAGAGGAAAGTAGGGTGAGGGCTGCACAGATGGGCGGGCAATGGCATGTATGTGATGTCCTCCAAGAATTAAATGAATACTCCCATGGAAACTGACTGATGACATGAGCTCATCAAAATTAGAATTCCCAGAATGTCTCAGCCTCCCAATATGGCATTGAGCTCCATCCTAATCACTGGGCATTTTGGATTCAGCAACTGTGATCCAAAAATTAACTTTTCCAAGCTTCCATGTGAACTAGGAAGGTTCATGTAAATTTAAACAGGGCACGTTACAAGACACCACTGTCTGCTTATGCAGTGTGTGATTTTCCTGCACGTTGCATCACGTTTACTGGTACTTGGTGTGCATCAATAGACCTTAAAGGGCACAACAGCCTCTCATGCTTCATCTCAAAGCTCCCTTCCATTTCTCATGAGAGGCCTGTTCAATTCCTGTGGCTTTGTGGGTTCTCTTTCCCACTCACATTCTGGTAGTCTCCAGTGTCCCTCGGTTCCTCCCCTTTCCATCTTCTGCACCCCACCCACCATTCTCTATAAATACAGCTCTACAATGAGCAGGTGTGGGTTCCAAGCCTGTCTCACTATGGGGATCAGCCAAACCACAGTGGAGTAATTACAGGGAAGATACTGTGGGCTCAGGCAGTTTTTCAAAGAAAAGCAGAACCTGCTGTTTCTGGCTCAGGGCCCATGTCTCGGTGCTGGATGCCTTGTACTCTAGCTTAAAAGTCCTAGACCCCTATATTTTCTGATGCCAACTGGAGCTATAGACAGACCTAAACCCATCTTCTTTGATCGTAGAAGCAAAGATTCATCTAAGGATGCCAAACATTTTGCCATTTTGCATGAAGTCATGCACCTTTTTCTCTAACAGGTGGATTTGTTGCATTGGTAGAACCTGCTTACCTGCATTGGTGGAACCCCCAGTGGCACACTGGGTTAAATCCTTGTGCCGGCAGGACTGCTGACCGAAAGATCGGCAGTTTGAAGTCGGGGAGTGGGGTGAGATCCTGTCTGTCAGCTTCAGCTTCCCATGAGGGGACATGAGAGAAGCCTCCCACAGGATGGTAAAAAATCCAGGTGTCCTCTGGGCAACGTCCTTGTAGACAGCCAATTCTCTCACACCAGAAGCGATGTGCAGTTTCTCAAGTAACTCCTAACACACACACACACACACATGCTGAAATGATAACAGGGTCTCTGGGACAGAACCAAAACAATGCCACATGCTGGATGCAGGATCTCCCCCAAAGCAAAAGTTGGAGTTGAGCAGTGCCACAATTCGGTTTGATCTTGGCCTTTGTTATGTTTTGTTTTTATATAAAAAAACAAGAAAACAAATAAACATCTCATTAGGGAGGACATCTGGACCTATATAGAACTATCCCAATGGCTAATTTAGATGTGTTTAAAGTGTTTTCTATATCAGTCTCCACAAGTGCTGATATTTGATCTTACAGGAAACTCTGGAACCAGAAGCTGAAGGATCCAAGGTCAAGGTAAGGAGCTGGTCTTACATTTAAGTTTTTCAGCAGTTCAAATCTTAAGGAAAGTGGGATAGGAGATCCTATGATAGTGCAATATCTGGCCTTAAAAGGCCAGAATGGAGCTGAGACCTCCCAGACTGACCCCTACCCCCAAAATCTGACCAAGCATTTGAAAAAGGGAAGGCTAAAAGTAGATTGCAAGGATTCCCTATTGTTTCCCCTCTTGTGCTGGTCATTCTCAGTACCTTTCAGCAGGGCCCTAGAAAGAATTTCTCGAGGTAACACTATGGTAAATAGCTCGACTTACCTCAATCACTTCTGGCCTTTGTTTTGCAGTTTAAAGAGCCTGAGTAGGAACAACACATTCTGGATCCATCGAATCAAGTGCCAGGGCACTGAGGCCCATCTGGGACAATGCAAGTTGCAGGTTCAGCCGCCATCGCGAAATAAATCTTCCTGCCCCCGTGGCATGCATGCACTCATCAGTTGTATAGCTGGCCCTGAATTCCAGCCCAACAAAGCCAAGCTGCCAGCAAAGTCAAAATCCAAAGAGGTGAGTGACAGGGGATACTTTCCATTAAGTGAAAATGGGACCCCATATTTCCTGGAAAGTAGGATCAAAGTATTAATTGCATGCTGGAGAGGGGATTCTGGGAGTTGCAGTACAAAAAATAACTTGTGTGACAGAATTTTGGGATCTGCTGGTAAGTGCACTTCAGGAGCAAAAAAACCCACAATTGTTAATTGCTCCTTGGTTTCCGCTGCCATAATTGCTTTTGTGCTAAAGCCAGTCTCAGTCACCCAAACACATTTCATCCACAGCCCCTAATCAATCTCTCAATTCCTGCAGAAATCTCAGGTGCGTCTCCGTGGAGGTGCACATGTAGGAGAGGGGCGTGTGGAAGTGGTGATGAATGGCCAGTGGGGCACCGTGTGCGACGATGGCTGGGACCTGCCTGCTGCCAGTGTGGTGTGTCGACAGCTGGGATATGGCACAGCCCGAGAGGCTCTTTTAGGAGCCCAGCTGGGTCAAGGTAAGGAGAGCAGGGAGCTTGACAATAATGAGTGAAGTAGCTTAAAGTAACCCTGTCATAATAGGAAAGGAAGACAGGGCGAGGAGCAGGTTGCTCCTCACTTAGCAGGACTCCTGGGAACCATATTGAAGGTTCAAGAAGCAGAGTCCAAGAAAGGTACCAGAAGAAGGAATACTTGCAGGTTAGAGTAAAAACTATGGATTTGTAAAAGAAAAAAATAAAATGAATGAAATCCTCAGAGAGATGTGGAAAGGCTAGGTAGACTGGGAGAAGAAGTAGTTGGCAAAAGGAATAAGGCCAGTAGCTGGGAATACAGGAGAGACTGGGCACAGGGTGACAATAGGAACAGGAACCATTCTACCCGTATCTACTAAGCCTGACTTTCTATTACAGGCCTGGGTCCTATCCACTTGACCAGAGTGCGGTGCAGAGGCTATGAGCGCTCATTGGCAGAATGCAGTTCTCAAGAGGCAAGGCAGACTGGATGCCGGCATGAAGCTGATGCTGCTGTTCGCTGCAATGTGCCCCAAACAGGTGTCCATAAACAGGTAAGTCCTGATTCTTGGACTATTATAACCACATAACTGTGAAGGAGAGGTGAAATGAAGAAAATCAAGTGTTTTTCTGAACTCTTTTATCACAGAGGGAAATTCGGAAAAAAAAATACCAGTAATTGAATCTTAGTGCAGAATTGGATGGAAATCTGTTGTAGCCATGATATAGTAAGCACACTGAAACCGGCATCTGGCAAGCAGTGAACATAAACTGCTGGCTGCCACATGGTGAAACCTGCTCTTTGCACCCCCAGAGGAGTGTCTGGTGTCACCTCAGATAGTCCAGTGACATACATCTCCCCATTTTCATTCATTCATTCATTTCCCCCACTCAGGTACGTCTTGCTGGTGGACGCAGCCCAGAGGAAGGTGTGGTTGAAGTGCTGATGTCCAGGGGAGGCACCTTACGCTGGGGCGCTGTGTGTGGGGAACACTGGGGGCTGGAGGAGGCCATGGTCGTTTGCCGGCAACTGGGCTTGGGCTTTGCCAGCCACGCTCTCCAGGTGAGTCCAATTCTCCAAGCCAGATCCTTATATTACTCTGATGCAAGCCTGGCTAACTTATCTAGTGAAAAAGGTGGGACCTGAAACTTCCATCCAGTTTTGTGTATTTTGGAGTTCATAGGAAGTGCTCACATCCACCTATAAAAGGGACCATCAAATTCAGATCTTTCTTTTGTGCTACACAATTGTCTTTGTGTTGGGAGGTTATCAATTGTATCTTTGTCAGCTTTTATGGTGAGGCATTGAATGTTTGCCTCTATGTGTTTTTAGTGTGTTGTAATCTGCCCTGAGCCCCCTTGGCAGAATATAAATAAAGTTATTCTTTTTTATTTATTTATTTGTGCTCCCTTTCAGGAGTCATGGTACTGGCAGGGCAACCCGGGTGCTACTGAGGTGTTGCTGAGTGGCACACGTTGCAAAGGCACAGAACATGCCATCCAGCAGTGCCAGCACCATGGACCTGTGCACTGCCCCACAGGAGGAGGCCGTTTTGCTGCCGGGGTCACCTGCACCAACAGTGAGTAGAACAATGTACAGATGGGCATAGATGATCCTGAAACTAGTACATTGAGAGACTATAATATGATAGGTATTTCTGGTGACACTACTTGATGCAGTATTTTGAGTATTGGACCCTAACTCTGGAGACCAGGATTCAAATTCGTGTTGAGCCATGAAACCTGCTGAGTAACTTTGGGCACAGTCATGGTTTCTCAACTTCAGAGGAAGCAAAGCTTTTCTGAATACATCTTGCCAAGAAAATCCAAGGGTCACATTGAGTCAGAAACAATTTAAATGAACACAACAACAAAATATATACTTGGGGTTTGGGGGAGTAGCATACTCCTCATACTATTAGACAGTTCATTCTTGGCGTAAAGCTCACTATAGGGCGAGTTCAAAGGATATGCATCATAGGGATATGCACCCACAGTTCTCTTGCACAGGACCTGCTTTGTACACTTAGATTTCTTGGGTCACTCCCGCTTTTTTCAGTGGGAAAATCCCAACTTATTGTCATTATATTCTTGGTGTCCACTCTAGATATGCTCTATATAAGGTAATTTTCATATAGACGTGTGTGTGGATCTTGCGTGTCAATGATCAAGATTCAAAGTTCCTTCCATAAACTAACAAATTTGGTCCTGCCCTGCATGGCACTGAACCTCATGTAATCTTGAACACCCACTTTTCTTTCCAGGCGCCCCAGATCTGGTGATGAATGCTCAATTGGTGCAAGAGACGGCTTATTTGGAGGACCGTCCACTGAACATGCTGTACTGTGCCCATGAAGAAGGCTGCCTTTCTGCTTCTGCTAATCACATGAACTGGCCTGATGGTTACCGGCGACTGCTCCGCTTTTCCTCACAGATTCACAATCTGGGAAGAGCAGATTTCCTCCCCAAAACTGGCCGCCATGCATGGATTTGGCACCAGTGCCATAGGTAAATGATAACCCTTAATATAGCATGACTGCTATCAGTGTTTGAGGAACACCTATGCTCTCTGATGCATGTATACACTCTGAAAAGAAAGCTAGGTGTCAGGAATTTGATGTCTCTTTCCTCTTCCTACCAATGTAGAGGGTTTTTTTTATAAGTTTCTGTCTAGACTCTGTTTCCACCCCCAAGCCCAGCTGCTGCTGCGTCTTGTGAGATGAGGCTCCCGTGTCCCAGAGAGAAGCATTCTATCTTAGTCAACTGTTTTGTGGTGGGAGCTCAGTTTGTTTGCATCTGAGAAAATAGCAACGTTCACAACAAGGCTGTCATTATGGGTGAGCTGGGATGCAGAACTATAATAGCAGCTGAGCCTACAGCCAAGGCTAACCCTTCCACATCCTTCTACTTCATGGAGATCAGTGGATCTCTACTCCTGCCTGTCACCCCATCAGGAAGGATTCTGTATAGCAACTGTGTAGCAGAACCCATTTCTCTATAATTCTTGAATTTCCCTCACATGCATCAGCCTCTCTAAGTAATCTCCTCCTCCTTCCCACAGTCACTATCACAGCATTGAGGTTTTCACCCACTATGACTTACTGACCCTCAATGGCTCCAAAGTGGCTGAAGGACACAAGGCCAGTTTTTGTCTGGAAGATACCAACTGTCCAGATGGTAAGTGACAGCTTAAAATAAACTGGGAAGTCCAGTGACCACACAGTTTAGATTTCTATCTGGCGCATAGAAAAGTGCTCCCGCTTCAGCTCAATCTGATCCAGAATTCAGGCTCCCAAACCTGATTCCACATTTGGAAACCCAAGGACTCGTGCATTCCATTGACTAGAACTGGGAAATTGAAAATGGTTAAAACTATTTTTTCGCTATATTAGAGCCGGCTAAAAAGTGTATGCACTTAATCTGTCAAATTGCAAATAGGAAGGTGCAGTGGTTATTCCACTGAGAACATTAACAGTTAGATAAAAAATAAAACTGTCAGTAAATTTGTTTCTTGGTAGAATGAAAAGAAATATACAGGCACATTTGCCTTTTTGGAGGTAGTCAAGCCAGTTAAGATTTAAATGAAAAATGCATAGTTCTTATCTGCCTGACTTAGGTTCCATGTGAGCCACTATTCTGAAAATGAGAGACAATATTGCAGTGGCACTAAGTAAGAAACCTGCCAAGTTTCAGAAGGATATGTACATTAGTTTTGTTGCACGCGAGAGTCTTAAAAATGGGATGAGTGTCTAGTTTCCATTTTTGTCCTACAGATTGTTTTTGACAATTTGTATGAGTTATAAAATGCCATAAGCATATGCTACCACACCTCAAATCCAGTTTTAGGTTTTTGAAATAACGTGTGATAGTGTTAGAAGAATGGTGATTCTACAGTCCAGTTTTATACCCAGAGCATAGTTAGTGGTCTTCCCTTTGTAAATGGTGCCTGGGGCTTAAAAGTTAGTTTTATCACTCATGCAACACCACTTCACATCTCTTCCCACCACCCTGACAATTGTTTACAGAAAGAAAACCTGTAATTCTCTCTTGTACCTCTACCTCTGCATGTGTCTTTGCCTGTGGTCCGCCTTTAGTTCTTCTTCACCTTAGGAAGCAGTGCAACCCATTTGCAGTAGTCTGATTTGGCCCAGGCTTTTGGCTTCGTTGCACTTTGAAGTCTGAATCAGTCAAGTGTTGCTTCTGCATCATTCTCTAAAACTGTCTTCCGCAACCTGGGGAAGGTGTTAGGAAGCATACCTAGTTCTGACTGGAATTGTATTGCTACATCCCAGTAAGATTCATGAAATTCCACAATCCAATAGCTTGCACTCAACTACTTACTCGCTTATATCTGTGGGTCTGTCGGTGCACTTCTACTGGATTTCTGTTATATCCTCAAGAGAATTGATTTTTTTTTGGGCCCCAGATTGTGACCCCATGGCTAACGAATTGCTAAAGGAGAGTGGTAAGGATCGTGGCAAGAGTTAAAGTAGATATTGCTTTCCCATATACAACAACAACAACAACAACAACAACAGCAATTTTATTTGTATACCCCATCTCCATCTCCCCAAAGGGACTCGGGGCAGCTTAAATGGGGCCAGGGCCAGGTGGTTACAGACAATGTTATTGCGTCTCCTGTAACTTACTGGGAGATAATGATATTTGCTCTTTTTCTCCTGGATGTAGAATTACAGCTGGATGATACCCAGGTGTCCCCTTCCTTCCTTGGCCACTATGGGTGCATGCATCAATTTTGGGTGTGTGTGTCACAGTGCAAGGTGGTACACAATACATACCTTTTACAAAAACTGATAAAAAGCACAAGTGCCAGAGTAACAGTTTACACCAGCACTTGTCACCAGGAGGAGTCTGGCCACAAATGCACCCTCTGTGAGCATATATTCCTTCTGCAGGATGCAAGGCCAACTATTCCAGTTCACCCAATCCAATATTTTCCACACAGGACTGCAGCGGCGTTTTGCCTGTGCTAATTTTGGAGAACAAGGTGTCAGTGCAGGCTGCTGGGACACATACAGACACGACATAGACTGCCAGTGGGTGGATATCACTGACGTGCCACCTGGGAGTTACACATTCCAGGTAAGTATGGGAAGGCTGGCTGGTGACCACACTTCTCATGATGGCTCCTCAAAACACTGGAGACTGTCTGGCAGATAGTCAACACATACTGCCTTTTTTAAAACTTAAAGAAATAACAGTTCTGGTCCTGCCTGTTACAAGTTACTTTCCCTGGTTTCTATCCATTCACCTTTCTTCTACCAGGTGATTGTGAATCCCAAGCATGAGGTAGCAGAGTCAGATTTCTCCAACAATGCCCTTCGCTGCCAATGTCAGTACGATGGACACCGCCTCTGGTTACATGGATGCCATACAGGTAAGACAGCAACAAGAGTCATGGCTAGAGCCAAAGGAGACCTCATAGGCCACCATTGGGGGCTGCACTTGCACTGCAGAATACACACTGACTGTGTCAGTTTGGCTGCTAATGCAGACCCTCCCCTTCCTTTCTTTCTCTCATATGTAGGTGATGAATACGGTGCCAACATAGCATGGGATGAAGAGGCACAGCAAAGACTAGCCAGCAACCTTGTCTGAAGCAAGACACTCCACAAGGAACTTGGGGTTTTCAAGGGTTCCTGGGCCCAGATTTGCTCAAGGCTCAGAGCAACGTGACAAGGGCTGTTGCAGAGCTACAGCTGGCACAGACTGGCACAAGAACGATAAGGGCTTCTCTCTTCCTGTTCCCTATCTTGAGAGTGCCAACATCCAAGGCCACATTTCCTCACTGTCAATGTTGAACCTTTCACCACGTTTCACAAATCAGACTGCCTGGTTTCCTTCCTATATTTATTGAGACTGGTAACTATGGACAGTGCAGGGCTGATATGAGTGGGAACCAAGGAGGAGAGGTTTTCCTCTTTCTTCTACCTACTCTCCAAGTCAAGAAAGTAGCCCTGCTAAAGAGAGGTGGTCTTCTCTTGCCTCTCTGGCAGAAGGGGTGTGTGAGCAGCACAGCCCGGAACAACTACCTCAACCAGCTCCATCTATTGAAGATGTATTTCTCAGGAGCTTGGTTTATTTAGGGACACGCCAGAGCTACCTACTGCCTGCCCCTCCATGGGCATATGTACGCCTGCAGGCCCAAGAATCTACAGTCATGAGTTTGAAAATGAATGCCTGCATTTTGGTCAAAGCTCAACACAAAGAAGCCCCCAATGTCATAGGACTTCGTGTTCTAAGAGAGGGGTTTAAAATATTAAGTGGCTAGGAGAAGAGAAGTTGTGGATTTACTCAGAATGCAATGAAATGTGATGGCCCCAAATACAGTGGCTAAAGCCTGGTGGGGGAGGCGGGCCACTTGCTCAGGGAAGAGTCACAGTCCCGTTTCACCAAGATGAATTAAAAGGGCTCTTTGATGCCATCTTTAATGGAATTTGATTTACCAATAAAGACTTTTTGAACCAAATGACATCATTCATGGCTGAGTCCTTGAAGGGAGAGAAAACACACACAACTGTGCAAAATCTGCTTTTAAGACTTTTCTCCGTCTCTGCTTTGAAGAGGCTGATTTCTTCGTTTTTCTACTTGGGACAGAAAGTTGAAAAAGAGCCAAGGAAAGGGTGACATCCCCAAGGAAGAGAGGACATTACTACTGCAGGAGAAGTGCACACTACCTTCCTTTGCACAGCCTATTCTGAGATTAACTGGTGAACGTTGAGCCAGAATGATCACACACCTAGAGCCCAAAGTAAAATGCCCAAAGGCTCCCAACCTACATGGCCACTGGAGCAGGGATTCAGGAGATCTAATTCAAACAATCCCCGGTGGCGCAGTGTGTTAAAGCGCTGAGCTGCTGAACTTGCAGACCGAAAGGTTGCAAGTTTGAATCCAGGGAGCAGGGTGAACACCCACTGTTAGCCCCAGCTTCTGCCAACCTAGCAGTTCAAAAACATGCACATGTGAGTAATCAATAGGTACCACTCCAGCGAGAAGGTAATGGTGCTCCATGCAGTCATGCCAGCCATATGACCTTGGAGGTGTCTACAGACAATGCCGGGTCTTTAGCTTAGAAATGGAGATGAGCACTAACTCCCAGAAAACCTTTACCTTTACCTAATCCAAACAAATCATTTTCCCAAGCTCATGCCTTGCAGTAGGAGCAAGTCTATTGTCACAGAACTGAGGGCAGCAATACTGGCATCCTATCTGGACATAGGCAGAGCCTGCACATGATGTCAAAAGGGGTCACAGCAAAAAGGCATTTTCCCTAGTTCAGTCTGTTGCAGAACTCACTGCAGCAACAAGCAAAGCTGAGACAAATGGCAGATGGACAGCAATGGTTTGCAATCCATCAGGCCCCATGCACTGGGGAGGGAGGTAGCCCCCGCAGGCTTGTGTCAAGGAATGAAGAGGAATGGGTGGGAGTGATTTATGTCTGCCTGCAGCAAAGCCGAGACCCTGCGGCCTTATCGATCCTCAGCACAGCAGTGAAGTAGTACCAGGACCAGAGTTTCCCCTGCCTGACTTCCCCATCAAACCCAATAGAAGTGTTTGTCCCCACTCCTAATTCTGACCTTCAGCATATCAACAAGCACCTAGGGCTCTGCTAAAGGGGGAAAACCTTTTGGTGAGTTAGATCCAAGTCCAACAGGTTGCAGAATGAATCCTGATCTAAACAAGTGAACAGAACCACTCTATGAGCGTATGTGTTTAGTCCTTAAAGGAAGCGGAAAGGGTTGATGACAGAGATCTTGAAACATTAGGCATGCTCTCAGAAAAGATGGGAGATTATAGAAAACATTAAAAGGCACCACCCCAAACATCAGAAATAAAAAAGAGCATCTCCTAAACTCTACTGACAAATAATGCCTCACCACTCTTTCTACCCAGTATAATTTACTAAAGGCAAGATGGATGGATGGTATCCTTGAAGTAACTGGTTTGACCTTGAAGGAGCTGGGGATGGCCATAACTGACAGGGAGCTTTAGCGTGGGCTGGTCCATGAGGTCACGAAGATAAACAACAACAACAAAAATACTTCAGCTGTTTTGCCACCAGTCTTTTCAAAACTGGTAACTGTCACTTGGGGGAACTCAAAGAGCTACAGTTGTCCTAACGAGAGCTATTGGAAAGTTCTCAGTTCTCTGAATGGCTTCATGTTTTGACAGATGTAGATGCAAAGTTTCATGTCATTACTGAAGAGCCAATTACTGTCAGGCAAACCTTTGCATTTCTCTCTTGCTTCTAGTTCATGTCCTACCTGGTGTTTACAGGTGTTATTATTTTATTTATTTACAGTATTTATATCCCACCCTTCTCACCCCAAAGGGGACTCAGGGCAGATCACATTGCACATATAAGGCAAACATTCAATGCCATAACATAGAACAGAGACAGGTTGAGCACTCACTCTTGTTTAGCTAAAGGCACTGTTCCCCTTGACATAAGCCACTGTTGGACATTTATGATTTTGCCCCAAGAGTTTCTTGGTGCTAAAATGGCTCATCCAATCCATGGGAAATATTATCTTGACTTCACACTTTGGATGGGCACATGAAACATTGCTTTGCTCCAAGTTAGGTTACTGATTCACCTAATTTTATGTTACCTACACTCAGAACCATAGCCAGAAAAAAATTTCTGGGAGTGGGTGGGTGGGCGGTTGAAACTTTTTTTTTAGCGAATCATGAAGAGTAGTTCCATAACATAAAATAAATTAGAAATCAGGCTCCATCGATAAACTTCAGTGGACACTCAAGACAGATAAACTTCAGTGATGTCATGATCTCCGATCTCTGACATCTCCGGACACAGATAAGTGCTGGCAAAGAATAGATGCCAGCCATAAAACGGACCAGCCATAAAACCTAAATTACCCTCTGGTATGTGTGAGCCCCTATATAAATGGGCTACAGAGAAGATTCTGGTATTCTGTACAATAAAACCTGTTGGAATCTACCAGCGTGTGTCTTGGTGCTTTCTTCTGTGGAAGACTTACCCACAGCACAACTGGAAAAAGGGAACCTAACAATTCTGGTATTCTGTTCTTTGTCAGCACTTGGTCTGTGTCCAGAGATGTCAGAGATTGGAGATCATGACAAGTGGACACTCATGGGGATTTGGTTAATCAGTTAAAATTTGTGAGTAAACCAGGTTTA
Organism: Anolis carolinensis; assembly: GCF_035594765.1. Lineage (NCBI taxonomy): Eukaryota > Metazoa > Chordata > Lepidosauria > Squamata > Anolidae > Anolis > Anolis carolinensis. Next base: position 234,530,305 of record NC_085843.1, on the reverse strand, counting down.
TTTTAACCTGAAAATTTTCAGGGGGGGGGTTGAACCCCTAACTCCCCAACCCCGCTACAGCCCTGTCTACACTGACTAGCAACAGATCTGTCCCAGGTTTATCTGGAGCTGACAGGAAACTGAAGCCAGAACCTTTTACTGTTGAGCTACAGACTTTTCCTTCAAAACTAACATTCAATACACTCTGAAAAGAATGCTCAGCGACTCAAATGAACATTCACTCCCATGATATCTCAGAATTCAGTTCCATGACAGTTAGTTTCAAACTCAATAGATTCAGAAGGGTATCTATCTAGTTAAGTTTTCAGTTTTTTAACCTTTCAAGGAAACTTGGCACTCTTGCTAAGGAATCCCTGAGCATCTGTCAAGAACTCTCACATAGGGTTATGCAAACTGATCAGGTTGGGCCTCAACATTATTCAATACCATCAACTAGAAGCAGCACTCGTGAGATAGCATGAGGTGACTACTTCAGCATTAGATGCCATGGCAGGACAGTGAGGACAAAATTGTGGGCTGAGAGGGTGTCCTGTTCCTTCAAGGCTAGCCTGCTATCCTCAGGTGCTATAAAGAAAGCTCTCCCATCACCAGTGCTGAAATAAGCTTCAGCCCAGCTTGTGTCAATATGAACACTGAAGGAGGTTCAACATTTTGTACTTTGATGAAGGCACCAAAATATCTTCGGCTAGCCATGGGTATGTCTACGAACCAGAATCTGGAAACATTCCTGTTTTGGACTACTTACAGAAGAAAATGATGGATGTGCTCTAGGCAGAATTTGTGAAAGTTCGTTTTTTGAACTCAGCTCTTGAAACACCTTGACAACATAGCCACTGATCATGCTGGTAGAGAGCTTCTGGGTCTTGTAATCCAAAAGAAGGAATTTCCCCCATTCCTACACAGAACACATCCAATATGTCACACTTTGAAATTCAGGGGAAGGCCTAGATTTGTTAGGTCAATTTAGGAACTAATCTTAGCTAGGTTTCTTTTTTTTTTTCTCTTTTTTTTTTTTCTTATCCCACTCCCACCCTCCCACCCTCCCCTCCTTGTACATACACTTTATACAACAAACTACAGAAGTTACATTTGAAATATCAATCTCAATCTTAATTTTTCCACTCCACATCTTAGTACATTCTCTAAATAGTTCTTAACTGGTTCCCACATCCCCTTGATTATTGCAATATTTTCAATTTTATCTATATTATTCCATTTGCAGTTTGTGATTTCTACATTTAACATATCAATTATATACTTATACCAATTCGTCAGAGTCCATTTTGTTTTATCTTTCCAACCGCTCACTAAAACAATTTGTGCACATGCTATTAATTTGTCAATCATTTTTTCTTTTTGTATATTCTTCACTTCTGTTATCCTTGCATGTAGTACATTTCTATTAGCTATTACTATTTGTAGATTTAGCATTCTATTGATTTCTCCTTCAATCATTCCCCAGTATTCTTGCACCCGATCGCACTCCCATATCATATGATTGAACACCCCTCTTTGTTCACAACCGTGCCAACACCTATCTTTCATCCCTGGTAAAAACCGTGAAAGTTGTGCAGGAGTTCTGTACCATTTTTGTAACATTTTCCTTCTTGCTTCCCTTAATACATTGTACTTTTCTTTTGCTATATTACTTATTTCCCTTTGTATATCTTCCCTCTCAATTTCCATGTCCATTCTCCATGTTTGGAAAATTTCCTCTACTATTTCTTCTTTTACCGTTATAATTTGTTCATACAGATCTCCTGCCACCTTCTTTTCCTCTCTCAAACATTTCCTAATCACCTTCTCAAATGGACTGTCCTGTTCTCTAATTTTTTCTCGCAATCTAAAAATTTCCTGTCTTATAGCCCAGCTTTGAATCCAATTCCCTGATCCTATCCAATTCTGAATTTCTTTTTGTTCTACAGGGTCTCCATCTATTGTGTACAAATCCTCCACTAACCTTTTCCCTCTACTTTCAATTGATCTCAATGTTCTGCCTATAATTTCGTTGTTATTGTAATTAATTTGCCATATAGTTGCCATCTTATTCTCATTGCCTGGACTTAGCTTCTTCTTTCTTTTTTTCCACACTTTTATTGTTCCTTTAAAAGGTTCCTTAAATTCTGCTTCTTCTCTCCTACTCCATTCCCTAAATATTATTTCTTTTTCTTTAGTATTATTTATTATCTTCTCCATATTTGCCCATTTTTTTTTAGTATACTGTATTTCCAATAATCTTTGGATTTGAAACGCATCATGATAGACTTCTAAACTTGGAATCCCCCAGCCTCCCTCTTCCTCTTTTGCATTTAACCATTTGTCCCTTATTCTGGGCCTTTTTCCTCCGACTGCCCATTTTCTTATTCTCCTGTCCCATGTCTTTAGTGTCTTCCTATCTACTGTGTTCGGTAATGTTTGAAATAAATATGTCAATTTTGGTATTATAAACATTTTTAGTGCCCTTATTCTGTCCACTCTTGTTAATGTTTTTCCTTCCCAATTCTTAAACTGTTTCTCTATTACCTTCCATTTTTGTTTATAATTCCCCTTGACTATACTCTTTGGGTTTTTATATATCCATACTCCTAAGTATTTCAGCTTCTTTAATCCTAATCTTAACCCTGATATTTTCCTAATCTCCAGTTGTTCCCTTGGTGGGGTATTAAGACATAGTATCTCTGACTTTTTAATATTAACGAATAGTCCTGATATATTTTTAAATTCTTCCAGTTTTTTAATAATATCTTTTACCATAATTAACGGTTGACTTGTAATAATCATTGCATCATCGGCAAAGAAATTAAGCCTTATTTCTTCCTTTTGTCCTCCTTCCTTTTCTATTTTGTACCCTGTCCAATTGGTGCTATTCCTGATACTTTCAGCTAGCATTTCTATCGCTATTACAAATAAAGTGGGGGATAATGGACAACCTTGTTTTGTACCATTTAAAATTGGTATCTCTCCTGTCCTTCCATTATTCACCCTTATTTTTGCTTTACAGTTGCTGTACAATTGTTGCAGTGTTTTGCAAAAGTTTTCCCCCATATTCAATTGTTGACATAATCTTAACAGATAATTGTGATTGACTTTATCAAATGCTTTGTAAACATCCAATTTGAGAATTCCCATTTTTTTCTTATTCGAATTTGCATGATTCATTGCAATTACTACATTTTTTATTGGATCCCCAATTTTTCTTCCCTTCACAAATCCATATTGATCCTCTTTGATTATTTTTGGCATTATTGTTTCCAATCTTTTTGCTAAAATTTTTGTAAATATTTTATAATCTTGATTGCATAGACTAATGGGTCTGTATGACCCTGGTTGTGTTAAATCTCTCCCCTTTTTGGGTATAGTTATAATTTCTGATACTTTCCATGTTAGGGGGACTTTTTGCTTAGTGTATATTTCATTGAACAATTCTGTTAGGTGTGGTGCCAACTCTTCCATAAATGCTTTATAATATTCTGCTGGAAATCCATCTGGCCCTGGTGACTTGCCTCCCTTTAACCCTTTAATTGCCCTTATTGTTTCCTCTTGTGTTATTGGTTGGTTTAATAACTCTCTGTCTTCCTCTGCAATTTTTTCTCTGATATTTAAGTTCCCTTGCATTACCCTCTCTTCCTTATATAGATTTTTATAATATTTTGCCATTATCTCCCTAATCTTACTTTGCTCCTCTTGTTCTTTCCCATTTTCGTCTTTCAATCTCTTTATCCATGTTTTTTCTTTTTTCTTTTTCAAATAGTAAGCCATCCTCTTCATTGATTTTATATTCCAACTTTGGGAATAGCTTTTAACGTATAGATATTTATTTATTATATTCCTTTCCTCAAATGCTTCTAATTGGTTTTTTTTCTCCTTTAGCTCTCTCCAAATCTGTCTATCCTTAGTCCTTTTATGTTTGTCTTGCAGGGTTTCTATTTCTTTTATTCTCTTATCCTGTTCATTCCTCCATCTTCTTCTAAGATTTACCTCTAAACTTATACAGTGACCCCTTATCACTGCCTTACTTGCATCCCAAATTATATCTTTAGTTACTTGTCCATTGTCATTGGTCTCAAAATACTTATTTATTTCTTTCCTAATTGTTTCATATTCTTCCTCTCTACTGTTTAAAACTGTGTTATATCTCCAGGTTCTTTCTTTTCTTTCTATTTCTAATTTTACTTTTACTCTTAATGGTGCATGATCCGATAAATGTATTGGAAGTGTTTTTGCTTCTAGAATCACTGATTGGTTTGTATTTTTCCCCAGAATATAATCTATTTTGCTATATATGTCATGTCTTCCCGAGTAATATGTCCATCTATTATTCTCTGGTTCCCCTTCTAATAAATCATTCATGTTATATTCCCTTATATTTAACTTTCTATTACTATTTTGCCTTGTTGTTACCAATTCCAGGTTATAATCTCCTGCACAATACACTTCTCCTTGTGCAAACTTATCAATTTCCCCAAATAGCTTTTTTAAATACTTTTTTTGATTTTTGTTTGGGGCATATATACACACTAAAGTGATTCTAATTTTTTCAATTTTCCCTTTAATCATTACCCATCTCCCATCTGAATCCCTTTTTACCATTTCCACTTGGAAGTCTATTGTATTTTTAATTAAAATTGCCACACCCCGTGCTCTATTTGAACCTCTCGATTCATACACCTGTCCCCAAATCCTATCATTAAATAATGGAGTATGGTCCTTTCTCTTATGACATTCTTGTAAAAGCAGAATGCCAACTTTATAATCCTTTACCATTTTCATAACTTTTGCCCTTCTTTGTGGAGTTGATAAACCATTAACATTATGAGACATTATTACTACTTCACCCATAACCAAGTATTATTTGCATTTACCCTCCTGTAGTTTCTTTCCCCTGTCTGCTTGTCTTCCCATCCTCCCCCATGCCCCCCAGAGTCCAGACCTCTCCCTCCTCCCATCAGAGGGAGACCTGAAAGAGTTTTCCCTTTGTTCTCTTCCATTCCCAGACTCCCTCCCACCGGTGACTGCGTTGCCATCCACTGCTCTCCCCTCCTGCATCATCTTTTACCCCTTTAACCCCATTTGTCCAAATTTCATTATTCCACAAATATTAGGCTGTTCATTCTTAAGTCTCTGTACAAGATCTCGTTTCAATTCTTCTATTCTCCTCTCTAATTTTCTGTTTTTTAAGATCTCTTAATTGTTTTTCTATAGATTTAATTTGTTCTAAATCCAGGTCCTTCAAATTCCTTAAAGTTCTCTTTTCTTCCCTGTCCTTTGGATCTCCCATTGCAAATAGACTCTGAAGTAAGTCTGTCTCTGTTGGTCCGCCTCTCTCTGCAGTCTCCAGCTCCCTCGATGCTTCTTGTCCAGTCGGCTTGTCCTTGGTCTTATCTGATTCCTCCTCCAGACCATCTGTTTCTTTTCCGTCTGTATCCAGTTTTAACTGTTTAAGCATTTTCCTCCCACTTTCCAAGTCGGAAGCTTTATATAATTTATTGTCTTTATATACAATTAGGGTGGCTGGAAAGGCCCAGGTATAACGTTGTCCTTTCCTTTCCAAAGTTCCTGTAATTTCCCTCATTTCTGCTCTCTTTCCCAATGTCTCTGAAGATAAATCCAGGAGTGGCCATACTTTACTGCCAGCCAAGGTCAGGTTCTTCATTTTCCTCAATTTTCGATAAACAATGTCCCTTTCAGCCTCCCTTGTGAACCGTATCAAAATATCCTTGGGTTTCCTGCCTCCTCTGAAAGCCCAATGTATCCTCTCGATTCCTTGCGATGGGACTTGAGCATTTGTTGTAAGCCATTCAGTTATAACTCCCTTCAGATTCTCCTTTATCTGGAGACTCTCTCCTGCTGCTCTCAAACGCAGATTGGCTCTTCGGGATCTGTCCTCGAGGTCAGCAACTTTATCTAGAAGTTTTCTATTAATGTCTCTCAGAGTGATTAATTCACCTTTTTGTCTTCTGATCTCCGCTGCTGCCTCCTTAAACTTTTCTTGGCATTCTTCCACTTTATTCTCTATCAGCCCGAGTTTGCTATTAATTTGTGTGATTTGCTCTCTTGTCTGCTCATTTCCCTGTCTTAAAATCTCCATGTTTAATTTAAGATGTTCCAATGTAGTTATAATTTTGTTCAATTTTTCTTCCTCCCCTTCCTTCTCCTTTCTGTCCGCCATACTCACAGTTGTCCGAACTTCTGTTTGGATTCTGAGATTTATGGCTTCAGTCACCTTTGATTGTGACCTCCCAGCCTTCTCTCTTTTCTCCTTTGATCCGGACTCCAGTTAAGGAGAGATTTATGACCCTTTATGGGCTTTTTGAGGCTTTAATTGCCTTTATAGTTAGGAGAGCAATTAGGCACGTCTACTCTCGTTGACGCATGCGCAGCTCCCCCATCTTAGCTAGGTTTCTTGGTCAGCAGTTCTAGGCTATGAAATCCTTCCAGGAAACTTCACATGGGGCTGCACAAGCACAGCCCCACCTCCTCATAATTTCTAACATCAAAGGAACACTATCCACCTGAAATCTCTTTTCAGCCCTCCATGCATCTAAAGCCTGCCTCTGTTTATGTACTGTCTGTCTTTGTCAATTGTATAACAGCACTGAATGTTTGTACCTCTAATCTGTACCTGTAATCTGCTTTGAGTCCCCTCAAGGAGATAGAGTGGAATATAAATAATGTATATTATTATTATTATTATTATTATTATTATTATTATTATTAAACATTTCTACAGCACAATAAAATGGACTCTACCCAGAGAGCTAAACATCTCCCACAGATGGGCAAGGTAGGTAGGCGAGACACAATAGTCTGGAACATGAGGAACTAGGCAGGGACAAAGGAGTTACAAATGGCACAGAATAGCAAAATTTTTTTTACTAAAGTGACACTCTGCCTGCCTTAAAAAAGAACAAAGGCAAGATGTTAAGACAGAAGGTGAACCACATTTCAGCATACGGAGAACAGAAACTACAAGACAAAACCCACATTGTTTCCTCCTCTTTTTTCAGTTGCGAGGTACATTTAGAAAGAGGTGCTATGTGGAAAAGCAATTTATTGTGCCAAATATTCTGATGGAGGCTTTACCTGCTCAATATTACAATGTGTTATACTGGTTATGATACTGGATCAAGACTTAGGAGGCTCCCAACTCTTGCCCCATTTACCCCACAGAATTAACTGGATGTAAAAATAAAACTGGATGTCCGTGAACTAGGCACACTCTTCCATCCGAATCTGCCTCACAGGACTGGTGTAAGAATAATGAAGGGCGGAACAGCACCATGTATACCAACATGAGCTCAGTAGTAGAAAAAATGGGATATAAATATAACCGGCAAATGATAAATATATTCTCCTATGTTTTCAAACTTGCTTCCATCTTTCTGATCCCGCCTCTCTGCATATACTTGTTTTCTTCTTTCTTTCACTTGTAAACACCTTATTTGACCTCCCTATCACACACTTGCACCTACTACACTACTGAAACCTCATTAGGCATTGCAAATGGGAACCTAGTCAATAAACTCAGTTTTCTCTCCTCTACTTGTAATTCCACCCTCTCTGTTCTGTTTGCATATTTGACTATTTGGTCTTCTTTTGGAATCCTACATTCACCGAGACTATTTTCTATGCAAATAGGGAGGGTTTCCTATTTTTAGTGGCTTCCTAAACTAAACTACAGCTGCTTTTAGCCCCACAACCTTGCTTAGATCTGCCCAGTTCCTCCACTCCTAACAGTTCCTGTTACTGACTGTTTTGACTACAGCTGTGATTAAAGTATTTCTACCTGTTTACCTCCTTTAAAAGTTATACAAGGACCAGCCAACCCACCTGTCACACAGTTCTGGCAGTGAGAGGGGAAAAGAAGGAAGTGGGATAATTTCATTATAAATTTGGCCAGATTTAATTTAACTTGTGGTCCATGTACGTCAAATGGAAGGAAGAGAAAGCAGGATGGCTTTGGGCTTCTGAAAAGAATGAGAATAGTTTCTAAGACAGAAAAGACAGAACAAACTGAGGCAAACAACACCTTCTTTGCCTCAGTCTTCTCCCCAGAACAGATTGGTGTTCAACTTGACCAGTATGAAGCCAAAGAGGTAATAGGGGAAATGCAATCCAAAATAGAAAAAAGGAAGTAGTTCAGGAATACCTGTCTACTCTAAAGGAATTGAAGTCTCCAGGTCCAGATGAACTACATCCAAGATTATTGAAGGAACTAGAAGTCGTTTCAGAATCACTGGCAATAATCTTTGACACTTTTTGGAGAATAGAAGTCCTAGCAGACTGGACAAGAGCAAATGTTGTCCCTATCTTCAAGAAGGGAAAAAAGAGGACACAAACAATTACCGTCCAATCAGCCTGACTTCAATACCAGGAAAGATTCTGGAGCAGATAATTAAGGAGACAGTCTGAAATCACCTAGAAAGGAATGCTGTGATTACTAAAAATCAAAATTGATTTCTCAAAAACAAGTCATGCCAGACTAATCTTATGTTTTTTCAAAAGAGTTACAAGCTTGGTAGATGCAGGGAATGCTGTGGACGTAGCATATCTTGATTTCAGTAAAGCCTCCGACAATGTCCCCCATGATCTTCTTGCAAGTAAACTAGTCAAATATGAACTAGGCAGTGCTACTATTAGGTGGATCTGTAATCAGTTAAGCAACTGAACCCAAAGAGTGCTCACCAATGGTTCCTCTTCATCCTGGAAAGAAGTGACTAGTGGAGTGCCACAGGGTTCGGTCCTGGGTCCAGTACTGTTCAACATCTTTATTTATGATTTGGATAAAGGTTTAGAGGGCATACTTATCAAGTTTGCAGGTGACACCAAATTAAGTGTCAATACTCCAAAGGACAGAATCAGAATTCAAAATGATCTTAACAGATTAGAAAGCTGGGCCAAAATCAACAAAATGCATTTCAACAAGGACACATGTAAGATACTACACTCAGGCAGAAAAAATGAAATGCAAAGATATAGGATGGGTTATGCCTGGCTCGACAATAGTCCATGTGAAAAAGATCTTTGAGTCTTTGTGCACAACAAGTTGAACATGCCTCAACAATGTGATGCCACATCTTAAAAAGTCAATGGAATTTTGGGCTGCATCAAAAGGAGTATACTGTCTATATCGAGGAAACAAACTTATATTATTGACTTCATTCCATATCTTTCAGCCCAGGTCTTCTGTGCCTCTCACCCTACATCCCCTTGCCCTGCATTGTTCCCTTCTTCTCTTTGTGTCAGATCACCCTGAACCATCTGCTCCTACTACATTGCTTTTCTTCAGAAGATCCAACAGGTTTAACATCCCTTAATAAGAATTCTCAAAATCCAAAATGTTCCAAAGTTTTAAAAAATCGTCCACATGGATAGCTGACAAAGTGAAACCTTTGCTTTCTGATAGTTAACTGTACACAAACTTGGTTTGGTGTACAAGAATATTACAAATATTGTATAAAATTATCTTCTGGTTATGTTTATATGATACATGAATTTCCTGTTTAGACTTGTGTTGCATCTCCAAGATAATTCATAATGTATTGATATGCAAATACAGGAATTCAAAAATCTGGGGGGAAAATCCAAAATACTTCTGGTCCCAAGCATTCCAGGTAAGAAATATTCAATCAGTACCTTTTATCCTTTGTAGCCCCACATGCGTGGGAGATTTAGTGCATGATAGACCTCTGGCTGTGATATTGCATCTTCCTTCTCTCATATCTCAGATCAACTGCAGCTTTTCCAAGAAGCTTTTAACTGATCCTCTCACACTTGTTTCCTATGTCCTGTCTTTGGTAAAGCCTGTTTTGATACAACTGCATGCCTTCTGTCTCTAATTCTGCCCCCACCTTCCAATTAATTTTTGACTGTAAGCTCCTTGGAGCAGGGACCCATCACCCATCCTTTTTACTGAAAGTGCCAAGCACGCTGATGGTGGTACATCAACCAATCAACCAAAACAATTCATTTTGGAGATTATTTTTACATTTTTAGAGTTATGTAACTTAAATGGGCTGTTATGACTTTTGCTCCTCCATTTAACTTCACAGTCTCTCTCACTGACATAGCCAAAGCTTTGTCTAATATCACTTACACCATAGGATGTTGTAGATTGGGTAACCCACAAGTTTCAAACATTTTAATGAAGATTTATACCTTGCCCTTCTGAAAAAAAAACAGGATAGTTTGCAAACCTGTGGCAGCATGGGAGAGAGGGAATTGTGTTGCTTATACTGAACAGCATCACAAAAAGAGTCAGTTGTCTGTGATGACATTTACGCAATCACATGCCATAAAACAGCTATAATAACAATGAATATATAAGCCTTGGCAAGGCAAGTGGGGAGTATTTCATGTTTTCCTGGTACAAAATATTGTGTTCTGAACGCTTGGAAGATGCAGTTTTTCTTCCAGCAGAAGTACAACCTTGAGAAAAGAGGTGATGATTCTGTACAACAGATGAACAAGAAATGCACATTTGTTGTGTAATAAACTGATTGTGCCGAAAGGCCTCAGAGACCAAACTGAAGTCCACAGCAATGAATTACAGTGATACATTAATAGGTGGGCATAGATCCAAAAGCTTTTCTCCATGCCACAAGAGATCCATGATTAGATAGCTTGCATTTTTGTTTTGTTTTAGACTAATTAGAAGCCCCAAATGGCTGCTTCCAACATCAGGAAAGTGGTGCTTTGGTAGAGCATCTTTAACCCTTTCCCCTAATCAACACATACACACTGATGTTGCTATTAGCTTGGAGGGAAGCAAGGGAGAAAGAACAGGTACAGATGGTGTACTTGCCTTGTTTAATTGCATGGAGATAACAGCGGCTTGAGAAGAGTGGTGGATTTAGATTGGAGAAAGGGCGAGGGAGGAAAAGAGTTAAGCACACTCCTTCAGTGCTACTTTCCCTATCTCCAAAGCAAACATATGGGATTGCTAATTAGTAAGAGTAATACATTTAAAGCTGTAGGAGATTCTAATCATGGATCTCTGGCATTGTATCTAATTTGGTCATGAAATGCAGAGGACAGGATGGAGGTAAATGTGATAGCAGTTTGATGTGTCATTTCAGCTCCCTGAAACTTTCATGTTGGAACATACAGGTTCTATGCTACAGATGGCTTAAGAAAGCTTTCCCACCAGATAAGCTGGAGTCCAACTCCCATCATATTTTACCCAGCATGGTCACTGGGATGATGGCAGCTGTAGCCCAATGCATCTTGCAAACACTATGCCGGGGAAGATTCATTGATGCTTTCCTGGATATTTAAATTGTTTTGGCCCTAAAAAGAGCAGAGTTTAAAGTTCAGGAAGAAGAGAACATCCTTTGAAGGACTGTCTTTATGTCGTGAACTTCCATTCTCAGTAAGTTGACTCAGTGCCATAATATTTGCAAGTACAGTAGAGTCTCGCTTATCCAACCCCCGCTTATCCAACATTCTGTATTATCCAATGCAATCGGCCGTTTAGTAGTCAATGTTTTAATAGTCAATGTTTTCAATACTTTGCTATGTTTTGGTGCTAAATTCGTAAATACAGTAATTACTACATGTTACCATGTATTGAACTGCTTTTGTCGATTTGTTGTAAGGAATGATATTTTGATGCTTAATTTGTCAAATTATAATGTAATTTGATATTTAATAAGCTATTTCTTAATCCCTCATTATCCAACATTTTCACTTATCCAACGTTCTGCCGGCCCGTTTATGTTGGATAAGTGACTCTCTACTGTACAAAGGACAGGAAGCTGTTTTTTAAAAAAATAAGCAGAAGTTGGTATCATAGCTCCAGTGAGAGATGAACTGATCACAATTTTCCAAGTTCTTGACTTGGCCAACAAATCACATTCCATGGTTGTCATGATCTGGCACTCATCATTTTCCCTTCTTGTAGTTTCTCATTAATGAATTGCTCTAACACTACCGTAATTTTAACAAAAATCTTCTTCGTGGTGATTGTAGTGCAATTCAGTACTAACCTGCTCAAAGTGAGCTACTTTGATGTAAAATTTAGGGTGGATAATCCAAACCTGGCTGCCCACTATCATTGCCAAGAAGACATAAAAGAACTGCTGTCACGGTTGTAGGTCTGTAGAACCGGAACTAGTTTGGGTTGTGGAAAGGCTGTGGCCAGACTCAACAAAAGTCATATTTGTAACCCCCCCCCCCCCCCCCCAAGATGCTACAGCTTTCACCATATATCACCACTGGCCATATTGGCAGAATTTGAAGGCCAACAATCTCTGGAGAATTGCAAGTGTTCCACTCTGGATATAAGATTTTTGGATAAACACCTGAAACCATGAGGATTTGGAGATGCCCAATGCTGTCCTCCTGGCAGGAATGTACTCACAATTGTTTTCAGGATTATCACAAGCAAACAATTCCTACATCCTATTTTGGAAGGCTACAGAATCTGAAGTCTGAGCTAGGATAGCCATTGGTAAGGTAACATGGATGACTACCTATCTATCTGTAAAAAAAAATCAAAGTATGTATTTTATGTATTTTATTTATTTACAAGCATTTATATCCAGCCCTTCCCACCCCGAAGGGGACTCAGGGCGGATAACAGAACATACATATGTGGCAAAAATTCAATGCTGTTTTATATACAGACAAGAGACAATTATACATAGAGGTATATAGGCTTTCCCATCTTCGGCATCTTGGAGGCTTGTGCTCGGTTCCGGCTATTGGGAGGGAGGGGTGCAGTCACTCCATCTCCCTTCCAAAGAGCTGTGTTCATAAACTTCCTCCTTTTGATGTAATTGCCGGCATTTTCTGGCATTTCCGGGTGCTTTTAAAATACCTCCCCACTTTTTAAGCGGTACCTATTTATTTACTTACATTTTGCTTTTGAACCGCTAGGTAGGCAGAAGCTGGGCTAAAGGCCAGGATCTCACCATGAACCGGGCTTTGAATTGTCAACCTCTTGATTGACAATATTTACTTGTAGCTCGTGGTTAGCCTGCTATGCTAAAGCCCGGCCCTATGTATGTATGTTGGTTGGTTTTGTACCATAAAGGCTCTTCCTTGGCTTGATGGATCTGGACTAACCTCGGCACATCTTCATTATCCAACCTAAAACAATTAAAGACTTTGAACTACAAAAACACCCCACACCTTTTGGGTACAGAGCTGAGAGAAAGAAAGAAAAAAACAAAGCAGCTTGGCAAACAAAAGGAAGTAAGAATGAAGGGAGGGAGGGGAAAGGAAGGAAGAAAAATAGAGGGGGGGAAGAAAAGGCAGGGAGGAAAGGTATGAGGGGAGGGAAGGAAAGAAAGAGAAAGGAAAGAGAAAGAAAGGGAAAATAAGAGACAAATGAAGGAGTGAAGAAGAAAAAAGGAAAAAGAGAGGAAGAAATTAAAAGGAAAGAAAGAAGAGGGGGCAGGTGTGGCCATGGAGGTATTGTGAGACAGGCCTTCTCAGAGCTGGAGAAGAGTGAAGGCAGGTGGGCAGTATTCTCTCTGACACCTGGACAATGCTGGGTATAAAATGCACAATGGGCCAAAGATTTCTCATGTGACCAAAGTATGCATATATGATATGTGGTATGAATGGAAGAATGAGTGAGTTAGAAATTTGAAGACACCAGTCTGTTAACTACCTGCTCAGGAATTGTAATTAAAACCTGCTAATTAGACCTGAAATAGTTGACCTGCCTGGCAAACTGTGATAAGAACTGTGACTGATAAGAGAAATGTTTACATCTGTTAACATCTGTCAACATTTGCTGACTTGATGAACTTTTGGGGAAGAGCTGCTTGTGTTTGCTAACACCAATCAAGAGAAATCAACATCTGGTCCAGGAAACTGAGGATATTCCAGGATGGAAGACATCTAACACTCATTTACAACTTTGGGACAACATCATCAGCAAAATATTGCTATAAAAGTGACCTTATGACAATCCAGAAGGTGTGACAGACAGCGACGCTTTTCACCCGCCATGCTCAGTGGAGATGGTGTAGTTGGGAGTGGCAGATCTGCTATGGGAAAGCAGGATTCTGTTCACTTTTTGGGGCCTCTTTTTCTCATGGGAAGAGAAAAGAGTGCGTTTTGAAGTCATGGTCTTTTTGAAGTTTTGGCGTTTTGGCGTTTTGGAACGATGTCTTGGCAGGGAGCAGTGGAAGCTGGGTCTGGCCTAAGCAAGTGCTTCTCCAAGAAGGGAGAAAGAATATGGTAATATTTGTGTGCATGAAGATGGATGCATGTTGTGTGTGAATGATGAATCAAAATGTAACCCCCCCCTTTGTTTGTTTCTTAGCCAATGTAACTGTAGGTTGTTTGTGAATCCAATGTAGTTGCATAGAATCTGTATGTTTGTATGTCTAAATGTTGTTCTTTGTTGTTCTGTAAAAAGTTCTGCTATACCTCTCAGACTAAAACTGCAATAAAAAGAACCTATGCTTTAAAGTTATTGAAAAGTTATTCATAACATTTTTGGTGTCAGAAGTGGGATATTCTGTTCAGTCTGAGCAGTATGTTTTAACTTTTGTTGTAAAAGTCTTCATGACACTCATCCCTCCTTGAAACAATGCTCCTTGCTCAGCTGTCTGTGTGCTTTTGCATTCTGTGATTCTGTCTTGCACGAGAAGAATCTAACATGAAAAGAATGAGATAGAGCATAGACAAAAGAATGCAAAGAACATGATGCCAGAGTAAAAAGATCCAAACTAACATAGAAAATTTGGTATGACAATAAATTGCCATTCAGAATAAGATCAATGTGCAACGTGATACTAAACTGTAGAGCATCCCTATTAAAGCCACACTTAGCCAAGAGTAAACCCCATTAAATGTAGAACGATTTACTTCTCAGCAAATACGGTAAGTTTAAGAGTGCATCATTTATCCAAGGAATACACTGGTTCAGCAACTATGCTAATAAACATAACATTTAATTTCCTAGGGGAAGGGGTAGTCAGAGGGGAGACATTTCCAAGCCTTGGACTAATGGAAACCTCCTACAGAGTTGCTCACAAGCCACAGATGGTTCATCTGCTCTAACCTTTCAAGACATAAGTCTCTACAGGCTCCCAAAAGCCATAAACAGGGGTGGGATCCAGTTTAGCCACTACACTGTATAAGTATTTATAGTATTTAATTGGCCCAAATAGAGAAAGCTTGTTCTAGGGAACAGCTGGCAGTGCATAACAAGGCCAGTCCTCACCAAGGGGGGACGTGGTTTACAGACTGCTAGAATTGCCAGGAAAAGCAGAGAGCACCCATCCGCTCCCCTTCCAGAATGCCGCCCACATCACAAGCATTCGCTCCACCCTTCCCAAGGACAGACACAAGAGAGAGCTGTTCCAAGCCAGGAGAAGCCTACAACCATTGCTAGCCTGTAAACACACAGCCTGCCAGCACATTCCAGTCTTGAGAGCTGTCTTGGCCTACCTTGACCTGACCCCGAGAAGTGCTAAACAGAACTGGTTGTTGCAAGGGCAATATTTCCCATGTAGTGACACAATTTCCAGAAGGGAGGCTCCTGACTTTCCTCTGGTTATGTAGTGCACCAAGCACAGAGGCAGCTAAGCAGACTATGCCTGCTCACACCTCTTTCTCTTCCTTACACTCTTTTCTATTATGGCCCATAAATTCCAAGTTTCTGCTAGCGGCCAGGCCTGGGTCACTTTGGGTATTTGGGCTGCAGCCGTGTCCGCCCCCACCCTAGAGAAGTGTGCTGTGAAAATCAGGCAGCAACAGCCAAAGATTCCTGGCCCCACCACAAGAAAGTCAAGCTGACCTTGAGCACTGACCCCAGATGCAGATGGGAGCGCCTGACCACAGGAATCTCTGGCAGAGCCAAGCAAAGGTGTGTTGTCAGTGTAGGTTAACAAGGAAGTGGTCAATCTCCTTGCTACTCAGGTGGCGCTAAGCAAGCCGCCCGAAACAGAGAGCACTTTATCTGCTGCTCCTGGGGAAGCATTCCTGAGCGGGTCAGTGCCCGTAAAGTGAAATCCAATCTTTCCTGCAAGCGGGCCAGAGCAAGCATCTTTGTGCTGGGGTTCTGCATCAGACTTGTATGAACCAACTATTCACAGAGTGAGAAAGAAATGCTGTTAGGGATGGGTGGGGTAGAAACTGCTGCCCAAACATTCCTGTCACAAGAAGGGAATCCCACCAGTATACACAGCCTAGTAGGAATTTTTCTGATGGCACAGCCTGTATTTTGGCATCAGCTTGGGTGGTGTATCCTTAATTTCCACATTTATAAACATCTCTTTCTTTTTCAGTAATATATCTAAAAGTAACTGTATGGGGATTCTACTAAAGTGGTCCTAGTATGCATCTCACCCCTCCTTGCCTATTTTTATATATTCCAAATATTTTTGTCAAAAAAGAACTGCCATTCCTAGAAGCCTTCAGGAGTAGTTATTCTCCTTTCAAAAAATATGCACCCCTTCTCCAATAACCCACACATAGGTTTGTCCCAAAATAGCATTTTTACACATCTGAAAGCTGATTTCCAACTTTTTACACTTTTAGTTTTGGAGTGTGTGTGCCTCACAGTGATTCTTAGAAATGGGAAACTGTTGCCCAGAGCCTCTAAAGGTGGTCTCAAACAGGAGCACAGAAGTTTTATCTAGTGTGGCTAATCCACTGATGACCATCACTGCCTTCTGCTAATCTGTAGGGCCACGGACATACTATATCTGAACGCTATTGTCACTCTCAACTAGGAAAACCCGACTGACTCAACGGGATTTACCTATGTGTTACCTTACCATTTAAAGATTGATTCAATGGTTCTAGGTCACATGTGTCAAACTCAAGGGCTGAATCTGTGGGCTGAATCCAGCCTGCCACATCATTTTATATGGTCCATGAGGTCCGGACCTTCACTGTGCTGGAACTGCCCCCTGTGCCAAACACTGGTTACATCCTCTGCATTGCAAACACAGGAGGAACCTAGCTGTGAGGGAGCGTGTTTTTGGCTGGGGACCATTTCCCTGGTGTCCTGGAGATTATAGGAGAACAGGAAAAGGAGGCAGTGCTGTTGCTTTGGCTGCGCTGAGAGGATGTTGAATGCAAATTGCCTCTCATAGTCAGAGCTTAAATGTCTGGGTAAGGCTCCAGCAGGCTCGGCACATGAGACAGGTGGTGGTCTCTCTCTTCTTGCCCCTGAGCCCAGGTATCCTTTTCCCTGAGTTGCCAGATCTGGAGGTGAATGGTTTAAAACAGCATTCCCATGTCGGATACATTCCCTTCTTAGCTGAGCCAGAATAAAGTGGCCCTCATTCAGTGGCACAAATTAGGAAGGGAATTTTGATGAATCAACGGCTCTGCCCACTTTGCTCTTCCTCACAGAGGGTCTGGGGACAATGGGATACATGAGGTTTGAACTGACCTCAGTAATCAGTGGGTGGCTTTCATGTGGGAGGTGTTTTAGGTTTTCAATACCAGAGCAACAGAGTTTCATTTTTCTATTATTACTATCATCATCATCATCATCACCACTTTTATTAATTTATCCATTTATTCATATAGCACTATGTATTAGGCTTTCAGTGCCAGAGCAAGATTGTTGTTAATTTATTTATATAGTGCCAGGTATTAGGTTTACAATGTCAGGGTAACATAGGTAAAGGTTTCCTCTTGATGTTCAGTCAAGTCAAGTCCATCTCTGGGGGCTGGTGCTCATCTCCATTTCTAAGCCAAAGAGCCGGCATTGTCCATAGACACTTCCTAGGTTATGTGGCCAGCATGACTGCATGGAGCGCCGTTACATTCCTGCCAGAGTGGTACCTATTAATCTACCCACATTTGCATGTTTTCAAACTACTAGGTTGGCAGAAGCTGGGGCTATCAGCGGGAGCTCACCCCATCCCACAGATTTGAACTGCTGACCTTCTGGTCAACAAGTTCTGCAGCTTAGCAGTTTAACCCGCTGCACCAATGTGGCCCCATTCAAGACAATGTATTTACATTTATACAGCCTTACAATTACAAACAGCCCTTTGAAGGCAACCATATGGCTGATATGGCCCTCGATGAAAATGAGTTTGATATCCCTGAAATAGACTAACTGGAACTAACCACAGGATTCAGCCCACAGAATAACCCAATAGTAATATGCAAGGAGGAAAGGTAGGTAGAATCACACAGACACATGACATTGTGTAAAAGAAAAAAGAAACTTTAATGACAAATGCAATAGTGGGCCCATTTGGCCACCCTAATGGATCCATTCTTTAAAAAAAATTGCTGCATCTTAGTCCAGTTCCACTGAACACAGGACTGGTCTGGAGTCTATCTGCTGCTCACAGAACAGGTTGAAACTGAATCCAAAACGTTCAACTTAACAGTGCTTAGGCCTTAGGATTACATCTTTGCGGTAGCCATAAAGCTCACAAGGAACACTGCTTGACCCAAGGTTTTGGCCCCAATGCCCAATTCTTCTTGAGGCACTGCCAGCCTCTCGTCCATCTCTTTCAAGTTCTAGGACAAACCCAGGAAGGATATTTGCCTGAGCATACATATCACTCTCTCTAGCAGGGTTTGACTACTCAAGAATGGCCACAACATGCTCATGTCTTGCCGCTCACCCCAAATGCCATGGTAAGACTTTCCCAGTAACACAAACACAACCTGCCTCTCTGTGCCAATCTCAGGCGAGTGTGGTCATCTCTCTTCCCATCTCCTTGCATAGGCATTAGTTCACTCACGGCCTTCCCAGGCATCTTCCCTCTGCTTGGCCTCCAGGCGCTTCCTTTCTGTGAGGAGAAAAGTGACAGATGAAGCAGGTGCCACATGGGGTGCAGTGGGTCCATCCATGCAGGGAAAAACTGGGCATTGATGATGTACAAGATCATTAACCTTTTCCATAGCCTTGGCACACTACCTCTCCACATCTTAGCACATTAGGCTCTGTCTCTGTGGCATGCCACACCATTTTACCTAAACAAATTGAGGTTGACCATCCTGCTGGCACTCAGAATAGCACACCCTACACCAACCTCCTTGCAAATGGGCATCCTCTCAGCCACGCTATGCAATGTCCCTGAAACTCATTTTCAACCTGCAGATTCATGGAACAATTGAGGGAGCTGCATCTCACCTCTGCTAGAATTGGAGACCCAGCTTGATGACCCAAGGGAAAGGCTAGTGAGCAGAAAAGAACAGGGGAACTGCAAAGTTGGCAGTGGCAATTAAAATAAATGAGCTATTCCTATGCATGACTTACACTGCCTCCTGCAGCTGGGCCTTGCTACCAGTTCAGTTTCATAGAGCAGAAGGCAAGACAGGAGCGCCACCTAGTGTTCAAAACTGCAGGCTGCGGATTGGGCATGGCCTCATTATTTTTCCATACACCATTTTTCCTGGAGTGGCTGACATACAGCGATGCCCCATCGCCCTGCGCCTCCTCTCTCAAAGGCATCTATTGAGAGTTGTAAACTGATCTTGCAGTTTCAGGTATGTGATCGTGCCTACTCAGTAGATTCAAGAAAAAGGAATAAGAAATCGAACAATCTCTGCTCTAACGTGGATAGAAGGAGAGACATCTGCATATATATATATATACGGACCTACTGAAATACAGCTTTTAAAAAAGAAATGGGAGATAATGAGTAAGAATACGATAACCTTAGCATTATGCTTTATACATGTCTGATGTAGAAATTATTCCAAAAATGCTGTGTTCACAGGGCACATACCCTCACCGGCAATGGTAATAGCTCTGGAAACAAGGCAGCAATTATTGGATACAGATCCTATTCAAAAGGGAGAGACAGACTAAAGCTACAGATAAAACCCATCTTTAACAACTTCTGATTATGCACGAAATGTCATAGAGACCCACAGCAATCAACTCTCATGCTTCAGTTTCAAAAGAACAATCGGGCAGGAGACAGCAGAGGAACAAACATTTCACAAAGGAGTTTGCCAAGAACACTCCATGGGGAATAAGGAGCAGGGCGAAAACAGGTGTGGGAGTTCTTAATTGAGGAGAATCATCATAGAGAAGAAGCTACTTGACAAGCTAGAAACTCACAGAATGACTGCTAACACATTCGTGACACACAAAAGGTAGTTATTTGGAAACAGATAGCCATATTATCTGCATGCTCCCTTTTTCATGGCTACCTGAAAGATTTCTTCATGAGTTTGGAAAGCAATACTTAACAAAGCCCAAATGGGAGGTTCCATAACCCATGCTTTAAATCTTTTCATGGTGATCCCTTGATTGTTTCCAGAGATTCTGCTGCAGCAGGACAAGAATTCAGCTCTACCCCATCTTACTACCTTAGATGACAAAGCTGTCCCTTACTTAAGTTTCCAATAGGCCTCTCAACCTCTGAGGATTACTGCCATAGATGTGGGTGAAACGTCAGGAGAGAATGCTTCTGGAACATGGTCATACAGCCCAAAAAACTCACAACAACCCAAAGCTGTCCCACTCTCCTTAATTCTTCCAACTTCCACAGTGCAGGATGGCTTTGTTTTAGATAAATTGAAAATGCTTCAAGCACATTTGTTCACTCGACTATGGCATATAAGGCAGGACAGAAAATATCGAGAAAGGCTCCTGCATCCTTGCAGAGCTACACTGCCCCCAGTGGCGCAGCGGGTTGAAGTGTTGAGCTGCTGAACTTACTGACTGAAAGGTCAGCACTTCGAATCCGTGGAGCGGGATGAGCTCCTGTTGTTAGCCCCAACTTCTGCCAACCTAACAGTTCAAAAACATGCAAATGTGAGTAGATCAACAGGTACAGCTCCGGCAGGAAGGTAACAGTGTTCCATGCAGTCATGCCGGCCACATGGCCTTGGAGGTGTCTACGGACAACACCACTTCTTTGGCTTAGAAATGGAGATGAGCACCAATCTCCAGAGTCACACATGACTAGACTTAATGTCAGGGGAAAACCTTTACTAGTAGGTAGACTGCTGGGCTGGAATCTGGGAGACCCTGGTGTTCAAGTTTCTCTCTCTCTCAGCATAAGCAATTTCATAGATAAAGTACATAGGAGGAGAGCTATATATGCCACTCTGGAGGAAAGGTGGAAATTTTATTTAACTGATAAATAAATGAAGACATTCCACTATGCCTGTAAGACAGCCATGGTGGTCTGTGTCAGGATAATAGAATTTACCCAGCACAGAGGAACTGATTTGAAGGAATACATTTGCCTGGGACTTTTGTAACAACTAACTTTTTTGTAGCTTTTTCTAAACACATTCAATCTAATTATTCCTACCTTTTCTTTGGGCCAAGTCAGTAGCTTGTAGTCAAATCTGCAACTGTACATACTGGTAAATCACTCTGGGAGGTTCACATGTCCTAATTCATCACAGTTATGATCCAAACTCCGTAGAACCCCCCTGGGATGAAGGATGGGAGCTAAGCTAGTTGTATTCCTAAGATGACTGGACATATCAGGATACCCCATTACAAACAGGAGACTAAAGGCTCCCACTGTGCACAAGGGAACTCCTTTCTTATGGGGATAATTCATTTGCACATGTATCTAGGTAGCTATGCCCTGGTCAGCTCCTACTGGTCTCTCTCCCCAACATCAGTTCCCAGGAAAAAGACAAAGACAGACTGGGAACGTGCAAAGACCTTGCTGATCTCATTATGGTTTCAAAGCAAGTATGACAAACCCGTGCATTCCTCTAGTCAGACCTGCACGCTCCATCACTGTTATCGGGCTAGTGCAGCTGAAGGGCAGGCGGCGAGCCAGCTGCCATCACACCAAAAAGGGACAGGGTCATTAACGGATACAATAAGCAAGGGACAACTGGATGGCCAAGGAGAGGCCATATTTCTGTGGATTCATTGTAGCCAGGACCATGCTGGGTAGGCAAAAACTATTCTTTCCTCTGTAAGCTATCCCCTTTTACTGTACATTAGCAGGAATGTTCTCTTTACGCAGAGGTTGGAAAAGTTAACTTTCTGGATGAAAACTATTAGAATTCCCCTGCCAGTATGGCCATGCTGAGTGGGAAAGTGTGGGAGTTGTAGTCTAAACAAGTACAATTTCCAAGCTCTAAGCAACCTGACATTCACATGCTACATCCTTACATATCCCTTCTACATCAGTGGAATCCACTGGCTGCTTGGGTGCCTCCCTGAAGTATGTAAGCAGGCAGGGCAGGATGTGTGACAGCAGTGGGAAGCCTGGCAGACTGACTAGTGGACGTGTCATCCTGCTTTGCAGTAGAGAGCTAGGCCAGGCAGACTCCTTAGGGATGCCCAAATGCTAGTAAGTGAGAGCAGGGGAGCCTGAAGCTGAGACAGGGCAAGATCCCCAGCACCCTTCACCTGGTCTCTACAACACCGCAGCCTCAATCGCTGACATCGCAAACACTTGCCTCCTCTGCAATCCAATATCAGCTGTTCTCTCCATCCCCACAGACTAACCTTGAAGCTTACCTCGGGCAGCTTGCAACTGCTTGCGTTCGGCTTCACGTTCCTCCTTACTTTGTTTGCTCCGCACCCCAAGAGCTCCTGTCACCAGTCTCCTGGCCAGCGCAGCTGAAGTCTCTGGGCGCTCTTTGGCTGGCTGCAGGAACTCTAAAGGGTTTAACAAAGAAGCAACAAAGGTCCTTTGAGTCACAACTACACCCATCTTCCCAAGAAGATAGGAATTAGCAGATCAGTTCTTCCCCAAGGCCTACTTCATTTGAAATGATACTAGGTGCATCTTAAGAAGGGGTCCATCTGACTGCTCCCTTCTGCCACATAGCTAGCAGAATAGTGAAAGAGATTGAAAGCACCCTCAATAGATTTGCTCATGAACCTCAGGCAGTACTGTCCCATTATCTGGGTGGACTCCAAAATGGGGCCCAGACAGAGAAGGATAATTCATTTTACTGGGAGGGGGGGGGGGAGGTGGGATTTGAAGCAGAAAAATAATTTACCCCATGTTCGCTAGTTATTTCCACCACCACCAACACCCCCCCACCCCCACACACACACACACACACTCTTCCCATGTGATAAACGAGGGTTGTTTCCATGATGGCAACATGGGTGAGGGGAATAACGGGAAAACAAAGGGAAATGATTTTACACTTCAATCCATCCCCCTCCCCACAAAATGGACTCTTTCTTTGTCTTGATTCCCTTTTTTAAACTCCGCCCAGATAATGGAACAGTACCCCTCAGGCTGACGTAGATGCCAAAGGAATGATACACAATGCACCTACTAAGAGCAGGCATGACGGGCAAGCAGAGGGGAATAAACTACACGCTGTTGCTCTCCTCTAACTACATAGCATTTCGCCCAGTTGTGCCCATGCTCCCAGTCTCTTTCTTCCACAATTCTGCACTGCAAACAAGTTATGGACACCTTTCAATTTGCCAAATGCTCCCAAGCATGAAACTGGGAAACCAACATACTTATTTTCTCTCTTCAGTTCAGGATTGAATTGATGTAGAGATCTGTGAGCTAGTATGGCTAAGGGATGACCCAGCAAACCAGCATAGGGATCCTTATTAAAGCTGTAAAGCTGGACAAAAACAATGGGCCTCTTCCATTACCAGATGCTTTGCTGTAGAGGAAGGATTCAGAAAAGCCAATGTAAAAGGGAACGAGACTTAAGGAGAACCATTTTCATGATAAGTAGGTATTTTTACTGGCATATTTTAACAACACTAAACAACCTTTCACACGGGTGGGCAAAATGGGAAGGTGGGGCAGCTAAAGCCTCTCCGCTACCACTACCTACTATAGGGATTAAAAGTGTTGCTATCTGTAGAAAGATAATATATACTACCTGCATGAGCATAAGACACAGAAAGGAAGAAACTGCCTTATACCAAGTGAGATCACTGATCCATATAGCCCAGTACAGTAAAGTCTCGCTTATCCAATGTAAACGGGCTGGCAGAATGTTGAATAAGTGAAAATGTTGGATAATAAGGAGCCATTAAGGAACAGCCTATAAAACATCAAATTACTTTATGATTTTACAAATTAAGCACCAAAACATCATGTTTTACAACAAATCAACAGAAAAAGCAGTTCAATACGCGGTAACGTTATGCAGTAATTACTGTATTTACGAATTTAGCATCAAAATATCACAATGTATTGAAAACATTGACTAAAAAATATCTTGCCTGAAACCCTCCCGAGCTAACAATCAAATTTGATGGTACAGTAGAGTCTCGCTTATCCAACCTCCGCTTATCCAACATTCTGTATTATCCAATGCAGTCTGCCTTTTAGTAATCAATGTTTCCCTGTTCTTATCTAGAGACCTCTGTTATTTCCCACACCAAAAGCTGCTTAGCTTCCAAATGAGATGGGATCATGCATATTTAAAATTATATGAAGAAAGCTGATCTGGGCTGACCAACCAGTCATACTCCAGCATGTTAGACTGCAACCTCTGCCATCCTCAGGCAGTGTTACACCTATTTGCACATACTGGAGTGATTGCAGCTGTAGGCCAACATATCTAAAAATTACCAGATTTTTGGGGGGTAGAGAAGGGGGGAAAATGGACTACATTATTCCAAACTCTCTCTTGGTCTCACCAGCATAAGCTCGAGCCTTAGTTTTTGCAGCACGTGTTGCCTGTGACATTGGACGGGTTTTCACCATCAGGTGTTTGGTAGTGAGAGCATCCCGAGCTGTGGGAAGAAAAAAAACCTCTGGCATTATACCAAGAAGTAGGCTAAGCATGGTTCTTGCATTTTCTGCCCAGTGAACAGGCATCACAGACAGATACCAAAGTCCCAAAAAGGGTGCCCAGCAGATGCCAAGGCAAACTGTGCTTAGAAACAGATCATACCTGTGATGGGGCTGGAAAAGATGCCCAGTGCATGCGTGTCATCTACCCATTTAATGTCAAAGCCTTTCTTCCTGGCAAGGGAGGAAAAAAAAAAGTATCACAGCATCTGTCTAGCGTGTATATGTGAAAATGCAATTTTGTGCAGTCCTGAGAAAAGCTCAAAAAACATGCAGAACTAGAGAAGCATTGTATGTTCCCTCTCAAATTCTCACTAAAAGGACACCTAGTATTATTATTCCCACAACAGAGTGAAGCAGCAATAGAACCAGTACAAACACAAGCATTTTTGGATCAAGGCTGGTTCTTGGTCTGGATTGTGGGATGGCTTCAAAGTGGTGCTGCTCAGTGAGCTGGAGCAATGGGGGTCACCCTAACAGCAGGCCCACAGAAAGGAAAGCTCAAAGTGAGGGCAACTGCCATGTGCTCTGTTGCCAACCCTGACCTCAACCTCAGCATTACAAGAGAACAGCAGTGTAGGGGAATGGTGCAGAAAAGCCTGCTCACAGGTAACTGCAGAAGACACGCATCAGGTCCTCTGTGCGGAACTCAGCTGGGAAGTCGTAGATCTCAATGACGTGTGGCAGCTCAGAGTCGCTCAAGTCCAGGTCTGCTGGAGAGTAGTTATAGTAGTCAAACCGTGGCTCCTGCAAATCTGTAGTGGCTGGGGTGCGGGCAGACAGCTGGAAGAGGGGGAACAACAGTGAGCCCAATGTGCAGGCTACCTATCAGAAGGCTCTTGTCTCGCACTTTCCCTAAAAGTAGTCAAACTATCAAGGTCCCCAGATGTTACCTCAATAAACTGATCTTCTCCCCTCCCCTAATCCTCAAATGACAGGAAATACACATTTCTTCTGACTGCCGAGCACCTTGGGCCTCCTATCAACCTGGAAGCGGGTGCACTGCCTGATTGATGGAGCCGTGGGCTCATGCTCTGAAAAAGGATTGATGGCCCAGGGGAGATTGGGAGTTATTGATCAGGTGCCTCCTGCTGCTTGCATACTTCCCAAGTTAACAATTTCCCTCTGCTGTTTCCCCAATTCTAGGGAGGTGGCTCCCTCACACTGTCTGCGGGAGGCAAGATTAGGTCCTTGGTCTCAGAATCCAGAAGTCAAAGGAATTTGCTGGGGTCTTGCTCCTAGCCTTTATGCATATTGATCCTTCAACATAATGCACAGCAGAGAATTAGTGGCACCAAAACTGATCCCCGAAGGCAGCTACAAACCTCAGCTTACATAACCAGTAGTTATCTGGATAAAGGCAGAAAAATTAACATAGATAAGAGAAAGGAGATGAATTGACACGTGGGACACAAGCTGGGAGGGATAATAGTAAACCTGGACACAATTATTCCCAAAGATAAGCTACTGTGCCAACAGATTCCAAATCTGAGAATACATTAACACATTAATGCATATCAATAACTGGTAATGATATAAAATATTCAGAGGGGTGTGTATACATGAGTTTTAAAGTAGGTTCAGAAAGTGCTAGGGTACACTCCAATATCATGGTTCCCAACTCTAGCAGTTGTGTGATTACTTGTGGATGGGAGAGAATGGAAGCATGAAGTAAGCTGGCTCTAGTAACAACTCCTAAGGGAAATTAGGTTTTTTTTGGCAATTACTGCAGGGTGCCCCATGTGCAGTTGCCCATGAAAAATAGTCAGAAGATATAGCTCGTGAAATATGTCACAGCCAGAATAGGCTTTGGTGTCTGTCTGCTTTTCTGATCACATTATATCTGTCTTGTTCAAATTACACCTGCTTCTGATTTGTTTCTAGGCTCACACCCAGGTTCTGCTTATACTGCACTACCCCAAAAGTTCAAAATGGGTTGCAAACAGAATGCTGGAAGGGCTATGACCTGAATCTGAAATGACCTGTCAGTTGTGGTTGTCTTCTGAAGGACCTACTTCGTACTATCCTGCAAAAATTGGTGTGGCTGATGGAAAAGTGGGATAGGGTCTTTTCAGCAACAGCACCAATGGAGATTAGACTGCTCTGTTCTGTCTCATCTTTTGGACAAGCAGCTGAAATGTATTAATTCTATCAGGCTTTTCATGTATTTTAACCCCGCCTACTGTGGATCTATTCTGCTCTGCCTTTTAAAGTGTTCTCCATTTGACAGTGATGAAATTTGATTTGTCACATACCTATAGAGCAGGGATAGGGAATTACCGAGGGGGCAGGAGCCATTTGCCCATGAGAGGCACAGCCTTTCTTGTCACAAACATAGGTACCATCATGCCACTTCCATTTCTGAATAGTTTTTTGGGAGGATTGGAGGGGGTGAAAGGTCAAATTAGCATGTTTTATGAAAATTTTTTATTTTGCATGCATTTTTGAACTGAAGTGCTTTTTAAATGGGTTGTCTGTGGGCCTCAGATGTTCCCAGGTGGTTTTGGGTTGGGTGTTGCCTACAGATCACGCTTCTCTCATTGCTACTATATTGGGGGTCAAATTTAATTTCAAAGGAGCTTCCCAGGAGGGAGGAAGCATTCCAGTGGTGGCTGGAACCTAAAGGCAAAAGACCCTAAATGCTAGCTTCTGCCAGCAACTAAACTCCAACCATTCAGAATGGGGAAAATGGCCCCTACAACAGCTGGGAATGTACCAAGTGAAGGTGTCAGTAAAGAAGATGCCATGGCTATTTGAGGAAGCCTAAAGGGCTGTCTTGGAATCCCAGGATGACCAGATTGAACTCCAGGGTCTGAGGATCCCCACCTCTGTTATGAAGAATATAAACGTATTTTGATAAACAAGTAAACAATTGTCCTTATTCACAACAGAACTGCACTGCCTTATATGGTCTTCTTAGTCCCCAAACGCTGATGTGATGGCTGCCTCTGCTGAAAAGATACTGGGGTTCTCTCTAGCAATACCCCCAAAATGTTGGCAGAGAAATAACTGCTTTTCACCCCATATGTGCAATTTAATGGGCACTCCCTGTGCTGAATTGCCTTAGCCTAGCCATGCAGCCCCTGCTCCAAAGGGATGGCTTGGTGAACCTTCAACCTCTAAGCCTGCCTCGTCACCCATGGCTACAGGGAGAGAGATTGATTGCTGAATGCTGGGCCCAGCTACTGGTGATTTGCGCACAGGCCGCTCATGCTGGGTCCCTAAGCTGCACAGATCAGCACACGTTGGGTTGGGAAGGGAGTCTATAATTCAGGCAGACTCCTGTCTGCTTCCCCAAGTACCCAGGACCAATGAAAGCCAGGGCTGTCCATGGAGAGTATATAAATTCCAGCCACTTCAGTCAATAAGAGATGGTAATTCAGATAAGGAAGGTGAATTTGTGGTTGAGTCAGAGCCTGCCAGAATAAGAGGGAGAAAGGATGGAGCTGTAGCAGGAAGAAACACATGCCTCAATGGGTTAAACAGAAGCCAAGCTATGAACCAAAGCAGTTGGAACCCAGGTCCAGCAGGATCAGGCCTGAGGGAGCAGGGCCCTTATAAAGCTCAATGATGTGGCAGATTACCAGACAGCACTGAGAGAGCGCACTGCTTGAGCACCTTGCCCTTCACAAACCACTAAACCCAGCAGAAGAAACACCAACAGAATGGGGATGCTGGCTTACTGCAGAGGGCAACAGATTCAAGCACTGCAGTTCACCACACACACAAATTGGAATTTGTCTATAGAGCCCACAGAAAAGGGAAGGAGGGGGAACACTTCTTAAAGCTTGGTGTGCTCGGCGCAATTTTAGTCTATGCAGCTTAGGAGTGCAAGCTTGTATCAAGTAATGCAGTGGGGCGCATGGCATCACGTTATTGCAAGTATGTTTGCAACGATCTGCACACCAAGAGGGCAAGCCCATTAAATGCTGGAGCTTCCTGTCTTGGGTTGCTTACAGGAACCGTGCACCCTAAGCGCTGCATTAACACAGTCCCAGCCTCCTGTTCACGGTCTCCTTCCCAGAGATCGCTAATGCTCAAGGCTTGTCCTGTGCTGGGAAAGGCTTTGCCAGCGGATACACAGGCAGCAAGGAGCAAAAGGACACAGGAAATGAAGACTGTCTGCTACGGCTCAACGCTCTCCAAGATTTATCAGTGGCGGTCCATGTTCCAAGCAAGCGGGGTAGCATGCTGACTGCTGCTTGTTTCCTTAGCATTCAAGACAGGGAAGACAAACAACACAAGATGGGGTGCTCGTGACAGGTTTTGGACAAGCCTCATTCCCATGGGAAGACCATCTATCTACCATCTATCTCACCAAGAGACATACATGCACAACCTTCAAATTTCCAGAGTATTAATCCTGCATACACTGAGGGGCTGGGAGGTTTCAGCCTCCCAAAACAGGCAGTTTACCAAAAATGAATCCCCATGATACACTACATTTCTATGGGTGATGGCAGTTTCTATGAGTGACTGAAGGAATTACGTGGATGCATAAGTCTGTAAAGAGAACCATATTCTTTGATGGTGCCAAACATACAAGTACAAACGTTATCTGTTATAAATTATTTTTTCTGTTCTGACTTGGGAAAAATAATCTCTTTTTGAATGAGGGAGATACAAGGTTATTTTCTAATTAGACTGAAAGAAAAAGAGCTGGATTGGATGGTCTGCAAATAAATAGAACTGCTCCTATCTCAGACATGTGTAGACACGTCTGCTGACAGCCCAAACATAAACCCATTCAAAACACCTCCCCTGGCGTGCATATGGCAACATCTTCTGGCTGTCCTCCTAAATCCCATTTTCACAGGCTCCTAACCTTAATACACAAGCCCCTATACAACGTAAGTCACACTGACCTTTTTGTGAGGGACCAGGTTAAGTTTTTCATTTTCATGGAGCAAGTAATAGAACAGACACAACTTTATTTAGACGTGATTTGTTTTCTCAAGATTGCCATTTTTTTCCTCTATTTTTACAGCATCTTGTTCTTTTTAAAACACAAGTGGGATATGCGTAAGTGCATACCTACATCAACCCAGTGACTATGTTAGAGCTGCACAGAAAACCCAAACCCTGGATTTTGCTGGAAGCCTTTTTATTACCACCTTTTTCTGAATACTCAAAAATCTTCTGATATCCAACGTCCTAGTGTACATGCAGTTAAAAGAGCAGGGTTTTAACCTAAGCAAAACACTTCCCCCTACTACTTTACAAAACTGCTTTGAATAATCTACCGCAGGGCAAAGGTAGGTTGACCCACAATAATGCTATATCACATAATGAATATTGTTGCAGATTCTGGTGTAACTATAAGTGTAAATGCACTCTTTATTAGAGTCATTCCCCACTGGCAGCTTTTAATGTTTTTATTTTTCTGCATCTTCTGATGCTGATTTTTATGGAAGGAAAGAATGCCGCCTACACCACATCCCCAGATCTGTCACAGTTTGCAACCCAAGTCCTGTTTTATCCACACAAAATCTTGTACCTCATTAAAGAAGTACAAGCTTTGGTATAATTGGTCTTGACAAAAATCTTGTGCTGTTCTTCTTCCTGGCTACTGTCCTTTCTTCTCTTTCATTATCAAAATACTTTCTTCTTTAAGCTGAATTTCTAGCACAACCCCTGTTTGCCAGGACATGCTTCAACTACATTGTCTAATTTCTCTTACAAGACAGTAAATCTACCGACTTCATGAACACAGAGCCCAGCTTTTGCTCAACAAGCTGACTCAAAGTCCATTCTCTTGGATGGGTGGGGGAATCAAGTCTAGCAAAAAAGATCCAGAATACATGTACTTATATTAATGCAGTTGTATGTGCCTCAGTGTTTATGTAAAGTGGAAATCACAAAGTCCTTCCAATGTTGTTGAACTGCAAGTACCAGCAATTGTAATCAACAAAGCCAATGGCAAAGAATGCTGGGAGTTAAAGTGTAATGACACATGGAGGTCTGCATAATTCCCAGTCATTCATTAATGTAATTATTAGAAAGCATAACAATTGTAAGAATACACTGAGTTCGTTGTCTGCAACCAGGTAGATAGGTTTTGGCATTCTTTTTAGGATCATGGCCAAATATTAACCACTGCCCAGTGGCCTGAAAAAGTCAATTTGTATCAGTGACCTTGTTTGATACTTCTTGCATTAGCATGGTCGTTTGAGGCTAAAAAAAGATAATATGGCTGAGAGCAGACTGAGTGCCCTTCCACACAGCCATATAACCCAGAATATCAAGGCAGATAATCTGCAGTATCTGCTTTGAACTGGATTATCTGAGTCCACATTGCCAATGTGGATTTTATGCAGCTGTGTGGAAGGGAGTAATTTGTATTGCTAACCTGCTTGCACTGTTCTCATTGCTAATGTGGGGGAAATGGCCATGTTTATGCACTTTTATTTCTTTGTTTGCTTCTGCATTTTATATGATGCTTGGAAGTCCATCTTCCACTGGCCCTGCCCAGGAAAGGACAGGCCCCATGCCCCAGCAGGATGCCCCATATAACCAGTTCTGGGGAATTTGACTGTTGGCCAGGAATAGTCTGGGTAGAATTCTTTTGGAGCCCAATTCTACCACTGGCTGTGAAGAGATGTTGGATCCCATAAGCAAAAGCACTGGGATGTTTTCCCACTGTGTACCATCTGCATCATCTATAAAGCTTATCTTGTAACAGTAACTTGTGTCAGAGTTTGGCAGCAAAAGAACTCTTGGGGAGGCCTGGAAGTACACCCAGTTCTGGAACAGAACAAGAAAGGAGATGCATATTGACATGAGGATAGGTAGATGTACATAGGGGAGAAAGAGTATAAGATTTGTTCCAGGACAACAAAGGACAATGACACTGCTAAAATAGTGTTGCGTGACATGAATACTGGTCTAGATATTCCGTAAAATTAACTTCCCTGCAAATTGTTGGGCTACAAGTCAAACCATCCCCAGCAACGTGATCAGGCATGATGAGGGACAATGGGTACTATAATCCAATACACTGGGAGAGCAATAGATTGGGGAAACCTGATGTAAACAAATGCCCTCACATATCCGTGTATGATTCTGACAAAACACTTGTGCGAAAATGACAACACAATTATTTTTATCCTATCTGAAAGATTCAAACAAGATCTTGCCTCTACTTTTAAAAGGTGAAAAGCAAGTTGGCTGGGTCTGTCATTCACCATAGCAAGTGGAATGTTTGGGAGTCTTCTTCAGTAATTAGGTTATTAGCCATTAGGATGTTGAAGAAACATGCAAACCATAGTAGGACCCCCTGAAAGTACCCAAGTCATCATAGGCCCCTTCTACACTGCCAGATAATCCAGGTTATCAAAGCAGAAAATCCACATTGTCTGATTTGAACTGGATTATCTTAGTCTACACTGCCATATAATCCAATTCAAAGCAGATGGTATGGATTTTATACAGCTGTGTAGAAGGGACCTGAGTTACCTCTTTGCTTTCACAAGTCAGCTTGCAGCTCTCACCCGATTCTTCTGAAGAGTATTGGCTACAGCTATTGCAACTTCACTCTCTGAATGTAGTTGGCTGCACTTTGCTTGGAGAGGTTACATGTAATATAATTGAAAGTAAATTATCCCTGACTTTCTAAAATTAGTGCTTTTTAATGTCGACAGTTTACTGGTACCAGTAAATCAAGCACAGACTTGATTTAAAATTTAAAAAGATTGTAAACCACAGAATTCATAATCTTACAAGTTGGTCAAGTCTCTCCTCAGGAATTGAAAATAAAAGTCCCACCAGAGAAGCCACTTGGAAAATGTACACTCTGAAGGACAACTCCCAGATTTGGAGAGTGTCCTTGTTAAGAGATCCTGTGTGTTGCAACAGGGGAAGATACCTTTTCCAAGAGTTGCACAGGAACACTTCAGGCCACACTATGTATATTTAAGTGCAGCCATGTGACTGCACCAAAAAGGCCAGTAGAGCAAAGATAGCCATACAGCAAAAGAAATAAAAAGACACAGTTCTAAACTTGATAATCTAAACCAATGATTCCCAAACTGGGCGCTACCGCCCCCTGGTGGGAACTGCAGCGATACACGGGGGGGGGGTGATGGCACCTATTAGGAGACGGGAGCAGGGCCAGGGGAGGGGCGGGGCCTCTTCCCAAGTGCCGTAGACAGGGCTGAGCCCCTGAGGTGCCCGTTAGGACACAGGGGGCGGAGCTAGAGGAGTGGGCGTGGCTTCTTCCCAAGAGCCCGAGACAGGGCTGAGAATCTATACCTCTCCTGAGGTGCTTGTTGGGAGACAGAGGGCGGAGCTAGGGAAGGCGCGGGGCGGGGCCTCCTCCCAAGAGCCCGAGACAGGGCTGAGCCTCTCCTGAGAGGCCTTTTAGGACTAAAGGGTGGGGCTAGGGGCGGGGCCTCTCCCCAAGAGCATGAGACAGGGCTGAGCCTCTCCTGAGAGGCCTTTTAGGACTCAAGGGCGGGACTAAGGGCGGGGCCTATTCCTAAGAGCGTGAGACAGGGCTGAGCCTCTCCTGAGAGGCCTTTTAGGACTCAAGGGCAGGGCAAGGGTGGGGGCGGGGCCTATTCCCAAGAGACAGGGCTGAGCCTCTGTATACCTCCCCTGAGGCGCTTGTTAGAACATGGGGGCGGGGTATAGAGGTTCAGCCCTGTCAGGCACTGCCTGCTCCTATAGGCCCCGCCTGCTCCTATAGCCCCGCCCCCTGCATCCAGGACAGGGATAGAAGCTCAGCCCTGCCTCAGAGCTCGTAACTCCACCCATCCCAGTCCTGGCCGCCCATTTGGGGCCCTGCCCACCTCCCCCTCCCAGCCCGTCTTCTTTAGCAGGAGGCCTTGCCCACTTCTCTAAGCCTTTCCAGGGGGTGCTGAGTCATATTTTTTCTGGAAAGGGAGCCGTAGGCCAAATAAGTTTGGGAACCACTGATCTAAACCATTCCCTCCTGCCTTTTCCTGGTGTCTCCCAGCTTGCAAATAATTTTCCTCTCTCCATCTCACTCCAAAATAGTTTCTTAAGCATCAGAGTTATGAAGCTCTGTGAAATGGGCATGTCACCTCTGC
The DNA here is from genome assembly GCF_035594765.1 of Anolis carolinensis. Classification (NCBI taxonomy): domain Eukaryota; kingdom Metazoa; phylum Chordata; class Lepidosauria; order Squamata; family Anolidae; genus Anolis; species Anolis carolinensis. The sequence goes on along the minus strand of NC_085843.1, from coordinate 234,496,596 downwards.
AAATTTTTTCTTGTAGAGTACATGGCTGCCTTGATATACAGAAACAGCACCATCAAGAGGAAACACATGTGTGATGAACTGCACATGAAAGGACAGTCATTGTGTGTGTGTGTGTATGTGAAATAGGAATCCCATCCATTCTTCAACAAGATAGCCAGGATCTACTCCATGAGTTGCCCCTTACTAAAATATTATGATTGGTAGATGGTTCCCTTGCACCACGTGCACAATCTGGTCTGGATTCTGAATTGAAAGTTACCTATTTAGAGGTGGGGGTGGGGGCATTCATTTCCATGCCATTACTGCCTGGAATAAGCAGCAGTGAACCCAAAGTCAGTTCCTGTAAAAGCCGCCCCCATGGAGTTTTAACAGCCTCCATTACCAAGAGTTTAGGATGGTTTATGAGCTAACCCTTAGTAATGAGCCTGCTTAGTTAATTTCAATGGATCACAGGAACTATTAGCAAGCTTAATCCATTGAGATAAACCCGAGTCCTATGCAGGCCTGCATGCACTTTGCTACAATATTAGGATACTTTGTTACTTTAGGTACCTTTGTGTCACTCCAAAAGTACAGGGTTTACAGTATTGATTTAAGCTTTAATAAGGGGCTCGCCGCCATCCAGCCGACACAGAGCTTTCCTCGTAAACCGAAGGGAAGTCTGCGCATTCCCCATACTGAGCTTCTCATGGCAATCCGTTCAAACACTACAATCGCAAGACACTACACTAACAAGCCGGAACCAATTAAAAAGCTGCCATTTCCATGAAACTTCACGGTATGTCTCTCCATGCCTGGCGGTCATCATGATGGCTTTTCTCCATAGCAAAGCAGGTACTAGGCACAGTATTTCCGCCTGCTTTATTGCATAAATTTTATATACTGTCAACCAAGTATATTTCTCACTTCTGCCACAGAGGTTTAGCAAGCATTAGGGAGCTCGGCTTGCTTTGAATGTCCTTAGCCCATGCTTCCTCAGCCATGAGTTGTGTTGGAGAGTTCCACAGACTAGCCACACAAGCTGCAAACCAACATTTTTCTTTAACCTCCCCACTGATTTTCTTTCAGAACACATGTGATTTTCTGCCCATTATTATTAAAAGGAACAGAAATCAGCACAGGACATGTCTATACAATAGGTAAGTTTGTGAAGCTAACCCATTCTACATGTTCATTATAATTTTTAAAAAGCACATTATTAGTCTTCATAGCACTGAGTTCCAAGATATATGTGGTGGATTTTGTTAAATGTTTAGAATGCTCAGACTGGAATGTAGCCAAGGGACATCTGATTCTGCAGTTTTTTGTTTGCTTCTTAGGTCTGCAAGTTACCAAAACCTTGAACCCATATATCCTCTCTATTTGTCTCTTTCTCATCAGTCACAAAAATAATGCAATTATTGTGTGTGTACACACAGAGAGATAATAAAATGTAACAGCATTACCATAATGGATGCATTTTGAAATATTTTCAGTTTCTCCTGAAAACTGAGGGGTGTGTGTGTGTATATACATACATACATACACACACACACACATACATACATACACACACACACACATATGTGTGTGTGTGCGTCTTTCTCAAAAAGAAAAAAGAAAGAATTCTAGTTTCATTGCTTTTGGTATGATCTGCCAAGAAAGAAAAAAAAGAGACAGACAGAGGCAGAACCAAAAACCACATAATATAATCACTGTGGAAAAAAAAAGGCTGGCTCCAGGCTGAGCAAGCTGCTTAGGACCTTAAAAGTAAACTACATTAGCTCCAGACTGGGATGTGCCACATGCTCCCAACGTACACACCATTCCTACTACTATATCCAATGGACCTCTACTCTAGAAATGATCTGCATACAGTACTCACCCCTTCCAACAAACGTGGATCCAGGCATTCACCATCATCACTAAACAGAGCATCCCAGCTCTCATCAGTCATGTTGTCATCCTCACGAATGGCACAGGTTCTAGTAGGTTCCTCCCAACTGGATGGTGTTTTCTGTCCAACTTCTCCTTCTGCCTCGGCATTGAGTGGGTGCTTTAACCTCATGAGCACATCCCCATGAGTTGATTGTTCCACAGAGGTGTGACTTACAGGTGACCTGCCGCTAGGCAAAATGCTCTCTGAAGAACAAGCCATCTTCTCAGAGGCATATTCCAGGGACTGGCAGGCAACCCCTTGAGAAGAACTGTTAGATGCAGTACTGTCTCTGCCCTCAGTGTTTTGATCTCCCAAGTCCAAGCAAACCTCTCCCATCAAATGTGCACCCTCAGAAATATCAACTTCACACTTAGAGGCAGGACTGGAGAAGCTGCCTTTCTCTCCACCTTTATTGCTACACACAGGTTCTGTTTGATCCTCTGCTCTATGGAAGAGACAACCGGGCAAAGTATCTAATCTCCCACAGGGCCAATCTGAACAACCATGGTCTATTGCCATACCTGAGCTACCTTGAAAAGCTTTATTTGCACTCTCTTTTAGGCTACCTGTCAAAACATTCCCATCCCAGTAGTGAGACACTTGCTCCAGGCTCACTCCCTTCTGCTCGGACATGTGTTTAGACACAGAACTATCATGCATTTCTCCATTTTCTAGTGTGCAATGCTCATTTATTTGTGCCTGAGCAACATCATCTTTGGTTTTACTGTCTTCCTTTGGTTCTGCCTGCTCTGCAATTTGTCTGTGGGTGTATTCCAGGGTGCTCCCACCACCCATTTTGGTCTGGCTGGAGTTGTTCTCATCTAGACATTGAAATTGATCACATCCAGCCACCTCTGTGCAAACCAGAGTGCTCTCATCAATGTGCTCCAGCAGACTACTCTTGCCTATTGCTGCCTGATCAGATAGTCTTTCACTTGTACACACTGGTGAGTCATCCTTGTGTGTTTCTGTTCTATCTGGAACCTCGTTGCTTCCATTTTCAGATATTTCACCCTGTCTTATTCTAGTTGGTTCTGATTCACCTTTGAGTACAGACTCCATTATGTTATCCTTGCTAGCCAACACACTCACTTCACTCACCTGTCTCTGATCCATGAGCTCTAACCCACTGCTGCCTTCTTGCACACTTCTTTCACTCAGCCCTACCTGGTCTGGGAGAAGTGCTCCTAACTGCTTGATCCTGCCAAGGGTGTGAGTCCTTTGCAAAGAAAAGGGGTCCTGATATGCTGATGGAACAGTGTGAGCTTGTCCCAAAGTGCAAACTATATCAGTCTGCCCTGCCTGAAGATGGAGATCCTCCAGCTGCTCTAGGCATTTAGCACTGGGTGCAGTGGAACACTCCAAAGGTGTCTCCACCCCACTGTTGGGCAGTGATATGGACATTGGGTTTACGAGGTTAGAGGCAGGCAAGGATTGGTGTAATTTGGGCTTCTGTTGGGAACGAAGTCTCTCCTCTTTGTGTACCTTTGGACTTGGGTGGCTTTGGCAGAATGCATTGTCATTTCTCCAGTCAAGAGACAAAGCTTCTCTCGCTGGCCTAGGGAAACCAGTTTTTTCTTGACTACTATGAAGCAGGTTTCTTCCAGTTCTGGCGCTCTTCCCTGGCTTACATTTCTTAATGCTCTCTTTCCCTGTGGTGCAATGGCTTTCTTCCTGTCCACATTTGGTACTGGTCTTTGAGACTGCCATATCCCGCCGTCCCCTGGGAACATACAAAGCCATATCCGGTTTTTTGGGCCGTGGCCGAGTTCTCTCCGCATCGGGCTGCATAGTACTTCCAGCATCTATAAGAGAGGAAAGCAATAAGTCCAAAGCTTCAGCACAACAATTCAAGCTTGCGTGAGGAAGAAGTGTGAAACTAAAGCACAGTCTATGTAAAATTTAGTCTGCCTTGGAACAGACCAAGTTCCAAAAGGCACCTTTTCTAAACCAGAACTGCACTGAAAGACGGATAATGCAGAAGCAGAGCTAGCCGAGAAATCAAGTTCCTTTGGGAAAGGGACCAGAGTACCGGTGTGCTTGACCATTGTATTCAATTATAACAGCATTATAAATAACCACGACTGCATGCATTCTATGATAAGGGAACCCAAATCTTACATTCAGAGTACAGTTGCTTTTATTTCCTTCATTTGCTTTCAGGTTTCCAGTTTTCAAAAGCCACATCAGATTGGGGGGGTGGGGGGGAGGAATAAAATGGTACAGACAGAGAGGAGGATGAGAAAGAGAATGAAGATGGTCATTGGATATCCTTTAGAGTCAGGCACTGAGACATAACCAATTATGGATGAGAAATAATTAATTGAAAAAATACCCACTTGCCTGCAACACTCCTTTATAACTTCCCCACTATTAAAATGTATCCAATTCATTTTCTAAATGTGATGACCAGAAATATGCTTTAAAAACAAAAAATAATGTTGCAACAGATTGTCTCTGCTATCCCTCTGAGCTCAAAAACAAGTAATTCTATGCAAGATTATACAACAGCAAGGAAGTTCTAAACATTCTGTCTTCAAATGCTTCATCTTTATGTGTATCTATACTTAAAACCTATAAAGGTGTAGAGAAATACCCTGGCATAGTATTTTGACAACTCTTTCAAATCAGCAAACTACCTGTCCACATTTTATACACCTTGCATGTGGTTCGTTGGCATCCAATCCTTTGTAGCTTTCTGTCAGATATAGCCCAACCAAAAGGACAATCATGCCCAAATAAATCACTATGATTTTGCACTGAGCACAGAAGAGAATTCTACTGCTTTATGACATTTTCTTATACTGCATCCAAGGTTGGCTTGCTATTTCCAAAAAGTTAAATGGGCAAGTTTCCATTTGCTTTCTCCTGCACACCAGCCTTTTGATCCCACCTAACACAAACTCTAACCAAGCTCCCTTAAGGCTTTTATCTGTTTTGTCTCTATCCTGCAGGGGAACCACAGTAATAGTTGTCAGCAACTCTTTAAAATTAGAAAAGCGATTGCTATTTCCAAAATGCTGGAAGTTCACACCCAGGCTGATGGTCTAGCTGATAAGTATACAAATATTTGTGTCCAAACCTAGGAAACATTTGGTTTTCAAGGATAAGAAAACTAGACAGAATAAGCAGTTTAGTACAGATGCAACAAATAAAATGAAGTAAACATGTTTAGCCCATATTTGACTTCTAGCCTAAATCTGCCATATTATCTTCCACTGTCATGGGATAGGGAGTTTCACTAGAAAGCTTTCTTTTACACTCAGATGTCCTAATCTATGCCTCACTGAATTAGCAACGGATTTATCTCTTTTTGTGGGTGGTAGTGTGAATTTCCACTATCAAAATAAGTCAAAGAGCAAGTCTCTCTTCTACCCACCACCCTTCAATTAACAAGCTAGACCTTCAACTTAGTCTCTTTCAAGATGAAGCCCACATAATGATTGCCTCCCACTTTGAATATGCTACGTGGCAGGGGGAATAACACATGCTTTCATGTGATTAGGTAGTTTGGGTGAATTTCTTAACAATTAATACCCATTAGAACTGAGGTCAAAAACTTTCATCCCAAAATATGTGTTGATTTGTTTATGTAGGATGTCCATGTTACCATCAAAATACTGATTCTTAATGAACATTTTTAAGAATGTCTGGCATTTCAATTCCTTAGACTTTTAGAAAGTGGGAAAATCAGATTTTGCTGAGCTTAAAATTTTATTTTATTTATTTACAGCATTTTTATCTCACCCTTCTCACCCGAGGGGACTCAGGGCGGCTTACAAAGATCAGCAAAATTCAATGCCCAAAATATAGTCATTAAAAGCAAAACAATACATACAAATCAATTAACAAAACACTATTAAAACACATTATAAAATTTTAAACATCTGTGTGATTGAAACCATTAATCCAGGACCTCATGCTTAAACCTTGATTCAGACCATGTCGACTTAGGTGATTATTCATTGAATGCTTGGGCACACAGCCATGTCTTTAAAGCCTTTCTAAAGCCCAGAAGAGTCGGGGCTTGTCGGATGTTGCTAGGGAGGGTGTTCCACAGCCGGGGAGCCACCACCAAGAAGGCCCTGTCCCTCATTCCCACCAGCCGAGGCTGGTGGGACCAAGAGCAGGGTCTCTCCGGGTGATCTTAAGAGTTCTAGATGGCTTATAAGAGGAGATACGTTCCTTTCATTGCACAGAATACTCCTTTCATTGAACAGAGCACCCACAAAATGCAGAGATGCATAAAAAAAACCTGTACTTCTAGGGTCATAAATGATCCAGGTACTTCTAAAAATCACAGATAAGAAGTCCACCATAGTGTTTTGGACACTCTTTCCACCAAATCCAAATATCTATCAATACTCATGAACAATGAAACCAATATGAGCAAAGAGAGGAGTTATGATGTGTTGTGGTATCTTCTTTATGATTGCATTCCCAAAAGATATATAACATGTGCACTATAGATATCCCAAACCATTAAATACCTAAGAGCTAGTTTTAAGCTCTTACAAACAAACAAACAAGAAAGGATGTAAATAAGCATACCCCCCTCTTGTTTGTTGTACTGGTGAAAATATATAGTACACATGGTTCACAGATTAATAAAGCAAGAGAAGAAAATGTTGTCCCAAAACTTTCCTTGGGTAGATTAGAGGGTTGACTGTGTGTTGTTAACTATGCCTTCCTATGATGAAGAATAATTGGATGCAGATAAGTGCTAAATCTACTTTACTTACATTCTCTCACACATACCCCAAACAAGCCCAAAACAAATGCATGAAATTCATGTCCCAGGTGTTGTCTATCACTGCAACTATAAGGCCCGCCAGACTTATAGGTGCCTATGTTTTTGTATCTGCAGTAACATAATGCCCAGGCAGCAGCAGTCATATATGTTTAGGGCAATATTTAGGACAAAAATAAACTTCTCAGATCAGGAGTGGGCATAATGTGGTCCTCCAGATGGTGCTGGACTCTACTTTGAATCAGCCTTAGACAAAACACAATTGAGGGATGGTAGGAGTTACAGTACTGGACAATATCATCTCAATTACTGCTTTTGAGCTAGAAAGAGGAACAGCAGATGTAATATGGATTGACAGATGGCAATAATACTGAATGTATGTTCTAAGATAAAATATGACTATACAAAGCGAACAAATGTGATACATGTGGGAAGTAATGCCTTTAGGAAACTGAACAGTTTAATTGCCGAGTTGGGAGAAGGCTGAATATTGAGCCAAGCAGTAGTTAAGGTGTTTACCCCATGAAAAAATGTGCAGAAAAAGAGAAGGTTTGCCCTTAGACAGGACAGGTATCATCACATCTGGATTTCAAAGGACAAACAGAGGATTACAAACATCCAGAAAAATTACAGGAAAAGGTAATCACAGGGTAACAGGCACTGTCTACACTGGATCCAGAGAATGAACAGGGTGATTTGATCTTATTTTTGAACTTATCATTAAGTGCCAGAAGTCCTAGGAATCTCGGCTACACAGAACACAAGCAGACCAGGCGCAGAGCTTTTTCTGTTTCTGCCCCTGCCTTATGGAATGCCTTGCCGCCCTATATGAGAGCCATGCGTGAGTTAGGGCCTTTTACCCTAGCACTCAAGACATGGCTCTTTACTAGAGCTTTTAATCTATTTTAATATTTTTTTAATCAATATTTGTATGTATGTATTTTTATCCTTTACAATTTTATCTTGTAAATCGCCTAGAGCATCGTGGATGGAGGGCGATTAATAAGTAATTAAATGATGATGATGATGATGATGATGATGATAATGATCTCTCTCCCATGCTCAGAACGGTAGTTAAAGGTAAAGGTTTTCCCCTGACATTAAGTCTAGTTGTGTCTAACTCTGGGAGTTATCTCCATTTCTAAGCTGAAGAGCCGGCGTTATTTGTAGACTCCTCCAAGGTCATGTGGCTGGCATGACTGCATGGAGAGCTGTTATAAGAATGGTTCAAAATAGCAAAATTCACTTGGGGTGCACCATAGCCAGCGCAAACAGCTGCAATGCACCCAGCTTGTACAAGACACAAGCTAGGTACTCTGTCTCACTGCACCTCAATGACTGATCTCAAACACATTCTATAGTTGGCGAAATTACTCCCAGATAAATAGCCAAGTTTACACACTCAGCAAATCGAAGCAGGGCTGAGAAAAGATTACCCTGGTTTTTAAATTTCAAACTCCTTTAGTGATCCAATCTCCTGCCCTCCAAACCCACTATATGTCATCTACCTCCAATGGATAACAGGGACCCTAAGAAGAATCTGGCAATATTGTTTTGATCTCGAGAGCCCATTTCTTTTGCCAGAGAAAGAAAACACAGTCCAGGAATCCTGACTCTCAGCCTTTCAGTGGTGTTCGCCTGGCCACTTTCTCTTCCTCTTCTTTGAAACCCCTTGACCCTTCCCTCCAAACCCCAAGCCGCAAAGTCTTCAAGCCTAACCACCACCCCAAGGCCCCAGATACTTGTGGTGCCCACTTGCCAGAGAGATTTATTTCTCATAAGCTTTGGCACAAACAGCAAAGCTGCTATCTGCCAGACCCATGCCCCTATAAATATGCATCAGGCCATGTTTATGGAGACGGATGGCTCGAGGCTCTGTCCTGTGGTTGAGGGGAAAGGAAGAGTTGGGGAAGGGTGTGGCCACATGATTAATCACTGCCCACTCTGTTTAGGGGTATTCATCATGGGCCACTGTCAGGTAAATCACTGGAAAAACACCTCTCTAGTAATTAATGGGAAGTGACGGATGGACAGCCCCTGGGCCCATTAATCTGGACCATCAGCAGCAGACCAAGATTATGAATGTCAGGATGCATAAACTGTATACCAATCAATAGGGCCAGGAATTCATCCAAGGCTCTCATTTCCGAGGCACCTCCGGTGCATTAGGCTGTGTTTGCCTTCCCCACCATACTCCTCTCCCCTTCATCTGATCTGAAGTGAAAACAGATCTGTCCCCAGTAAACAGAGTGTCAGGGGGCCACAGAGACTAGGGAGCAAGTCTGTTGCAAAAGAAACTCACAAGAAATCTCACACAGATATAGAATAAAAGGTCAGTGTCCCGAAATAAAAGACAGGGCAGTCCAGGATGCATATTTAAGATACATGCCAGCCTATTTCTGTCTGGCACAATCATAGAAAAATGGGGGACTTGCTGCCTCCTGCAACTGTAAAATTATAGCTCCCATGTCTCACATGCTGGTTAGAATTAATTGAGGTTGCAATGCAACCAGATCTGGAGGGCTATACTTTCCCTGAACCGCCTAACAGGTTAAAAAATAGGCAGGCTTTACATCACAAATGGCCTGGCTTACACCCAGAAGGTACCCAACTATTCAGCATCATGCCAAACCTAACAAACCAGTAAGATTTCTCTAACAACTTGTTAGAATATAGATCTGGAACAAGCTCTACTATCCAACATGTAGATCCATAGAAATCTGAGATTCTTCTTCCTTCACTTGCTCTTACAGTTATGCCTGCTGGGTGCAGCCTCAACATTAAGCACAGAAAAGGTAACTGGGGATTTTGGGAATTCCAGTTCAAATAACTAATTTTCTCATTCTCTGACATCAGCATGGCTTAGGTCCAGACTAAATGAAAAGCTGTATCTCCTTATAAGGCTGCCTGAGGTTTACAATATGCAGAGTAGGGCTTTCACCTGGTCCCACCACCATGTCAGGGGGCACAGGAGAGTTTTCGCAGTGGCAACTCCCAAGTTGTGGAACTCCCTTCCCTGCAAAGCCTGGTTGTCCTTTTTTGGTTTAATTGTATTTTAATTTTTTGTTAATAGGGTTGGTTTTTTGTAAGTTAATAGTTGTAGGCCAGGAGTCCCCAAACTACGGCCCGGGGGGCTACATGTGGCCCATCAAAGCCATTTATCCGGCCCCCAGGGCAGAAGCTCCCTCCTCCTCCACCGAGGAAGGCGCGTGCGGCGCGAGGGAGGAGGGAAAGGCACATGCCTTTCCTACCTCCTCCCTCTCTCAGTGCGCACCCTTCCAAAGCTTTGCTTGTTTATAATGGTATTTTAATTATTATTAATTAATTATTAATTATTAAGGGGTATTTTGCTAGTGCTTTTGGTGCACAAAGGCAGAAGGGGATTGGACTAAATAGCACAAGTGGTCTCTTCCAACCCTCTTTGTTGTTGTTGTTGTTGTTGTTATTGATACAAAGACACAGTATAACACAGCCAATGAGATACATATGCTGGATTTCGAATCACATAATCACAAGTCGAACACTTCCCAAGGGTTTAGGACTGTGTGATGGATTATTATTATCATCACCATCACCATCATAATCAACAACAACATTGAGGCTGGGTGGCTATCTGTCAGGGTGCTTTGTGCTTTTGGTGCACAAAGGCAGAAGAGGGTTGAACTAAATGGCCCAAGAGGTCTCTTCCAACCCCCCTTTTATCATTTTTATGATGATGATGATGATGATGATAATTATTATTATTATCATTGAGGCTGTATTTGTTCCTATTTTGTTTGTTTTTTTACTTCAAAATAAGATATGTGAAGGGACCATGAACGGAGGGACCATGAACGGAGGGACCATGAACTGGCCCCCTGTTTAAAAAGTTTGGGGACCCTTGTTGTAGGCCATCCTAAACTAGGACATCATGCTCTTAGCATGGAGCAAACTTTTACACAAAGTAAAGAATCTACAATCCATTTCCTAACTGAGGCAGAGATCTTGGATCTTTTCCATTCGCCAATAAGCTAATTTCACCAGCAGAACGGTCCCCTTCATCTTTATTGACTCAGTGAGAAGAGAACGTATCATTAAGACAGCTTCAGCCCGGAGGAGTCATTTTTCAGCACAAAATCTAATCTATTCCTTTCCAAACAGACACACCCACTGTGAGCAAGGGATCGTGCTCAAGTAAACTGGGTGCTTGAGGGGCTCTCTGATGGCAACTGACTTAGCGATAGCTCCAGAGGGGCAATGGCATACAACAACACTGCTGGTAATTACCTTTCAGAGTTCATTCTTGTGGCAAACACAAAACTGGACATCACAATGAAGCCGTTATGAACTAATCAGAGATTGCAGAATTAGTACTATGGAAATAATTAGCAGTCAAACCAAAAAAAGACAATACAAAAACATAGCTGTCCAACTGCTGCCACCTCAACAAGCATTGAAAGGACAATTAGGCTATGTAAGTTCCTATTTGATGGTCAAACAAGCAATTTGCTACAAAATCCACACTCGCCAGCACTCAAAACTGATGTTTGGAAATGTACAGATCAGATCTTCTCAACATATCTGTAAAACTAATGTAATATGATTTAAAAATGGAATTATGAACTAGCTAAAGCAAAGACAAGGAAACTGTGACCTTCTGTAAATTGTTGGCAGAAACTCCCATGAATCCTATGTCTCAAAACAAAACAAATAATGGGATGACAGGAGTTGTAGTCCATTGTCATGAAGGTAACAGGTTGCCCACCCCTAACCTAGAGGCCCAGCATATGTGATGGACAGAGAGAGGAAGTCATTTCACACAAATCTATTCCCTAGTTCCACTTCTTGATTTTCCCCTAATGTGGTTTCTGACATCCCAACCCCAGTGCCCCAGACTATGATCCACTCATCCTTCACAAAACAGACAAGTACTTATAGATACATGATACATCAATTCCTTTACAGTGAATTCCCTTGACAATCCACCTGTAATAGATACCTGTTCAGTCTTTTCTATAAAACTTCAAGAGATGAACATTCCTTTTTATTGCTTTTCTTAAAATTGCAATATATTCCCACTACCCAGTGTACCTCAAGCCACTAGCTGGGGTCCTCTCACCAGTATCTAATGCAAGCAGTTGTTTGCCTTACATACAGCTTTTCACATAATGAATGTCCAATTCACACCAATTAGTTCTGCTGGTAAATTAATGGGTTGATGAAAATTACCTCTCCCAGACAAGATTGGAAAATCCCTAGGCATTTAGTTACCCAGCATCCTAAAAAATTGACACTGGTCCCTAGGAACTGGTTTCTAAAAACATTAATAGCAGTTTTTTTGGATCAGAGACTTGCCACTCTTGCTCTCAGGCCAGCCAGAATCCAACAACATGATGGCAACAAAGTGAATTTGGGGACATTTATTATCTTACAGCTGCTGACATTTGCTGATTTCAATGCTTCCTTCCAGCCACAGTTTCTGTAACAAAAGGATCTCAGGTTCTGTTCAATGCTTTTTAGCCTTGATGATCATAGAGATAAAGAAAAGACATGACTGCAATGCATCTGAGAGCTCAAGGCTCAGTTCCAGGAAGTCTGGAAACAAAACCTCCAATGAATACAATATATAGTCTATGGCTCTGGAGAGTCGAGTATTTTGATCACTGTTGGTGACACTTTTATCACTTAGATGAGGGACAGTGAACTGACAATCTAGATGTGTCCCCCAAAGCAGCTTATTAGGTCCACAGTAGCTCTGCCAGCATGACTGGGTGAAATTAAAGAAAAAATACATATAATTTTACTCATAAGAAAAAAGAATGAATTTATCTGTCAGTCTCCCATATGATGAAATCATCCCACCAAATTAATAATCCTACAGTGTCTCATCAACATGCATTCCATATCTATGAAGTATTTTTGTAACAGGATGCCACCTTAATTACACAAGCATGAATCATACAACCATATAGAGTTGCAAGAGCCCACAAGGGCCATCCAGTCCAACGCCCTATCATGCAGGAATACATAATGAAATCTGGTTGTTCCAGTATTTGACTACAGAGAATATTGCAATCCAGCCATGCTAACTTCTTCCAATCTAGAGTCCACTGAATGATCAACCATTCCTATATTGAACCCAAACCTACACTGCAAGCCCAAACTGGGACTGCAAATCACAAACCTTCCTTAGAATATGCTTTGATGCTTTCATTCTGTGGTTTTAATTGCTTTTAATTATATTGTTTGTTATGCATTTTTATATCTTGTACATCATTTTTCGAGCTTGGTCCCCATGTAAGCTGCCCCAAATCCCTTTGGCGAAAAGGGGGCGGGTTACAAGAATAAAATTATATTATTATAAAATGACTTATCTGTCCACTTCCCACTCCTCAGAATGGAGAGCCATCCTTCATCTAGGATGAAACAAATCTGCCAGTCTGTCATCTTGAAGCAGCACAGCCGGCACCGTTCCATGGTCTGAAGAGCCATGGTCAGTCACATTTCCCATTAAAAGCCAACTGATGTCAGAGTTTATAGCCTGTTGAATAACCTTTCTGTCTCCTTGTCACTCAAGGAGAAATACATGAAAATTACACTTGTGTGTATATTAGTGTTCTCATCATATATCTATGTATGTACATTTAGTATCCTCGTCCAATAGTAACTCCCCAATTGATGCACCTGTGGGAATACAGTGTTCACATCTTATGTGGAACCAAACATGTAAAATCTGTAAGCACACAGCAACTGCATCCATTCTGTAAAAGGTGGTTTTACATTTACCCAAAGGGTAAAATGGAATCCAGGCCAGACAACATGCACAGACCAGATTGCCCTGCTTCAGAAATTACACTGAAATGCTGAAAAGATATGGAAGGGCAACTAAAGGAATTAAGACTCTGGAGCACTTTCACTATGAAGAAATTTCAAAACAATTGGGCTGTTTGGTTTTGAAAATAAGATGACTTAACAGAAACATGATAAAAGTTGCCTAAATGCTAGGCATTGACAAGATAGTAGATAGGTGTTTGTTTTTTCTCTCTCTCTCTCTCATATTATCGAAAATATCTGGACAAACTATCAAAACAATTAGAAGTAGATTCAGAACACACAAAAGGCATATTTTGTCATTCATAATGTATTTTAATAGTTTTAACTGTTTTATGTGCTGTTTTTTATTGGTCTGTATTGGCATCTAATTGTTGCCCTGAGTCCCTTCGGGTGCGAAGGGCAGGATATAAATGTGAGAAATAAATAAATAAATAAATAAAAGTTTTTATTCATATATAACATCCAAATAACACAGAATTCGCCACCATAATATGTGGTGACAGATGCTGCCTTGGAGATAAAAGGAGATAAGACAAATGCAGAGAAGACAGTCAAGAAGAAGTTACTGAACATGAGAGTATCCAAAGGTAGTGTGCTTCCACACACCAGCTGCTGGGGAAGGCTGAACCTTTCAGGCCCGATTTATAGGCTTCCCATCTAACTGGCTGCCAATAGGCCAGAGAGGACATAATTAAATTGGTGGAGTTTGCAACCACAAGATATTGGGATGGGCACCAACCCGAGTGGCTTTAAAGGGGGATCAGAAAAATCCATAGAAAAATAAGGCTTTTACTGACATGGCATACGTATGTGTGTGTGAGGATGTTTTCACACTCATGTCCTGCTGTGGGCTTGTAATAGGCATTGATGGAATAGAAGGTTTGACAAAATAGGTCTTTGGTCTGATGGGACTCAGTTCTTATGTTCTTGGTGTGATCCAATAGGGCTCTTATCATCTTAGGAGCCTTGCCCTGTGATGCCTTCAACCTAACGAGACCATAGCTTTTGCGTCAACCTCTGCAGTTTTGTTTTGTTTCGTAGGGTGGGAGTAGAAAAGCAGCCCACAAATTTCATTTCTCAGGATCCTGTATCTTCCTTGTATCCGCAGTCTATTACACACTCCATCAGACGCCCCCCTCCCCACTCCACGCCTCGGCACCAACCGATTTCATGCTCAGAGGGTTGAATCAGTGTCCCTTGGCGTGTCTCCTCTTTACACTACACTGAACAACACAACTTCCAACTTTGCTGCTCTAACTTCTGTGCTTAAAAAAAAACCTTAATCCAAACTGCACAACATTGCAAATGAAAAACTATACAAGGAACAAGATAGTGTCCAAACTGGACATGCCATAAAGCCAAAAATGGAAGTCTGGCGATGATTCTCGGAGAAAACAACCTTTCAGGGGACAGGCGTCCAAATCAAATTAATCTGACAGCCACTTTTAATGACTTCATAGTCATACTGCTACACTAAGGAACTGTTATTTCCATTTTAAGTGTTTTCGTTTTAAACCCATTTTCTATTAATTTCTTTTTTCTGTCTGCATCTCTGTGTGATCATGTTTCAAAACCATTCTAACAACCTTTCCTTTTTCTCTACTCAACATCTAAAATTTGCCCTCCTTTCTCTGTCATTATTTCTATACATCTTTCTGGAATTCAATCAAAATTAAACAGTTTTCCTTTTTCCAGCAACACATACACTGAGGATGCCTGAGATGCATATAGGCCAGGCAACATGGCTGACAGGAAACACTGTTGCCGATTTCTTCCTCTGAATCTATAGGGAGATGTCATAGAGACACAAAAATTCCACGTTTTCACACAGATATTTGTATAGCCTTTAATATCCATGCAAAGAAAGGGCCACACTAATAGAAATTGAAATTTCTATAGAGCAGAGCTTTCCAAACTGTGTGTCACAAATTGTTACTGTGCCATTGCAGTGTATAGGTGTGTTGTGCAAATGTAACAAGAAATGACAAAAATCTTGGAAATATGTTATCTTACAAATAATAACATATTTATTAGTATATATCGGCAGTTCGAATCCACGAGACAGGGTGAGCTACTGTCTGTCAGCCCTAGCTTCTCATGCAGAGACATGAGAGAAGCCCCCCAGTAAGATGGTAACACATCCAGATGTCCCCTGGGCAATATCCTTGTAGAGGGCCAATTCTCTCACACCAGAAGTGACTTGCACTATGTTTGCTTCTGACACAATAAAAAAATCTTACAAATCATATATTTTAAATATATAAATGAAAGGTTTTCTGAGATACCTCATGTCCCCATACATTCCATCACTACAATGTATGTATGTGTCTGTATATCTTATTAGAGATTGATTTAACCTCTGGTTTGCTAATAAAGCTGAATTGCTGTGTTTAAAAATAATTCATGTCTAAAAAGGTATGTCACCAACGTAAAATGTTTGGAAAACTGTACCACAGAGGATCACAAAAAATGAAGGAGAGAGTTACAACCGTCATCGGATCTTTGGTTGTCTAGGCCTAAACAGAGGTAAAACACAACACATGTAGGGACCCTGTTGTGAGGCAGGAACACAGAATAGCATGGAGTAGTACAAGTTGGCAACAAGGGGTGGCATCCAGCAAAGGCACTAGAAACAACCCAAATCAAAATGTACACATACTTTACATTACACTGCAGCTGCACTGCTCTAACCACTTACCCTTGAAACATAATCCTCCTGTCAGCACCCCAATCTTGGCAGCAGCACCTGGCATCTCACAAACTGTATTCCCCTGAGACCAGCAGCCATTGGGGAAAGCACATTTGTTCCTTTATGAGAGATGGGGAGAGCCTACTGTGACATTAGGAGAAAGCACATCCTTTGAGCACAACAGCCTCCACCACATCGGCACCAGCAGAGCTGCAAGGAGTAAAGGCTGAAGTCGCACCCCATGAGCTCCCAGCAGCCGCTATTGCTTCCTGGCAGCAAACTGTATTTTTAGCCTTTGTGGTTTCCGATTCCACTCAATCCATAATTCAATCAATAGAATATTTAACCTTTAGAGCCTTGATCACAGGCGAGAAGTGATGACCCCTTGGGCTAGGTAATGAAGGGATGGCAAGGCAAACATTATTTGCTCCAGGGCCCTGGGAAAGGAACAATGCAAATGCCAGCTTGATTCTTGGCCCTAGAGATATGGCTGTCACATTGTCCACAAGCTTCGTAGTGACCAGAACCCATAAGCTATTTCTCCCTCCCCTACAGCTCTGCCCCCTTTGCTAAGTGAGAGCATCTCTCAATTGCTGTTTAGGGAGGAGCAAATTGCCCTTGAGGGACCGCACCAGGTGTCACTCAGCATTTGCACATGCACAATGTCTGTCTTTATGGCTAGTTGCAGAATGGGCACTTCTTACAAAATAATAACGCCAATAAAAAGAGAGAAGTGCAAGGAGACTCCAAACAACCTAAATTAAAAAGCCCTTTAGAGTGATCCAGTCATTTACTCTACAGACACTTGGCAAGAGCACCTTCCCTTTTGAACGCGCCAAGAGAAACACCTTGGCAAAGGAAATACAAGGCTTCACGGCACCTTCTTCTCCGGGCTGCTTACTGTTAGTTAAAAGGGCCCAAAACAGCTTAAATATACCCACCAAAAATAAGTTCTCACAAATACATAGCATAATAAAGGCCCAATGACTATATCTTGTACCAACAGATACATAGAGCGAAAAGCTTAGGGAGTAATTGGGGGAATATCCCACAAACAGCAGGACTACAAATCCTGCTTTAGAAACAAAAGACCTCTAGTTGAATGGAGAAAGGCATTGTCTAGACCAGGCATGGGCAAACTTTGGCCCTCCAGGTGTTTTGGATTTCAACTCCCACAATTCCTAACAGCCAGCTGTTAGGAATTATGGGAGTTGAAGTCCAAAACACCTGGAGGATTGAGATTTGCCCATACCTGGTCTAGTTGATGGGTTCCCATGTTCAAGGTAAGTTGAAATATGAACAATCCCATGAATGAGAGTCAGGAACCAGGTTCAAAGAACACCTGGACAGCAAAAACACATAGATCATCTGATCATATCCTCCCCTGTAGGGTGTGTTATAATTTCATGTAAATTACAGTAATTATTTCTATATCAGAAGCTATAAAAAGCATATGCAAATTGGTGTCCTTTTTTTGGTAAGGCATAAGTGGCCACTCTCCCACTAGCTGCTAAATACATCCCAACATTTGGGATAACAGATCATATTAACATAATCCATGAATACTCAGATCTATATAGCTTTATAGCAGGGGTGAAGAGCCTGCAGTCCTACAGATGATATTCACCTACAGCCTTAATGTTCTCCAGCTAGTGCCCAAAGATAGTAGAAGCTGGAGTGAAGGCATGCTGAATCCCTAGGCCTGCTGTACAAAAACAAATTTGTAGTTCTGAATAATGCCACTTTCCATCGCTGCCACCCCTCAAAACAAAAACTTGGCAAACTCTCAGCAATCTGCAATCTTTCTTGTATGGGATGAGTAAGTATTGCTTAACAGCCAGTCTTGAACCAGTTACTATTTCCACTCTCTTGATCCAGCCACCACTAAAACCTCTGCCATCTCACTTCTAGCTTTCACAATGGCAAGTTGGACATCAAACCATTATCAGTCTCCCTCGGAGACTAAGCTGGCCAAGATTCAACCTATCGTCCTACAGCAGGACTAGCTGAACACACACATGCAGTGATCCAAAAGAAACCTATAAATACAGGACTCCTAACATTTGCTGTCAGAACAAGAGAGTGTAAAGCTTTCCATTCAGCAGCAAAACTGAGCTGGCTCCCATCATGAAGCAGCTAAAAAACCAGAAGTTGAAAAACGTTGCTTCAGGGCTCTGTCATGCTCCCCTGCACTTTAGGAACACTTGCAACACTTGTCATAAAGCCAGTAAGTAGCTTTGAATCCAGCCAGCTGGAGAGCAGGAGATCCATATCCCGCTTCTACCACGATTGTCTGTCACCTCTTAAAGCTATAGAATTCCCCATCAATTCTGACTGACAATCCTATCATCTCTAACAGCAGAGGCTGGTAAAAATCTTCTTCACTGGATCCATGTCTTCTTCACTGTAATTCCCTTCACTGTATCCATGTTTCCCCCACTGAAATAGAAAAACCCACACAAAGAGTAGGAAAGCAATTCTATTTCTTGCTGCAATTCTAAATATGCAAGGATTGTTGTTGCATGCCTTCAGTCCTTCCCAAGTTTTCTGGGGCTGAGAATGTGTGACTCATTCCAGTAGGCCAAAATAAAAAAGACACAATAGAGGAAGCACTTGATTTTCTTTCCATTTCAGGCCCACTAAATGACACACATCCTTAATAACACCAGTTCAGTACTAAAATTGCCTTTGGAGTCAGTGTTATGCCTTTAAGCCTGCAAGAGAAAAAAAGACAAGGCAACAATGGAGAAAAGTGAATTAATGTCTGACCAAAAGGGCTTTGGGAATTAGGCTTGGATTGTACAGATATATCAAGGGCAGACGCCCTGCTTGAGAGCACATCGATAAATAAGAAGAGAGATGAAATTAACAAGAGTCCAACAGGAATAAGATTATTTAAATCTGTCTTGAACAAAAAGGAAAGAAAGAGGAAAAGAAGAATGACCTTGTGAAAATGCTGTCACATACATGCAATACATCTAAAGCTAGCACCTTACAAATGACATGCATTCCAGGGCATGCCGGGTTGAACTAATTAACTTACTGAACTCCTGATAAGCGATTGTTAAAAAAGGAATTCTGGTGAGGGGCTGGACTTTGGATTCCTAGTTCCGTCTTCTGCATTCTCTTTCCTCTGAACAACAGCTTTTTCATATATGTGGTCAGATTTCCAAAAGGAGAGAGCTGTGCAATTTTTAAAGTGCCAGATGGTGAGCTCAGCATCTGTATGAAGCACTGAAATAAAAAACCCAACCAAGAGAGGGTGAATATAAGGCTACACATATCTAGACAGTGATGGGATCATGGATGATCGGGGCAACCAGGATTAAAAAGAGCTGAAAACTGACTCTATCAAAATTGCCATCAAAAGATACACAGGCTAGAGAAGAGAAACAGCATTAAAATTCTGGTGCAGCTGAACTTCAGGGAAAGTTTCCCAAAATTTTATTTCCAAATGCTTGACAATTACATTTGCAGATGACACTAAAGAGAGTTTTGCAGCAAAGAGCTGAAAGAACACGGAAATAATTCAAAGGAAGTGAGCAAGGCTAGAAATAAAACACGACTCAGCCGGGCAAGGCACAGCTTGCGGAGAAAGGAAATGCAGACACTGAGCAGGGACAGAAACCTGGAAAGAAGACACAGGATGAGAGCAAATTGGAGATGAGCTGACAGTGATGAAAGAGTTGCTGCTATTTCAGGCTGCAGAGACATCACACACAAGAGAGGAAGAGGAGAGTGAGAAGTAGGCTGCACCCATGATCTGTGGGCCAGCCTTGCCCAAAGCAACCTAGCTGGCACTTATGGGGCATACCTGGAGGATTCAAAATGAGACAGGGGTGAAAAAAGTGCCATTGCTTCTGATGGATAGAGCTCTGATCTCCCAGGCATTATCACCCATCTATGAGTCAGCAAATAAGTTTCTCCCACATGTATCATTTTTTCAAAACTTATCTTTTCACTGCGCAAGGTGCCACACAAAAAAAAAAAAAAAAACCAGGTTTGAAAAGGGGGGATTACAATAGTGACCTCATGCAGTCCACTTAGAGATCACCCACAGTGCAGAATTATTACAGCTTAACACTACTTTAATTGCCATAGCTCCATCCTATGGAGTCTAGAGTTTTGTAGTTTGTTGTGGCACTAGAGCTCTCTGACAAAGAAGGGGAGAAATCTCACAAAATTACAAATTTCAGAATTCTACAGCATTGAACCATGACAAATTATTATAATTCTGCAGAATTAAAGCTGTTTGACATCACTGTAACTGTTGTGGCTCAATGCAATGGAATTGTTTTGAGGGAGACTACTATCTCTATTGCTGTTCAGGACACTGAGAAAATCCAAGTTCCAAAATAGATGTAAAGGTCTCCCTTTTTTGGACTATGATGTTGCTGGTTGGAAGACTGTGGGAACTATGCTCCACAAAAGTCACATTTTCAAGCTTTCATAGTGTCACATGTCAGAAGCCTCCTTAAATGATGTGAATTTATGAATAGCTCAAGCCTAATTATGCAGTCTTGAATTCTGCAAAGTACAAAACTCTGCTCATTTTTATCGAGAATAGTTATTGCAAGCTTCTTTTATGCCGCCAAATCCCTGTGCCTGTTCTCCAACTCCTCTCCTTTGAATCCCAGGACAAATTTTATTCTTGCCGGAAAGTGACCCATCACATGGTGGTCACTCAACAACATTAAGTGAATAAGGCACAGATACTGAAAGAACCATAATGAAGAATAGCAGTTACAGTGCATGTTGACAGGAAACAGTGAAAAACACAGCCTGGCAGCTGGGAATGAAGGAATATATGTTTTATGAGGCACTGAGTGCCTGGGACTGCAAGTACACCAGGAAAAGACGGGGGTGCTGGTGAGGGACACCATATAACTTCCCTCCTGCAGAAGCCCTGACAAATAGAATCTCTTTGTAATTCAATAAAGTCCCAGCAGTTATCATGGTTCATCCATTGTACCCAAAGGACTACAACTGATACACACGTAAATTTGCACAGTCCAATATGCGCAGGAAAAAGGCTCACCTACAGAGTGGGGAATACCAATGTACATCGGCATTCCCCAAGTATAACATCATTTGTTACAGAGTTTGAACACAAAGCCCCAGCGATACTCAGAGGACCCTGCCTTCTACGCCCAATTGAACTGCTTGCTGAATAGGGGATAACTTTTCTTACAAAGCAACATTCCTACAGGCCTTTATTTTACAGGGCATATAATTTCCTATCTGACATCTTTACTGAACTACTAAACTTGACTTCATTTTATCACATTGTTATTTTTATGGAATGTTGCTGTATTTTATAATTGGCATTAATTGCCCAGGCTGCTCTGAACGGCATGTAAGCACCAGAAAGGGAAAAAGCCAAACCTTTTAGAAACAAGAAACTAACCAACCTGGGTAATCAGTGGAAATAGTTTGAAACTATTTCAGGAAGGATGCTTCTTGAGACACAATAGGAATCAATAAATATAACATTATTTAGTCTTTTTAAAATCCTTATTGTCATACAACACCACTCTTGAGCCACATGCTCTATTCCAGGCTCTATTCAAAGTGCTAATGTTGAAAAGTAAAAATCAAAATGGTTTAGGACATTCAAGGACTGGCCTTCACACATATATTTCTCCATTTAGTTCAGATGGCCTTGTTATGGGCTCAGCAATTAATTTATGTAGCTGCTAACCATGACTAAACTAAAATCTGTACAAACAAACAGTGGGACCTGTGCAATATGGTCACAATATTATGGAATCCCTTTCTGTCCAAACATTTTTTGCACTTCAGTACAGGTCTTTGAGAAGACACTAATATATATATATTTCCTGCTAATGTTCTTAAACAAAAATTCAGTGTGCATGCCAATATAGTTTTCTCATACACACTACATCTACTACAGACTTACATGGTCCATCTCAGAGTATAGTTTTATTTCATTCATTTTGTGTACACTGCTTTAAAAAACTTCTTCCCCAGAAGCACATCATATATACCTCAAACCAGTATCTTATGTCTGTTGCATGCATTTCTGTTAGGTAGATGGGGATGCCTTGCAACCCATTTTTAAAGCCTTCCTTTCAATAATAATAATAATAATAATAATAATAATAATAATAATAATAATAATAATAATACCTGGCTCTGGCTCACGAATGGGACACTGAAGGAGCCAGAAGGCCTGATCCTTGCAGCCCAGGAGCAAGCCATCAGAACAAATGCAATTAAGGCAAGATCGAAAAATCAGCTGATGACCCAAAATGCAGACTGTGCAAGGAAGCTGACGAAACCATTGATCATATCCTCAGCTGCTGAAAGAAAATCACACAGACAGACTACAAACAGAGGCACAACTATGTGGCCCAAATGATTCATTGGAACTTATGCCTCAAGTACCACCTCCCAGCAGTAAAGAACTGGTGGGATCACAAACCTGCAAAAGTATTGGAAAATGAGCATGCAAAGATAGTGTGGGACTTCCGAATCCAGACTGACAAAGTTCTGGAACACAACACACCAGACATCACAGTTGTGGAAAAGAAAAAGGTTTGGATCATTGATGTTGCCATCCCAGGTGACAGTCACATTGACGAAAAACAACAGGAAAAACTCAGCCGCTATCAGGACCTCAAGATTGAACTTCAAAGACTCTGGCAGAAACCAGTGCAGGTGGTCCTGGTGGCGATCGGCACATTGGGTGCCGTGCCAAAAGATCTCAGCCGGCATTTGGAAACAATAGGCATTGACAACTGCAAAAGGCCACCCTACTGGGATCTGCACGCATCATCCGAAAATACATCACACAGTCCTAGACACTTGGGAAGTGTTCGACTTGTGATTTTGTGATACGAAATCCAGCATATCTACCTTGTTTGCTGTGTCATAATAAAATAATAATAATACACTTTATTTATATTCCATTTTATCTCCCCGGAGGGACTCAAAGAGGATTACAGTACACATAGAAGGCAAGCATTCAATGCCTTTTTACACAAATGAACAGCAATGACATACAATACATAGCCAAGGTAAATGCCAATATCACCTCATGGGCTACCTGTCCTCTCCTCCATTCCACATGTGTTAGAAAATAAATGTAGATTCTCAGATTACTACTGTAATAAGCAAATGTGTAGGTTACATTAACTATCTCCTCGTGGGAGGTTAGATGTAATGAAATTTGTGTACAGTAGCACAAGCAGTTGCAATATCAGCTCATTATGTTTAGTATGTTACAGGGGGCTGCCATTAATATTTGTATTTTTATATCCCACTCAAAAGGATATTAATAGTGACAGGGAGTGAACTCCCTATAAAAAAAAGAGGAAAGAAGAGAGGAGGGGGAGAACTTTTTATTCTTATGCACACTAAATTAGCTCAGTGTATCCAGATGTATAATAGTTTTCTATTAAAAATAGAGTGGCAGATGGATGGTCACAAATACAATGGTCAAACAACACTAATTATCAGAAGAGAAGAGAAAAACTGTGCAGAGCTAAGCTACTGCAATGTACCCTATTATACTTTCCTATCACCAAAAGCTGTTCAGAGGATTCTGATAGAGCTGAACAAAGTGACAGGTCACTAAAAGCATAATTCACTATACACAGAGAGCATAACACACTCTACCATCTGTACAGGTTTCATATTGTCTTCCTAGTAAGAGACTAGTTGTGACCTGTGATGCCATTAAAAATCATGCCAACATACTTAAGGGGCTATCTGTTCTCATATGCCTATTTGCAAATTGACTAAGATCTCTTTCTGGATTGTTACCATCTGTCTACAAAATAGGACATTTCAAGGATGCAGAACAGCCGCCTGGAAGCTGAATTCATCCAGATGTTGTGGACTACAACACTCATCAGCCTCAACCAGAGTGATAAATTGTCTTGGTTGAGGGGCACTCTAAACCAAAACAGCTAGAGAACACTAGCGAAGGTAGACTCCAGCTAACATGGCATAGCCTTTTCATTAATTCATGCTGTTAGCCAAACTAATTGATTGTTCTGGTTGAATGTGTGAAAAATGTCATCTCACTTGACAATGCATCTGTTACTAACACAGATTGTAAGACATCTCTTTTGACTTAACATAACAAGGAGAACCTGTTAGAACTTGAGCAAGTTTTGTTGTCATTGTAAACAACTGCAGATATCACATCTAGGGTAAAATGAGAAAAGTGGGGGTTCTCATATCAATGATCTGTTATTGGAATTTTATCTAGGCATTTCATAAATTATCAGATACAAAATGTCAGAATGGAGGAGCGAGCAAATTGCATTTTTAAAAACTCAAAGCCTTATTCTTGAATCAAGGGAAAATTTTGCCTCTAGCTTTTGTAAATTTGTCAGATGTGATGTTCTCAAGGTTCTCTCTCAAAAAGGACAAGGAATATAGCATTATGCATTCACATGTGAAAGCTATCCAGACCAAACAGAATACAAAATAATGAATAGCAAACAAATGTCAAATTAATGCGCTATCAATGAGATCAAATGTAAGTAAAATCTCGGCCAGGATTTAGTTCTGCAACCTATTCTAAGAGACAGGATTCATTCTTAAAACACATGAAGTACTAATGATCTCTTCAGAAGTCAAACCTACTCTCCTTTGCTTTTCTTTAGTGCTACATTCAGGCTAACAATCATATGACTACAGCAGCACTGAATAAACATGCATAGGATAGGGCTGTAATTCCCATTAAGTTGAATGAAATGTACTCCATGTGAGAGCTGTACATTTCATTCAACTTAATGTTGTGGGTGCCAGACAGAGAAGGGAGAGATGATCTGTTGATTGCCTTTTTTAAGCAGTACTTTTATGGGGAGGGGGGAGGTTTATGCTCCATCACCAGAGAAGGGAAGCACACAGCATTTAAACAATTATTGTTCTACAATACACAAGTCCTCTGGAAGAGTGTCATTTTTCAGACAAAAAAGGATAATAAAAACCTTTAAGTGCTACATAAAATGAGACAAGCATTAGAGAGAAAAGAGAGTTATGCTCTGCAACAGACTTCCCCAACTTAGTTCCCTCCTGAATGGGTATACTACAACTTCCATCAGCCCTAGAAGGGTGGCATTAGCTAAGAGATCAGTGATGTTGCAGACATTATCCAACTGGAGCTCAACATGCTTGCAAGAGCCATTTCACAGAGCATTAACTTCTCTAGAAGGAGCGTTAAAAAAGGTTGAGGGGAAAGACACAAATCACACTTTCCCATGATAAAATATTATGATGTGAGTAAAAAGAAAATGCAATAACCTCACAGCAGCGGGACTGCCATGATGAAAAATGCCTGGATCCCTCTAGAAAATGTACATTTATTAGACACGATGACGCAGGCTTCCATCTTTGTAGCTACAAACCAATCCCCAACAACTAAGTATCTGAGTTACGGGACAGGTGTTTAAAAACAGGATCAGACTTCCTGCCGGAAGGAATCTTCCGATGCAACTTTAACTCCTCCAGATGTTTGAGGCTTTGATTCCCAGAATTCCCGACTCTTGGCCAAGCTAGCTGGGGCTTCTGGTAGTGGAACTCCTAAACACCCGGAGGATCAAACATTGGGATCTACTATTCCAATATACTTTGACAGTGGTTCCCTATCTTTGGTCCTCCAAGTGTTTTGGGACTCAGCTCCTAGAATTCCTGACTACTGGCCATGTTAGCTGGGACTTCTGGTAGTGGAAGTCTTAAACACCTGGAGGACCAAAGGCTGGGAACCAGTCATTGTACATTATAGTGCCATTATGTCCAAATTTTGGTCCTCTGAATGTTTTGGTCTTCAGTTCCCATACTTCATTACCATTAGACAAGCAGGCCAGGGGTTCTGGGAGTTGGGGTCCCAAACACTTGGAGGGCCAAAGATTGGATACCATTGCTATAAAAAGGTAAAGGTTTTCCCCTGACATCAAATCTAGTTGTGTCCGACTCTGGGGATTGGTGCTCATCTCCATTTCTAAGCTGAAGTGCTGGTGTTTTCCGTAGACACCTCCAAGGTCATATGGCCGGCACAACTGCATGGAGCGCTGTTACCTTTCCACAGGAGCAGTATCTATTGATTTACTCACATTTGCATGTTTTTGAACTGCAGAAGCTGGTGCTAACAGCAGGATCCCACTCCCTGGACTCGAACCACCAATCTTTCCGTCAGCAAGTTCAGCAGCTCAGCGGTTTAACCCATTGCGTCACTGGATTCCAATCTTTGATCTTCCAAGTTTTTGGACTACAGCTTCCAGAATGACTGACTCTTGGCCAACAAAACTAGGGCTTAAAGTCCAAAACACCTGGAGAATCACTGTTATTATAGTTTGGATGCAGAAAATACAGAAAGGCATCCGAAGCCCCCAGTGGTGCAGCAGATTAAACTGCTGAGCTGCTGAACTTGCTGACTATGGACAAGCCAGATCTTTGACTTAGAAATGGAGAGGAGCACCAATTCCCAGAGTCAAGACAGGGCTAGTCTTAATATCAGGGGGAAACCTTTACCTATATGTAATTACTGTATCTATGGTACCTTTCTGCTGCCCACCTATTCCTTAAATACAAATTAATGGTTGGGAACCACTGTCATGATAGTTTCAATATTAAATGGGAATATGTAGCATTTCAAGAAATCCAACTGCTGCCCAATTGCTGCTCAAATGCAAATTGAACGGACCTGGTATATCAGGCCTGGGCAAACTTCGGCCCTCCCTCCAGGTGTTTTGGACTTCAACTCCCACAATTCCTAACAGCCGGTCTGTTAGGAATTGTGGGAGTTGAAGTACAAAACACCTGGAGGGAGGGCCGAAGTTTGCCCAGGCCTGTGTCATATCATGGCTACAGCCCTAAAGGGGAGGAGAGGTCACGAAGCCTGTGGGGCAGGAGGGGAGCCAGGGGAAGGCCTGCCCCAAACGGGGACAGCTCTGGAGACACGGCTCTCAAGACCGAGCTGAGAGAAGCGGCGGGGTCTGAGGGGATAACGCAGTGATTATTACCCGGTAGTGAGGAGGAGGAGGTAAAAGAGCCCCGCGCTGCTTCAGCTGCTTCCGCCTTTGCCGCTTCCGCCCGCCTCGCTTGGCCACGCCCCCTTCGCCGCAAGGGCCGCTGGGAAGCGTGGTTGGAAGGCGAGTGCTGTACCTATCCGTTGTGTCTCTCTTTCTCCATGAGGCTTGGGACCAGAAAAAGACATTATCCAACAAAGGATTCCCCCCCGGCAGGAAGCAGCCAGGCTCTGAAGCTGAAAGGCCATTCAATGCCCATCAAGCCGGCCAATTGCAACATTCACACTTGCCACCAACAGACAAGAGTTCTTTCTCCCACCCTGGACATTATTCCACAGGTATATTAACCCCCACTTGCCAACCCCCAAAAACCTCCCAACCTCTGAGGATGCCTGTGGGCGAAACGTCAGGAGAGAATGCTTCTGGGACATGGCTATACCGCCCGGAAAACTCGCAGCAACCCAGAGGCGCTGCGTGTGTGTTGGAGGGACCGCTGCCCCTTTCCACCCCTTCTCGCTCTCTCCTTCCATTCCCCTCATATATTTTCCCCTTTCCTTTCTCTTCCCAACTTTTTATTCCCCCATCTCTTTCTTTCCCTTCTTTTTCTCTTTCCTTCCTCCCTCCCTTCCTTCATACACATGACCTTTCCCAGTGACATAACAACGGGCCACTCCACCTAGCAACAACCAATCCAATGACTTCACACAGGGCCACTTCACCTAGCAACAGCCAATCCTTCAGATAGCAACAGCCAATCCAATGACTTCACACAGGGCCACTTCACCTAGCAAAAGCCAATCCTTCTCCTGGCAACAGCCAATCCAATGACATCACACTTCACCTAGCAACAGTAAATCCTTCAGATAGTAACAGCCAATCCTGTGACATCGCAGAGGGCCACATCACCAATCTGGTCATATCGGAGAGGGCTACTTCACCTAGCAACAGCCTTTGTGATACGGACAGACGTTGACATTTATAGATAGATACTAGCTTGGAGACCCGGCGGTGCCCGGGTCATTTGAGAAAGGCATTGTTTGCCTGTGTTCCAAGTGTAGCCTATATCCAATGTCAGGTGGGTTCAGTGGGTGCGGGTGAGCTCCAACTCCCATATGCAAGTCCCATCGTCCAGTGTCCATCCCTCTGCAAACAGAGCCAGTATGTAGAGTAGGTCATGGGGGCTCCATGTACCATGTTTGATCTTGATCAGTCATTTGTGTGGGTCGCGGTGCTCTCAGGAAGTGAGTGAAGGTATTGGAAGTCCCATCATCCATGGTCCATCATCCTCCAAACTGCACCTAGGTGTAGAGTGAGTCCTGGGTGTTGTCTGTGTCAAGTTTGGTCTTGATGAGACATTGATGGGGGTGACAGTGGTCTCGGGAAGTGAGTGAACATACTGCAAGTCCCATCATCCAAGGTCCAAGCTCTTTCAAATCTCACCAAGATGTAGAGTGGGCCATGGTGGCTCTATGTGCCAAGTTTGGTCTTGATCAGTCATTGGTGGGGGTCACAGTAGTCCCAGGAAGTGACTGAAGATATTGTAAGTCCCCTCATCCACGGTCCCTCTTCCCCCAAACTGCACCAGGATGTAAAGTGGGCTACCCTGCACCTGCGTGTCAAGTTTGATACAGTTTTGTCATTCATGGGCATCACAGTGGTTTGTGGGAGGTGAATTGGATGAATGTATTGCAAATCCCATAATCCTTGGTCCAGCCTCCGTCAAACTGCTGCAGCATGTGAAGTATGTCATTTGGGATATGTGTGCCTGGTTTGGTTCAGTTGTGTGATTTGTGGCAGTTGCTGTGGTCTCAAGAAGTGAGGGAAGGTACTGCAAATTCCATCATCCTTGGTCCATCCTGCCCCAATATACATCAGGATGTAAAGGGGTCGACAGGAGTTCTGTGTGCCAAGTTTGGTCCATTTCTATCATTGGTGGGCATTGCAGTAGTCTGTGGGAGTTAAAGTGTTTGAAAGTACTGCAAATCCCATCATCTGTGGTCCATCCTCCCCCAAATGGCAGCAGGTTATAAAGTGCATCGTGGGGATGAAGTGTGCCAAGTTTGGTGCAGATCCGTCATTCCTGTTGGTCTCAGTGGCCTGGGATAGTGGCAGCCAATCAAAACGCGAGCACATATTCCGCCAGGCCAATCAAAACGCTGATACATACTCCGATTTCACTTTTATTATATATATAGAAGATATAGATAACATATATAAATATATTAAGATTATATGTATACAAATGTGTGTGTGTGTGTGTGTGTGTGTGTATATATATATATATATATATATATATATATATATATATATACACACACACACACACATACATACACACACACACACACACACTAGCTGTACCCGGCCACGTGTTTCTGTGGTTTATGGGAATAATTTGTTGGCCAGGTAGAATAGCAGTGAATAGCCTTGCAGCCTCAAAGCCTGGCCATTTTCTTCTTATGGGAATCCTTGTTTGGTGAGCTGGAATACAATGGAATAGGCTTGCTGCTTGGAATGCTGGGTACTTGCATTCTAGAGGAATGGTTTTTCCTGCACATTACCTCTATATATATATATATATATATATATATATATATATATATATATATTTTGTATACTTATATATATTTATATATATAC
Organism: Anolis carolinensis; assembly: GCF_035594765.1. Taxonomy (NCBI): domain Eukaryota; kingdom Metazoa; phylum Chordata; class Lepidosauria; order Squamata; family Anolidae; genus Anolis; species Anolis carolinensis. The sequence goes on along the minus strand of NC_085843.1, from coordinate 234,466,783 downwards.
AAATGCATATATATATACACACACACATGTTTCATATACACCTTATAGGTAAAGGTAAAGGTTTTCCCCTGACATTAAGTCCAGTCGTATCCGACTCTGGGGGTTGGTGCTCATCTCCATTTCTAAGCCGAAAAGCTGGTGTTTTCTGTAGACACCTCCAAGGTCATGTGGCCAGCATGACTGCATGGAGCACCATTACCTTCCTGCCGGAGCGGTACCTATTGATCTAATCACATTTCCATGTTTTCGTACTGCTAGGTTGGCAGAAGCTGGTGCTAACAGCAGGTGCTCACTCCACTCCCCGGATTCAAACCTGCAACCTTTCGGTCCACAAGTTCAGCACCTCAGCGCTTTAACACACTGCGCAACCAGGGGCTCCCTTATACATATAGTCTGAAGGTAATTTGGTACTGTTCCATTACCTGGGCAGAGGCCACCAGGGGCACTAGAGAGAGAAGGATTGTCCCATTTATAGGGGTGGAGTTGAAGGAGGAAAATCATTTCCCCTATTTTTACTGGCTATTCCCCCCCCCCCTCCACTTCCCATGTCATAAAGGAGGGTTGTTTCCACAATGGGGACATGGGTGGAGGGAATAAAAGGAAAACAAGGGGGAAATGGTTTTCCTCCTTTAACCCACCCCCATAAATGAGACAATCCTTCTCTCTCTAGCTCCCCTGGTAGTCTCTGCCCGGATAATAGAATAGTACCAGTAATTTTATACCAAAGGTTTCAAATACTGTTGGTGTACAATGAACCATCAGAAAGGAAAGGTGCCTTAGAGCAGAGCTTCCCAAACTTTCCATGTTGGTGACACTTTTTAGACTTGCATCATTTCATGACACAGTAATTCAGATGTTAAACCAACCCTTTATAAGAGATACAGACACATCCAATACATTGTAACAACAAAATGTATTTTCACACAATACGACTAGGGACTATACACCGTTTGGAAAGCTCTGCCTGCCTTAGAGGAAGCTAATAATAATAATAATAATAATAATAATAATAATAATAATAATACTTTATTTGTATTCCACCCTATCTCCCCAGGAGGACTCAGGACGGATTCCAACAACAAAAAGGCAAACATTCAATTCTTGAAAAAACAATAAATATAAAATAAAAATACAATACTAAACAACCCAAAACCCACAATAGAGTGACATATACCATGATAAACCCACATGTAAAACCAAAGTATAACATATAACATTTAAAATTAAAATTAAATTATGTTTAACATACAAACATGAACCTTAGTTTAGTAAAAAAAAACCAAAAAAAACAAGCTTCAATTGCAATTGCTTATGCTACTAACATCTTTCATTCATTTAGGGTACCTCTGTAGAACTAATTAAGCATGACACCACTTTATTTATTTATTTACAGTATTTATATTCCGCCCTTCTCACCCCAAAGGGGACTCAGGGCGGATCACATTATGTACATATAGGGCAAACATTCAATGCCATAAACACATCAAACCAAGACAGAGACAGACAGACAGACAAAGGCAATTTAACCTTCTCCTGAGGGGATGTTCGATTCTGGCCACAGGGGGGAGCAGCTGCTTCATCATCCACTCTGATGGCACTTCCTCACTTCCTCATTCCAACGTTGTAAATTAGTTAAACTTGCCTCCCCACTTTTATAAGTGATACCTTATTTCCTACTTGATAGATGCAACTATCTTTCGGGTTGCTAGGTCAGCAACGAGCAGGGGCTATATTTTATTTTTAATTGACGGGTGCTCACCCCGCCACGAGCTGGCCTCGAACTCATGACCTCATGGTCAGAGTGATTTATTGCAGCAGCTGTTTACCATCCTGCGCCACAGCCCGGCCCATAACTCCCATAGCCCAATGCTATGGGATCCTGGGAGTTGTAGTTTGGTGAGGTACCAGCACTTTGTCAAAGCAAACTAAGGACCTTGTAAACTATAACTCCTTCCCAGCAAACACTCTGAAATCTCAAGCAAGTGTTTTCAGTGGCAAGCAAAAGGCACTCTGTGCATGCTCGGATGTTGTTTTGCAAATTGTAAACTAGTTCTTGTGGATCCGGAAAAAATAAGCACTCTGGTGATTCATGAATAAAGAAAAGTATTTACAGCAAAACAGATATAAATGTAAATAAAAAGCAAAGTATACAATACCCAGTTTTCTTTTTCGTTGCGGAAACCCTACAAAAAGCAAGGAGAAAGACTCCAATTTGGCTAATTCATGTCGTGCAGTGACCAGGCTATGCCTGCATCGAGGTTCCAACAAGAAAGCCCTCCTGGGTAATTTTCCACCAGGTGCCTCTAATGAACCAAGGCTCAGATGAATTCTTGAAGCCATCCTCAAAGTCAGAGGCCAACCAGATAACATACTCTCCACATCCTTCAGGCTCTCTCTGATCTTGCACAAGTAAAGATTTATAGTACGAGTAATTAGGGATTCAACCAAAACATTCAGGCACCATATCGCTGACTCCTCAATACAAAGTCTTCCGCAATAATGTTTCCCCTACAGATATTCTCTTAATAGTTCCTGGAAAAGCAAGAGAGTATCAGATACACCTTCAGTGATCTTGTGCTGCTTTTTGGGGATGTATAATAGACAATCAAATGTTTTTGAAATTTGGGAAGTTTTGCATCTGTATCTCTCTCTCTCTCTCTCTCTCTCTCTCACACACACACACACAATGAAACCTTTGTTATTATAGAAAGAAGAAAATAATCTTTCTCATGTACAATGTGTATTTTTCTTTACCATAATCACGCTATGAAAAGGAGTATATGTACGAGGGTTGAATGAAAAGTAATGCCTCCACCTTTGTAACTCCTCAACATATGGCAGTACTGGTATGTGGCAGGTACTGGCTTGTTCAGTAAACTCTCCTCTACAGTTCCATTTGGTGGGAAGCCTTAGCATTTAATGGTTGTGTTGTTAAAGTGCGAAGTATGGAACCCTGCACAGACAGTCGGTCAATGCGACTTAAGCAACATGCAGTCATTGAATTCTTGACAGCAGAAGGTGTCACCCCAAAGGAGAATCATCAGAGATTGTGATTGTGTTAATGTGAGTACTGTGTGTCATTGGACAAGTAAGTTTAAAGTTGTTGAGGTGGGAACATCTGACTTGCCTGACAAAGAGTTGGACGTCCTGTGACAGCAACCACCGAGTTTCACAAGCAGAAGGTTAACAGATTGGTTCAGGATGATCGTCGTATCACTCAGAAATTTCAAGCATAATCGGCATTTCACAAGAACGTGTGGGTCACATTATTGTTTTGCTTGGCTGTCGGAAGATCTGTGCGGAAACAGAGTGTCGATGTCTTCTGTTACGGCTTCAGAAACTTGTTCATCATTGGCAGAAATGTATCCAACTGTCTGGTGATTATGTGGAAAAGTGAATAGTGGTAGTTAAAGAGCACATTGTGTTGTCGAAGGCTTTCATGGCTGGGATCACAGGGTTGTTGTATGTTTTCCGGGCAGTATGGCCAGGCGCATGGATCCACAGGCGGCCCACAGCTGGTGCCAGTATCTGCTTATAGGGACTCGGTCTCCGTGCTTCGGGGTTTCGCTGTCCGCGGCCTGGATCTAACTAAGTTGCTCTATTTGCTCTAAATTACTCTATTTCACATGATGTTGTTTCAAGTATTTGAGATGTAGGAGAACATTCTTCATGCTGCCACTCCAATACATATTTTTGCAGTTGTTGTGTACCTTCTCAATACCATTTACATTGATGCTCAGTGGCTCCCCAGGGTTTCAGACTGGACTCTTCCATCCCTATGTAGAGATAACAGGGACTGAAACTTGGGACCTTTTAGATTCAAAGATCTGACTACTAACCATAAGTGAATGTTTCAAGTAATTTGTTGAATTATGGCAACCCCATCAACTTCATGCAGTTTTCTTAGGCAATGAGTATTCAGAAGTGATTTTGCCAATTCCTTCCTTTTAAATGTAGCTTACAATACCCAGCATTCATTGGCAGTCTCCTATTCAAGTACTATTCAGGCCTCAGCTCTTAAATGTACCTTTACTCCGCAATTGAGCATTACATGTCTTGTATGTCCAGTTGCTTATCAGGATTTGTAGCTCAGTAATACATTTTTCAAAGTCAAATTGACAATGATCTAAGGCTTGCTTTCCAATGAAACACCAGAAATGAAAATAAATTTGCTTGAATCATTAAAAGCATATATCAGGAATTGTACTTTTCTGGGTTTTCTTTGATTTGAAAAAAGCAACTTCTGATATAGAGTTATTTGTCTTTTAAAACGTTCTCAGTGGGCTTGGTCACTCGGTCAAAGAAACTTTTTAACCTGATTTAACAGAAGCAGGTGGCTTATTCTTGAAAAGATAGTTTGGACCAGATAGATTTATGCTTCCTTTGATGGTAGAAATCAAGATTATAAAAGACTGACCCTTTGGGCTTGCTCAGCCCTCAGACATTCCATCTGAGAGGCAGGAGCTACCTTTCTGCATTGGGTTTCTTTTCTGTCTCTGCTTCTATTTGATGCCGCTTATCTGATCCCGGTGAGCGTGTTCATGTGTTACTGAAGAATGGCAGTGCCACATTGCAATGTCAGAAATCACCAACCAGCAGGATCTCTTGAGGACTGCCAGAGCTGGAAGGCTGATGCTGATAAGAAGACATTGACAAAATTGAAAATGCACATGTTTTGGGGAAAGCTGGAGCCAATGGGGGAGATAGCTGGACAGACATGTTCAGCTGATTTATGGGTTTGTCAGAATGCAGCTCTGGTTAAAAATCAGAACAGAAGAGTTTTGCCTTTAAGTTTTTGGAACCTTACAAATTTGTGGCTTTTGTACCCCTTGATTCCTGTAGATGCCCTGGACTATTCCTTTTCTGGCTAGCCATCAGGAATGGATTGGTTTTTTGTGTGTCAGGAGCGACTTGAGAAACTGCAATTCATTTCTGGTGTGAGAAAATTAGCCATCTGCAAAAATATTGCCCAGGGGATGCCCGGAGGTTTTGATGGGTTTACTATCCTTGTATCCTTCTCTCATGTCCCAGCATGGAGCTGGAGCTGATAGAGGGAGCTCACCCACGCTTTCCCCAGGTTGGATTCAAACTGGCAACCTTCAGGTCAGCAATCCAACCTTCAAGTCATCAGTCCTGCTGGCACAAGGGTTTAACCTACTGTGCCACTGGGGAGTGGGTGATTCACCTTTTAAGGAAGTTTCTGTGCAGGGGGGGGAGGGGGTTCGATTTTAACAAGAAAAATATTCACCTTCTCCTTGCCAAATAAAACTAGACTTATGGCAACTTCTGCTTTGGTTTTGTTCATTTCTTTTTGTAGTCTGTGAGATCCCAGGATTGGCCACCTTCCATCCCAGGCCTAGATAGAAGTTTGTCCCAGTTCCAATTCAGCAGGGACCATCCCAATTGATCCTTTGCCATCCCAGTGTCTTATCAGCTTTCAAAATACCCTAGTTCTCCTCTTCTCCTCCCCTTCCCTTTCTCTTCAGCTACTTAAATTGCTGCAAACCAAACTGAGGAGAAAGGGGAATGAAATCTTGCTCTTTCCAGTAGACTCACGCAAAAGGAAACTACTGCAGCCTCTTCTAGCTTGCATTTTCTTTCTCATTAATCTTTTGCCATTTTGACCACACTCTGATGTTCCTTGGTTAAACATGCCCCCATTTTCATCTGCAAATTGTTGGAGAGTACAGTTTATTGATGTCTGCCCACACTCAGATGGTCGTCCTTTGGATCAAATTGTTTTGTTTGAATGTAGCATTTTTGGAACATTTATAATAAACAACAACCCTTTCTTTTGCAGATTTTAAGACAGAAGGTTGCAAGCGACCTTCATTGCATCCAGTAATACCCTGCTCTCTGAATCCCCATAGTACAACAGCTACGTGTTACATTTTCATGAATTCTATCTCTTCTTTTCAGATTTACCTGACCTTATCTGTGATGTTTTTTTCTGTCTCTTCTTCTATCCCTGCACAAGCATCTCCAATATCAACCAGTGACACACTGTCATTACACAATCCTTAAGCATCAAACACATTTGTATTTCTTTATCAATCTTTGGGCCCTTCCACAGCCATATTACCCAGAATAGCAAAGCAGAAAATCCCACAATATCTGCTTTGAACTGGATTATCTGAGTCCACACTGCCATATATTCCAGTTCAAAGCAGAAAATGTGGAATTTTATTCAGCTGTGTGGAAGGGGCCTTTGATCCTCCCTAGAGTCTTATGTCCCCAATGGTACACCTCCCTTCCCTTTGGAGCCAGGAGCATTGGTTTCTTTATTTTTCATCTTGAAGGTGACTTCCAAGACTTAAGAAAGGCATGACTAATATATAGATTGCATCTTTCTATGATCTAGAATGACAATCAAGCAATACTTCAGGCCAGTGAACAAAGGTGTGTGTGTGTGTCATTTGCTCCTTAAGCATGGCAGCTTTTACAACCACTGATCCAGAAACTAGTTTGTTGCATGCATATTTGCCAGACTTTATTTCTCAGAATAGAATAACTTACAGTAGGGCAGACTGGTTGTGTGTATAAGTTCTCAGTTCCATGCATCATTGGCATATCCAGTTAAAGGTTGTCAACTAAGAAAGCCTGCAAAAGGTCTCTTTCTAGGAATGTTGGTAAACTACGGCAGTCAGTTTGGCAAATATTGGCCAGCATGGATAAGAGCCAAAGGAATGCAGGGGCTGAGGTGCTGAGTTTGGGAGGTCCAAGTTCTAGCTCCTCCTGAGCCATGAAATGTAGTGGGTCACCTTGGGCCATTCACTCCCCTGCAATCTGATTAACTTCAACACGATAAAGAAAGGAAAGAATTAATTGAAGTGAAAGTGAGATATTAAAATGACTAATAAATAAAACATTGACCATTCTAATTACATCTTGTGTTCACCTTGTCGTTTCTGCCTAATAGGCAGCAGCCAGCTCTGGCCTGTGTCCTATGGTTGAGTGAATCTCTGCCAGGCAGTTTGTTTCAGGAAAAGAGATTGACTGTCTGACATCTTCTTCAGAAGTATCATGAAGAGGAGGTTGTGGAAGTGCCATTAAATCATTATTCATTAACTCCTACTTCCTGGCAGCCAGTAGCCAAGCTCTGAGGGACTCTGTGTCAACTGCAGGCCAGTGCCTACCATATTTTCCTGCCTGAAAATTACTACTCCAATTTTTAGGCACAACATTTAATTATTCATTATTTATTTATTTCCCACATTTATATCCCGCCCTTCTCACCCCGAAGGGGACTCAGGATGGCCTTACAATAGGCCACAATTCAATGTCAACAACATACAATTCCGAAAATAGTTACAATTAAAAACCAGACAATTAAAACATCAATTATTAAAACGTCAATTAAAACCATGCAAATTCAAATCATGGTCCAAGGCTTGTCCATTTGTCAATCACCTTAATTTATTCTCATTATCGCACTGCTTCAATTACTGCTCAAATGCTTGGTCCCACAGCCATGTCTTAAGTTTTTTCCTGAAGGTCAGGAGGGAGGGAGCTGATCTGATTTCCTTGGGGAGGGAGTTCCACAGATGAGGGGCCACCACTGTCTCTCATCTCCACCAGCCGTGCTTGCGAGGGTGGAGGGACCGAGAGCAGGGCCTCCCCCGGCGATCTTAACTTCTGAGGTGGATCATAGCGGGAGATACATTCGGACAGGTAAGCTGGGCCGGAACTGTTTAGGGCTTTATAGGTCAAAGCCAGCACTTTGAATTGTGCTCGGTAACAGACTGGCAGCCAGTGGTGCTGACGTATCAGGGGGGTTGTGTGCTCTCTGTATACTGCTCTGGTGAGCAACCTGGCTGCCACCCATTGGACCATTTAAAGCTTCCGAAGAGTCTTCAAAGGCAACCCCATGTAAAGCACATTGCAGTAATCTATTCGGGAAGTAACAAGAGCATGGACCACCATGGCCACGTCTGACTTCTCAAGGTATGGTTGCAACTGGCGCACAAGTTTTAATTGTGCAAAAGCTCCCCTAACCACTGCTGAAACCTGGGGTTCCAGGCTCAATGGTAAATCTAGGCTCACTCCCAAGCTGCGAACCTGTGTCTTCAGGGGGAGTGTAACCCCGTCCAGTACAGGCTGTAACCCTATACTCTGTTTGGCCTTATGACTGACCAGGAGTACCTCTATCTTGTCTGGATTCAGTTTCAATTTGTTCACCCTCATCACAGCTGCCAAGCACCAGTTCAGGACCTGAACAGCCTTCGTAGTAACAGGTGGAAAGGAGTGATAGGGTTGAATGAACATCATCTGCATACAGATGAGATCGAACTCCATAACTCTGGATGATCTCTCCCAGTGGCTTCATGTAGATGTTAAACAACATCGGGGACAATACTGAACCCTGCAGGACCCCACAGAACAATTGCTGCGGGCCCAAGCAGGTGTGCCCCTACAACACCTGGGAGCAACCCTCCAGGAAGGACCGGAGTCACTGCAGAACAGTACCTCCATGCCCCATTCCCACAAGGAGGCCAAGAAGGATACCATGGTCAACAGCATCGAAGGCTTCTGAGGGGTTCAGGAGAACCAGCAGCGACACACTCCCCCGTCCAGTTCCCAGCGTAGATAATCTACCAGGGCTGTTTCAGTTCCATATCCCAGCCTAAAGCCAGACTGTGCCGGATCTAGATAATCCATTTCTTTGACGAACATCTGGAGTTGCAAGGCTACCACATGCTCCATGATTTTGCCCAAAAAGGGGAGATTGGAACCTGGCCGAAAGTTGTTCAATTGAGAGGGGTCCAATAGAAGGACTAAACAAAGTGTGCAAGGATTGGTAGGGAGCATCCCTCCAAGATTTCACAGATGAAAACCAGGACATGTAAAGCTGAGCAACATCAGATTGTAGTTGAAAGAGTGTGATTAGCAAAAAAGAGAGCAAGTTATTAATGGGAAAGAACTAGTCAAAATGCTTTTTGAAGCAGGTAAATCCTGGTATGTATTAATGAGTTTAGGAAACCCTAAAGAAAGGAAAAGAACAACCACTATTGGCAATAGGAAGGGCAAAACTGTTCCCTCCAATCATGTCCATCCTGTTAAGTTAGTTGAGTGCTGCTTTTGCACTGTGAACTATGCATTCAGCAGCTGAAGTAAAACAAAGGCAAAAGAGGAAAGCATGGGAAGGAGACATTTTAAAATTGGGACATTTTAAAAGTAGTTAAGAAATTATGTCAGCAAATGATTGACCAGGCCCGTTCCAAATGCCTGTCTACTTCCAAAACAGGAGAAATGTCTTTTTTAAAAGGTACTATGTAAACCTTGGTATGGGTATAAACTACAATTGAATAATATTTTAATATTCTTTAAGTGTGCCTCCTCTACAACCCAAAGGACCACCAAATGGAGTTAGGTCTAAAACAATTACTCATGACAGTGGCATAAACTGGAGGAACAAAGGTGCTTCAGAGAGAAGGCTCCTAGCGCTAGTTAAAAGGAACCATATAGCTCGCTATTCCATCTTTCTTGCTAATGCAGCTTTTTATAGTAAAAAAAAAAAAGGAGGGGAGAAGCAGAAGCGAGAAAACACAAGAGGGTTACAAATGGAAGACAAGCTCGAACACTTCTAGATCAGGCTTTTATTGTACAATTGTCCTGCTTCATTCATGGGATTTTTCAGACCACTTGAGTGTTTCCAAACAGACTGATTTGAAACTTCCGTAATTAGTGTTTCCTCACACTAACAGGTAGATGGAATGTACAGCTATTCCATCATTTTTCTTCTTAACACTTTCCCCATATTAAGAACAATTGTGGAAAAAATAGAGGGATTACAGGTGGAGAACGATAGAGGCAAAGCCCACAACATTAAGTGAATGGGCAGAACAATAGATTCATCCCTTGAATAAAAGCCTTATCCAGAACCGTGGGGCGGGGGAGTCTGGTGTATTCATTTTGTGGAGACAGTGAATTCATTGGGTTGCTGTGGGTTTTCCAGGCTGTATGGCCATGTTCCAGAAGCATTCTCTCTTGATGTTTTGCCCACATCTATGGCAGGCATCCTCAGAGGTTGTGAGGTATATTGGAAACTAGGTAATGGAGGTTTATATATCTGTCAAAGGTCCAGGGTGGCAGAAAGAACTCTTATCTGTTGGAATTGTCTGTGTGAATATTGCTACCTCTAAGGATGCCTGCCATAGATGTGGGTGAAATATCAGGAGATAATGCTTCTGGAACATTGCCATACTGCCCAGAAAACTCACAGCAACCCAGTGATTCCAGCCATGAAAGCCTTCAACAACACAGTGAATTCATTATTGGTTTTATAGCAAGTACAGAGACCATCTAAATATGCTCTGCCATATCTCTGAGGAAAGCTTTGGTGCCAGGAGAATTTATGTGCCATATATACACCCTCAAGCAACTCCAGGATGAGTATATTTTTTGTGTGTGTCAGGAGCTATTTGAGAAGCTTCAAGTCACTTCTGGTGTGAGAGAATTGACCGTCTGCAATGATGTTGCACAGGGGATGCCCAGATGTTTTCGATGTTTTATGTAGGAGGCTTCTCTTGTTTCCCCACATGGAGCTGAGGCTGACAGAGGGAGCTCATCCATGCTATCCCCAGGTTGGATTCGAACCGGCAACCTTCAGGTCAGCAACCCAACCTTCAAGTCAGCAGTCCTGCTGGCACAAGGCTTTAACCCATTGTGCCACCGGGGGCTCCAGGAAGAGTGTCCACAAGGCAGTGTGGATTTGCTACCAGTAGATCCACAAGCTCCTCTGGAGCTGCAGATGCCCAGTCCTGGCATTTATTTTCAGTACCTGAACTGCTCCATATACAAACAAAACTTGAAGCTATTACTTTTAAAAATTAAAGCTCCAAGTGGCATGTGCATATGGCTATGTTGGCTGGGGGATTCTGGTAAGAAAAACAAAGTAATTTTTCCACACAAATCATTTCTGGTTTTCTGTTCTTTACATTTTTTCAAATTCAGCAATCTAATATAGGAGAGAAAAAGCAGCTTTTATCCTGGGTTAGAATTCCTCATCTAGAAACTTACCAGATCTACCTCCTTCCCCAAAAGAAATCCCAAACCCATCATCCTGGGATTGCTATCAGTTACTGTCTATTGTTTAATTAAAAAGTCTTCCACTTCCCAGCCATGATATTCATCAGCAAGCATTGTTTCCTCTTTTTAAAAAAATCACTGTAAATGAGCTCCCATGGGCAGAAAGGGGCAGTGCGGATATGTAAGGCAGATTCTTCTAGTGAAAGACTTTATTAAGTCTTCTGCCGCACTGTACACCAATCACAAACTGTAAATCTTACAACAGTAAATATATTTTGAACCAATAAGATTGCGGATCGTAATTTGTACCAATCCCAGTGATGTCTATTCTTTTCAAATGTCTATAAAATGTCAGTGTCTGTAAAGGTGAGGCATGTCAGAACTGAGAGAATCCCCCTAACGTCCTTCCTTAGCCGACAAGTGAAATAAAGCAAGGTCTGACTGCTCTCCATCCTTTGTGTCTTCATTGGACTCATTCGGAGCTTGGCATGCTAGGTGAACCCCAGTACTTTGGACAACAGAAAGACCATGAAGATCTTAGTCCTTTCCCCAAATTGTTCAGGGTGTCAGCATGTGGATGAAAAGAACAAAGGTAATCACTAATTGTAGATGATGAATAGACAACTGAATGGCATGGACTGAGGAAACTGGAGGGGAGAGGGTTGATTCTAGCCCATGTATCAGTAAACTTTGGCTCTCCATGTGTTTGGACTTCAACTCCCAGAAATCCCAGCCAGTTAAACGGCTGTTAGGAATTGTGGGAGTTGAAGTACAAAACACCTGGAGGGCTGAAGTTTGCCCATGCCTATTCTAGCCCTTCAACCCCAATGCCATCCACTATTGATACCAAATATCATACATTAGATACATGACATAACCCATTAGATACAATGGCATAGTAAAAATGTATCCCTTGTATAAAACTGCAAAGCCAGCCTTTGCTTTTGGAGCAGAGTAGGAAACATTTTCCCTGGATATTGAGAGGGCTGGCTAATATACTAGACTTTCATTATGCTTTTTAATGCTAAAACAGAGAGAGACTGTGTCCACACATTGTATTATAGTAGTTTGACATGACATGGAACTCTGGGATTTGTAGTTTTGTGAGATATTTATTCTCGTTCAGAGAACTCTGTTTCCACAACAAGCTACAAATCCCAGGATTCCTCAGGATGGAGCCATGGCAGGCAAAGTTGTGTCAAGCTGCTATAATTCTACAGTGCGAATATAGTCTCATACTCAGTTCATAGAATCATAGAATAGTAAAGTTGAAAGAGACCTCATGGGCCATCCAGTCCAACCCCCTGCCAAGTAGCAGGAAATCGCATTCAAAGCACCCCTGACAGATGGCCATCCAGCCTCTGCTTAAAAGCCTCCAAAGAAGGAGTTGTCTCTTCAAATACTACTACAACAGGAGCCCAATAATCTTTTAATTTATTTTGTGCTGTGTTTGTCCCACATGCTCTTATTCCTCCTTACTAAAGACTGATACTTGTTACAGAATGACATGATATTGAATTGAGATGGAGTAGTCTGCTCTGGGACACGTACGTTTTTTAGAAGTGGTATTCCTGTCATCATTTGTGGCATTGCACAATGCAGGATTCTGGATATGGAATAAATATCCCTGCTGGGGAATAAAGGGCAGAGCTTAGGGATATTCCTGTTTGTACTCTAACTCCAAGTATTCTTCAACTAGCCAGGAAAGTAGTAGCATTGGCTTGGGGATTCTGATAGTTGTAGTCCTCAAACAAAGTTCTGGAATGGATATGGTAGTGAAATCTTAGGGGAAGCCTTTTTGTGCCTAGCAGTGTCCAAGGTCAGAATTTGGATACCTAGAGGAGAGTTAATGGCAGTTCTTTCATACCACTTGTGGGCTCTCCGACTCCATGGAACTAAGAAGATATGTGATTAGGTCAATTTTGTAAATCCAGGAAAGGTATTTGGACTGAAAATAAAACTCCAGAGAAAACCTCATTGACTAAGAGTTCAATGTGGGCACCTATATCAATGAGAAATCCCAGCACCCATTGTTCCCACAACTTTAGCATGCTGGGAAATAACTACACCATCTATATACTAGCCAGGACTCAATTTTTATTTCATTTCGCAGTCCAACTTAATCTTGTTTCTCCCTTATCTCATCCAATTATCTTCTCTATCATCAATAAACTAATTTTAATCTGCCATAATCGGAAACAAGTCATGTGTGGTTTAAAGGTAGCATATAGATTTGAACAAATCAGCTGTGTGCATGTGTGAGTTATGACTCTGAATACAGCTCGCAGCTCATATTGGGATGGGGAGGGGAACCTCTGGCCCTTCAGATGATGTTGGACTCCAGCTCCCATCAACTCTGCTCAGCATGTCCAATGACTGGGGATGTTGGGAGTTGTAATCCATGTGTGCTAGAAAGGATCTCTTGATATTAATCATCACATCAATGTATAATTTGGATCCTCCTTTAATTTGGACCCTCCTGAAGGACTTAGCTATGCTGGCTGAGTTCCAAAATTTACTATAGATACCTCATACTGGGGATGACATAGCTTAAGGGAAGCAAATCATTAAGATTCATAAGGAACCTGCAGGTCCCCCATCTTACAGTGCTTGTTTCTTTTTGCACCTCTTGCATTCTGCTCTGGTTCCCTAAATTATGTTATACCCCAAAGGTTCTAACCAAGTAAACATGCATACAGCATCATCACCTGTTGTTTCAAAGGGTTGTTGTGGCCTCGCCTTCAGCAGTTTGTCTATTTGGACCTCCTCCATCTTCAGCCTCACTGACAAGATGCTGACAAGATCAGATAGGAACTAGCAAGATTGGGTGGCTGAGAGATTGAGAAAGAGAGATTGTAATTGTTCTGAGCAAAGATATATGTCATTGCTACACAGTGATATCCTACTCTGACAATCCAAAGAAAGCCATACTGCTTCTCAGAAACAACATGAAACACGTCCTACATTTACCCCAGCACACACATTCCTGCTTTGCTATAAATCCAGGCTCTCTTTTGGATGTATAACATGGAAAAGTTACTCTTTTGGTCTACAATTCCCAGAATTCCAGGACAGCTGCAAGACCAAGAAGAAGCAATGAGTGTAAAGACAAAGATCCACCCAGAGGCAGGGCTGGCCCTAGGTAATTTTCAAGTGTAAGCAAACAGTATTTTGGCGTTCCCCTCCAAACCAATCATTGAAAAATAAAATGTAGTAGGTAGAGGTGAATAGAATAGATAAAAGAGTTACCTTACAAATCAGAAGTTTATTTACACAGTGTATTTTTTTCCAGACCATCAAGAAATAATAATGATGATACCCATGGCTGTCCATCATTCAGGCAGCTCCTCCCCCTTCCCTTCCAGGCTGACTAAGCGCTCTGAGCCGAGCACCGAGCACCAGGCCTTAGCGCTGAGCCGGGATGCAGGGAGGTGACCTCGCAATGCTCCATGGGCACTCCAGGGCCCAGCACCTCAACGGCGCCCCTAGTGGATTTTGCGCCACCCACAGTTGCTTACCCAGCTTATAGCTTCATAGAATAGAATCATAGAATCATAGAATAGTAGAGTTGGAAGAGACCACATGGGCCATCCAGTCCAACCCCCTGCTAAGAAGCAGGAAATCGCATTCAAAGCACCCCCGACAGATGGCCATCCAGCCTCTGCTTAAAAGCCTCCAAAGAAGGAGCCTCCACCACGGCCCCGGGGAGAGAGTTCCACTGTCGAACAGCTCTCACAGTGAGGAAGTTCTTCCTGATGTTCAGGTGGAATCTCCTTTCCTGTAGTTTGAAGCCATTGTTCCGTGTCCTAGTCTGCAGGGCAGCAGAAAACAAGCTTGCTCCCTCCTCCCTATGACTTCCCTTCCCGTATTTGTACATGGCTATCATGTCTCCTCTCAGCCTTCTCTTCTGCAGGCTAAACATGCCCAGCTCTTTAAGCCGCTCCTCATAGGGCATGTTCTCCAGACCCTTAATCATTTTAGTCGCCCTCCTCTGGACGCTTTCCAGCTTGTCAACATCTCCCTTCAACTGTGGTGCCCAAAATTGGACACAGTATTCCAGGTGTGGTCTGACCAAGGCAGAATAGAGGGGGAGCATAACTTCCCTGGATCAGGAAGCTTCAGCCACCCCTGCCCAGAGGACAAGTGTTCTTACCATACATCAAGGGAATCACTGACCGCAAAGGGAAGCTGATGAAGAACACAACCTACAAACTATCTACAGAACCACTAATAAAATCCAACAAATGTTCTGTTCGGCAAAGGACAAGAGGAAGCCTCTCACCTCTGCAGGAGTCTACCTTATACCATGCAGCTGTGGACAAGTCTACTCATGGAACATGAAAGGCACTGAATACTAACTCAACCAGAGAAATCAGCCATAGCAAAGCACTTGATGAACCAACCTGGACACAGCATGTTATTGGAGAACACAGAAATGCTGGACCACCCTCACAACCACCACATGAGACTACACAGAGAAGCCATTGACATGTGGAGAGTTTCAAAGGAAAGGAGGAAACCATGAAAATGAACAAAATCTGGCTACCTGTATTTAAAATCTCTAAAATCAGGACATTAAATAAAGAACAACACTCTGAAAACAGGGGAATTCCAGACAAGAAACAATCAGAGCCAGCTAAACCTCCCAACGAAGGATTCTCCAGGCAGGGAACAGGCAGGCTTTGAAGTTGCAAGGCCATTCCATGCTAATCAAGGTGGCCAATTGCAACATTCACACTTGCCTCAAGTAGACAAGAGTTCTTTCTCCCACCCTGGACATCCCACAGATATATAAAACCCACTTGCCTAGTTTCCTCACAGTCTCTGAGAATGTGTGCCATAGATGTGGGTGAAATGTTAGGAGAGAATGCTTCTGGAACATGGCCATACAGCCCAGAAAACTCACAGCAACCCATTCCAGGACTTGCTTGCAGATTCTGGAAAATGTAACTCTAGGCAGGGAATAGAGCCTAGCCAGGATACATATATGGAAGATCCCTCCAAGCTACAGGGATAGCTAAAAGAAAAGAGATGAATGTGGACAGAGCATCCTCCACCTTTTGTGCAAGGGCAAAAAGGGACCTACATGTGCATAATCTCCCATTATGTATATGCAAGGTACCAAGGGCATGCTAGCCACCAAAGAAACGTTCCCAAGCTGGGTTTTAACTAAAACTCAGATCAGCCAGTCATACCAGTACAAAGCTGAGTTGGGGGAAGGGACATCAGATCCAGATATAAAATGGTGAGGCATGAGCTGGCCATTCAATTGTAAGACTGCATATACAAATACCTTAGTTATTATAAATTAGGAATTATCACATCACTTTCTAAAACTGGCCAGAATAGCTCCCCAAAGAGAGTGAAGACAAGAACCTAATATCCATAGTCTACAGGAGAGGAATGTTATGGCTATAAAAAGCTGGCAGTTCGTTGGGCTGGCTTCCTATGAAAGGGGTGTTTAATCCAGGCAGGGTGCTTACTTTTGTTTTAATTGGGCTTTAACTACTTTTAAAGGGTTTTTTTTTTAAAAAAAATGTAATCTGTTTTATTATTTCAGTCGGTACTCTTTCATCCACTCATTTTAATAATTTATAAGCAGAAAGACAAGGCAGGTAAGTAAACAAAGAAATATTGGTACAATGTCAGCCATGGAAGACATTTAATTTGTAATTTATAGTTTGACATGGAATGATTAAATTATTGGTAATTAGGAATCCTTAAAGATCTAGTGCAAATAATTCAGAGCAGGGGTCCTCAAACTTTTAAAGCAGAGGGCCAGTCCACAATCCTTCAGACTGTTGAGGGGCCAAATTATCATTTGGAAAAAAAAGGAACAAATTCCTGTGCACCCTGCACATGTCTTATTTGTAGTGCAAAACAACAACATTGAAAGAACAATACAATATTTAAAAATGAAAACAATTGTAACCAACATAAACCTATCAGGATTTCAATGGGAAGTGTGGGCCTGCTTCTGGCCAATGAGATAGTCAAGTTAATTGTTGTTGTTGTATGCCTTCAAGTCATTTCAGACTTTGGGCGAGCCTAAGTCTAAAATTATTTATTTATTCATTTACTACATTTATTTATTACATTTATATCCCGCCCTTCTCACCCTGAAGGGGACTCAGAGAAGCTGTATGTACATACAATATATTATATTATTAGCATAGCACAATATTAGCATTATATATTACTATATTGAGCTATACCACTATACTGTAATATTACATGTAGTATATATCATATAATGAATATTATTATATGGTATTATTAGTATTATACTGTATAACATTATAATATTATTATCAATATTATATGTATATACAATATATTATATTATTTAAAATGCAATAAAAATATTATATTATAAAACTGAGGGTGGGGGCCAGGTAAATGACCTTGGAGGGCCGCATCCGGCCCCCGGGCCTTAGTTTGGGGACCCCTGATTCAGAGACTACAAGATCCTGGTTTACCTTCTGGCCACCCTGCTTTAGAAACCACAGAAGTGGATGGCTGGAAGTACCGTGGTGAGATGCCTTGAAAATATGTTTCCCACTTGACGTTTTCCCCATGAAGGTAGAGTAAAAGCCATGCTCAAAAGAGGTGCATTATCATCTGTGAGAAACACACAAACCATCTCACATGCTTAAAAACTGCAGCCATTTAAACATCTCCCTCTCTGATCAGTAATCACATTGCATGCTACACCTTCCGATGGCTCTAAATCCATAGAACGAGACATACACCAGTAAGGTGGATCTGAATTAATCAGAGCAGAATACAGAAATGTTTTGCTGGGTTTTAACTGGGCTGTTTTGGAATGGGATGGAGGCAGGGGACCGTTTTGTCATTATTCAACCATAACAGTATGCCAGCAGATTTTGAGGTTATTATGAATGTGCATGCGTTTATGTAAATTATAATATACAGTCACGCAATGACTCTCTTCCTTGACAAAAGGTAACCGTGCTCATTAAGGCAGCTGTGCCAGCTGTTGTGTCCCTTAGGGATCCTACTATGCCGAAATCAAAAAGGCTGGGGACAGGAAGGGAAAAACACACACCGCAATCTAGTTTCTAGGATTCCCTTCCTTGACAGGATCACTTGAGTCTGGGGACCCACTGAACAGAAGACGCTTGTGTATTAGTTTCCCCGCAGGCAGTAAAGTTAATTATTATTTGATTAATCTGTCTCTCAGGTAACGAAAGAGCAGTTATCACAGCACTATAAGTACGTGGTGCACAATTACCACTGCTCAAAGCTTTCCTGCAGCCACACCTTGTCTCTTCATCTCGTCCCCTTATCCAGTGATTTGCCCTGGATTTGAGAGGAAGTGCAAGCCAACGTTTTTCTTCTGTGCAGCTTGTCCTTCTTTGGTGACACATTGCATATAATACTGTGTATAATACACGTTTGCTTGTCAATAAATGTGGGGAGGGGAGTACTTGGGAGGTTGATTCCAGTCCATCAGAATTAATTCACTCTGGGAGGGACAGGCTGCTCTGGAGCAAATTATTAGTTAGCTCAACAAAGAGGGTGTCATTATGATCTATTCACCAGCTTCCTTTGAGTTGCCAATCTGGCAACTCTCAGCATTGATACAGAGAGTGTACAAAACACGTGAAAGTTTTTTTTAAAGCAAGCTTCGGCTGTAGGTGCCAGGTGCCATCTCTTGCATTCTGCATTAGTGATACTGGCCAGAGAACAGTCCTATTTTGTACATTTAATATATTAAGCAGGGAAGTTTTACTGATGGAAATGATAAGTATCCCTTTCTCTAGCATAGGGAGAATGTAATAAAAGTGATAACTTCTGCCCTTCTTTCCTGGGATACAAATGCTTCTTTGGCTTTTAATAATTCAACCTGCATTTGACCACATACACACACATAGAAGAGGAAAGAGAACAAACCAAAAGCAAAACAGAGAATCCAAATACTCATTTGAATACATTTAAATTTGAATCCCAAGGGGAGGACTTCCAAAATCCTATCATGCCCACCTTCCCAAGTGGGCATAACTGAACAAAGCATCTTATAACCTAGATTCACAACTAGAGCTTTAGGGGAGTACTGCTTCTAGTATCCGCAGCTATCATAGCTAACCCCAGGGATTCTTGGAGCTGTAATCCAAAAGGTAGCTTCTCTAAGCTGTGTTTATGACACAGATAGGGCTGCCAGATCAGAGCTATCCCTGAAAAGTGAGATCTAGAAATGGCCTCTGTTAATGTCATGGAGGGCAGGACTCCGTATACAGGAGGCTATTGTGTGAATTTTTGAATGTGATTTCATTTATTGACAAAGATCATCTGCTGGATGTTCTGTTGGAAGTTGACCATAGCATTGTGCTGGAGACCTAGAGAGAACATTCCAGGCATTTTCTAGGGCCTCCAGAGGAATTTGATAGTGAGCTTCAGCCATAGACAATTTTCATTACAGGTATTTATTTATTTATCATGTCAGAATTGAATAGAGGGTACAAGTTGTCATGTATTTGAAAACACAAACAAAGTTTAAAAACTTGACATTATACTAAATGTCCTTTGACCAGTAGCTGGACACTTGGAGTACCTCTGGTGTTGCTATAAGAAGGTCCTCCATTGTGCATGTGCTAAGGCTCAGATTGCATTGTAGTAGGTGCAGTCAGAAGCTACTTCCTTACAGGTAAGAAGGATAATGTTCCTAATGGCACACACATTGTATTAAAGGGTCCTGAAACAGATCCCTTGGATAATTCACAGGCCTCCTAAGAACTTAGGAGTTACATCCCACACAGCCCTGTTGCTAGTTGTAGACACCCTTGACACCAAGTGCCCAACAGAAGGAGCTCAGAATGGAGTTCCCTGTGTCCTGTATCCATGCTAGTGCTACAAGATAAAATTCAGGCTAGGTTAGCCTCTAAAACAGAAAAAACACCTGTTGGTATTTCTCTTCCTCAATATTATTGAGCATTATTTAGGAGAGCAAGATGTAAATACCATAGCTAGATTTAACAAGTGATGTTACATACAAAATTGATGCTACATACAAAATCAGCTGTGTCAAAAAGAATTACTAACAGCTACATCTCTATTCCCTCTGTGCAATACTTCAATTATTCACAATTTAAAATGGGAGCTGGTACCACATAGCTTTCCAGCTAGTTGTAACATGCAAAATTCTTGCGCAGCTTGAGGCGTGTAGCACCTGACACCTTTCGTTCCCCTGGCAGTGCCAAACAAATGCTGTTGGTGCCTGAGTTGCATTTGCTGTGGAGGGAACCCTGCTGTTGCTGGGATTGATTTTCCCATTACCTTTTAATAGTACATATTAAAGGCATATGGATTCACTCTGTTACTCTTCTGCTTTATTAGCTTCCGGCCAGGCTGAACTGGCATTGCTGCAACTTTTCAGGGCGTGTACAGCAAAAGGGTGCTGTGGGGAAGAGTGGGGCATTGGAGGGACTTGGATGTGGGGCAGCTATAGAGTCTAAAGGCTGCATCACGGGAACAGTTTTTGTGGACCTTACGGCAGCCTATGACACAGTGCAACATAGAAAAATGCTGCATAAAGTCTACCATATCACCCGGGACTTTGACTTTACAAAAACTGTCCAGACCCTCTTAGAAAACCGCAGCTTCTATGTGGAGTTTCAGGGCCAGAAAAGCAGATGGAGGAGGCAAAAGAATGGTTTACCCCAAGGCAGCGTTCTTGCACCAACCTTATTTAACATCTTCACGAACGATCAGCCACTACCACCACTCACAAAGAGCTTTATATATGCTGATGACCTTGGCCTTACAACACAAGCAAAAGATTTTGAAACAGTTGAAAAGCAACTCACCAATGCCTTGAAAGATCTCTCCAGCTACTACAAAGAGAACCACCTGAAGCCTAACCCTGCCAAGACACAAGTGTGTGCTTTCCACCTACGTAACCGCGAAGCCAACAGGAAACTGAAAGTTACTTGGGAAGGCCAAGAGCTCGAACACTGTTTCCATCCTAAATACCTTGGTGTCACCTTAGACCGAACACTAACATATAGGAAACACTGCATGAACACCAAGCACAAAGTCGCTGCACGCAATAACATCCTGCGGAAACTGACTGGCAGCGCATGGGGAGCAGACCCACAAGTAATAAGAACATCAGCCCTGGCCTTGTCTTTCTCAGCTGCAGAGTATGCCTGTCCTGTTTGGCACAAGTCTGCCCATGCAAAGCAGGTGGACATAGCACTGAACGAAACATGCAGAATCATCACGGGATGCCTTAAACCTACACCTGTTGATAAACTCTACAAGTTAGCTGGCATTGCCCCTCCTGACGTGCGACGGGAAGTTGCTGCTAACGGTGAGAGAAAAAAGGTTGAACATTGTGAAAGCCACCCACTGCATGGCTATCACCCTCCTCCCACCAGACTCAAATCAAGGAAGGGCTTCATGAGAACCACCACTCCTCTTGATGTTCCTCCAGCAACAGCAAGGGTGTCCCTCTGGGCAGCTAAACCTGGCAATTCTAACTGGATGGCCCCCCAAGAGGGTCTTCCTCCAGGGGCAAACCAGGAATGGGCAACTTGGAAGTCCCTGAACAGACTCATAAGTGGAGTGGGCAGATCAAAAGACAACTTGACAAGGTGGCACTACCTGGAGGAATCCTCCACCTTGTGTGACTGTGGAGCTGAACAAACAACTCAGCATATGTATGCTTGCCCACAATGCCCTGCCTCATGTACGGAGGAGGAGTTGTTTAAAGCTACAGACAATGCGGTTGCTGTTGCCCGCTTTTGGTCCAAAACTATTTAGTTGCTTGTGATTTCTTTTCTTTTTTATTTTATTTCCATTATTTGAAATGTATTTGCTGTACCAATACTTTTGACACGAAATAAATAAATAGAGTCTACATATGGCAGTGCTCTCAGGCACAAAGCTGGTGAACAAAGAGACTCAGCCTGAGACCTAACCAAACATGGGGTCAGAAAGCTGCTGTGGAATCCTTATATAAAGCAGGAAATGGTGATTGAAGCACATCATAGAACTAAACCCTTCACCTCACCTGTTTTCCCTCTGAAGTCACTTCTCTTTCTTTCTTTCTTTCTTTCTGGCCTCCCCCTTCCTCAATTTGTCTGAAAATAATGGCACATATAAAGGAAAAAAAATTAAAGTGGTTTGTGCTGGCATCCTACTCCTGAGATGTTTCAGACCCAGACTTCTGTTTTCTCGAATACAAATTAACTGGGTATATAATGGCATTTTGTGATCTAAGATTCCTTTACATCAGAGGAATATCTCTTTCAGATGCAATTCAATATCAGAACAGGGTGGGGGACATTGGCTGAATCTCTGGAGCATGATAAATGTAAGGCAAGGGTGAAGGGAGTGGGTCAGGTACAAACAAATAGATTTGGCTCATACACTTACATGCATGCGCACATATCCCTCATCACATTTTATTTGCTCCTTGGTTGCCATGGCCAAATGCTAATGCCTTGCACTGCTGTCTATTAGCATGGGATTTAAAAACACCAAAAAGTCTAAGAGCATCTTAAACACTAATTATATTTAGACAATGCTTTCATAAACTGCAGACCATTATCAGGACACAAAATGGGCCACAAAAATGGGTCTATAAAAGCTTATATGTATGTGCCTTCAAGTCACTGTTGACTTAATGTCCCCTTGAATTTCCCATAGTGTTCTTAAGCAAGGAAGCGTTAGAAGTGGTTTTGCCAGTTCCAATCCAGGTAATAATCAGGACTGATATGCTTAACATCAAAGAGCAAATGGGTTCTGGTTCCTTTAAGGCAGTGGTTCTCAACCTGTAGCCTGCAAGACCTAAAATAAGGTCCGCGAAAAATGCTGGAAAAATCAGCACTAGATTATTAAATATGGTTTTCTGTGGGAGAGGAGATGGCAACTACTGGATGGCATATGTTCTGTATCAGAAACTAGAGCTGATGTGGTCTTTCCAATGCAATTTTCTGAATTAGCACCCCAAATAACCAAACCAAAGTTGACCAAAAGTTGATTCGTAACTCTTTTGGTATTAATGTTGGAGAGTTGTCCCTGGTCAAAGTGGTCCCCGGTCAAGTGGTCCCTGGTCAAAAAAAAGGTTGAGAACCACTGCTTTAAGATAAATAAAAATAACGACTCTTTAGGATGTCATTATATATGTTGCTTTTGGTGTGACAAATGAACATAGCCACTCCTCCTAGAAACAGGATTTCAGGTGCAACTTTTGTAAAGCCATTATTTGGCTAATGCTAATGGATAAATGGTGGAAAATGAAGTATAGAGAGCCAGTGTGGCATCGAGGTTTGAGAACTGGACTACAACACTGGGGACCAAGGTTTAGGTTCTTGGGATAGTTATATTAGCGTCTGAGAAAAAGCAAAGGCAACCCCCCCTCCGAACAAATCTTGCCATGAAAACCTCATAATAGGTATGCCATAAGTTGGAAACAATTTGAAATTTCACAACAAGAACAAAATGAATACAAGTAAGAATTCCTAATGAGCAAATAAATCAACAATAGTTCCTCTGCTTTCACAAACTTATCTGAGTTTGATATTTTATTTCCTCTAAGAAAGAAAGAATGGCAGAACTGAATGATCAGGAATACATAGCAGAAATATTAGACAGAATATTTTGTGTACAATTGCTCTAGAATATCAAGGGCAGTGGGCAGTGTCTGCCCTGTGTCCTCGTGTGGGCTGCACTATCTTTTCTTGGTGCAGCAGATGTAGTGTCGTATCAATTCTGGTCACTACTATTTCCAACTTCCAATCAGTTTGAGGATATTGGTAGGGGGTAAGGGGACAGATCACCATGCTGGTATATATTTGGAATTGTTTCGGGGTGGTAAATTATCAGGAAATCATACCAAAGAATCAACATTTCAGGAGTGAGTTCAGGCAGCTTTAGGTATTTCAGGGCTTTCCAAACTGTGTGTTGTGCCAACATGACCAAAAATGTAACCAAAAATTTGGAAATGTATGTTAATATATCTGAAAGGATTTCATGAGATACGTTGTATCCCCATATATTTCATTATTACAATGTGTGTATTTGTCCATATCTCTTGTAAGGGGTTACTTTAGCATTTAGTTTACACATAAAATTGAATTACTTTGTTGTGAAATGATGCATATCTAACAGGTCTGTCACCAACATGAAATGTCTGGAAAGCTCTGATCTACAAGATGCCTTTTCTCCACCCCTGCTCTACAGTAGATGTCCCTAAGATCGAGTGAGGATCCCATAGGATCAAAGTAACAGGTGAAAATATATCTTCTATCCCAAGGAGATTCTAAAATTGATTAAAAGATATTTACAGCTAGCTAGAGCACAATTGCTTATGGAACCTGCCATAGTTAGATGCTGCTGCGTAAAAAGACAGGAGTAGTCAATGAGGCAACTGTCCATGGCTGCAGCCCTTTAAGCTCACTTGCATGAAAATACGCTATAATGAGATCAATAGGATATGCGTCTGCAGTGTATATTTCACTTGGTCCTTACTTTTTAAAAGATCTTAACCCAGGTTTTCTGAAGCATGCCGCAGCTCCTTTTGGTTTTCTTTTTTCCCCCTTTCCTGGTTCTTTGAGTGTGCCCGTGTGTGTGTGTGTGTGTGTGTGTGTGTGTGTGTGTGTGTAGGTATCCATGCACACACAGGAGCTCAATCAAAATATAAAAACTGTCAGTGAACCATTTTATTCTGTTTTTGCAACAACTGAGGAGGTTCAAGGCAGAGTTTGGAAATGTTATCTTATCTTATTAGACTACAGCAACAACATTGGAAAAAGTTCAGTCCACAGCTTGGCAAAGTTACATATCTCAGTTTCTCTCAGTTTCTCTCAGTTGGCAATCCAAAATATAGCAATCCCCCCAAAGAAATAATGTTCCCAAGGTCTGAAACACTTGCTTTGTTGATATCGAAAGGCTCATTAGATGTTTCTAAACTTTTAGCAAAGATTTTGAGTGGTTAGTAGTAGGAGCCAACATGGTGTAGTGGTTTGAGTACTGGATGGCAGGAGAGCTTCACTCATAGAAACCCACAGGGTAACCTTTGGAAAAACATCCTAAGAGGAAGACAATGGCAAAAGCACTCTGAATAGAACAGAAAACTCTGTCATAAGTTAGAATGCCTTGAAAGCATGCAACAGCAGCAGTAACAACAACAAAGTAAGGTTCAGCAGGGAATTCCTCTGCAACTCAATATTCTTCTGGGCAACATTTCTATGCAGATATTCCAGCTTTTTGCGGCTGCTGAGAAAGAACAATGGCTTCAGGGCATGACAGTGACAGGTAGGGTTCAGCAGATTTCATTGCTTGAATATTTGAAATAATCAAGAGGCTACCAATGGTCATGTTTTGAGTGCTCTTTTGTTACAAATGCATGCATGTCAAAATGATCTCAAGACAAGACATACAGTGGAGCCTTCATATCTGCTAGGGTCTGGTTCCAGGACCCACCATGGATACAAAAATTCACAGGTGCTCAAGTTCCATTACAGACAATGGCATGGTAAAATGGTGTTCCTTATATAAAATGGGAAAATCAAGATTTGCTGTTTGGAAATTCTTTTGTAGTATTTTCAAGCTCTGCAGGATCCATGGATACTGAAAGCTGACAGTAATCCATTTTTAAATGCAACACAAAACCATGAACAGTAATCAGTATAAAATCAGCAATGATAAATAGCAGCCAAGGTATGATCAATAAGACCCATATACTTGAGTAAATAGCAGGGATTTCCAAGACATTTTGCTGCCCAAGGCAGAGCTCATAGCCTCTCAAGTCAAAGTCTATGGTTCTCAAACTTGATGTAAAGGAGAGACAGACTCTTTGGGTATATTTTGAAAGAAAGGTTTTATTTCAGAAATGTATTCTTGGCATTTTTGCTGAGAAATATTTGTATGGCCTTCTTAGAGGCTGTTAAAAGAAACATGGGGATAATTCACATGCATTAATAATTATAAGCAAGGCACAGAGTGAAGAAACCCAAAAATTATATTGGCATATTTGCTCCATATTAGTTTACATATGAAATTTAATTAGTAAGAAATAATACATCCAGACAGATAAAGTTACATACATATAAAATCCTTTTATATGCTTAAAAAGCCATTTTAAAACCTACCTGCAGGGATTCCAAGGTAATGTGTCTCCAAAACTTATGACTGGCAACTGATAGTTTTCAGAGCAGGAGGCAGAGCATGGAGTTTTTACATATTTCTCCCCTGTCCCTGTGAGTATCAAGGGCATCCAGATCATAACCATTTGGCAGCAGAGAGGGAATTTAGAGAGTGTGTGTGCAGTAGCAGGGCATGCCCAAGAGGTTTTGCTGCCTGAGGCAGTGCAGTAAATGACATCTACCCACACACCCATTCCTCACATCAGGGAGGATTATAATTGTTCAGGCATACTTCAGTTAACAAAGGGCAAATCTATACTGAAGTAGACTGAAGACATTTAGATAACATTATACATGATGTATAGAAGCCTTAAACCTGGAAAAGCAAAATTGTGGATACTCCAAAATAGGCTCCATAATGTGCATCAACATAAGTTGATGTAAACCACACCGCATGATGAATCCAGTTAAGGTGCAGGTGCCTCGCCTATGTACATTGGGGTGGAGGGGGATGGAAAAATACCCAAATCGTTCACTGCCATGAAGCTGTAGATCAGTGGTTCTCAACCTGTGGGTCCCCAGGTGTTTTGGCCTACAACTCCCAGAAATCCCACTCAGTTTACTAGCGGTTAGGATTTCTGGGAGTTGAAAGCCAAAACATCTGAGGAGTCACAGGTTGAGAACCACTGCTGTGGATACTCCAGATCAGTGGTTCTCAACCTGTGAGTCCCCAGATGTTTTGGCCTTCAACTCCCAGAAATCCTAACCGCTGTTAAACTGGGTGGGAGTCATAGGCCAAAACACCTGGGGACCTACAGGTTGAGAACCATTGCTCCAGACCCTGGAATTAGATTGGAATTGACCTCTCTGGTGCAGATAAGCATCACCCAGGCCTTTATTAAGGTATATGGCTAAGTTCTTATGGGATCACTACAAAATGTGTGTTAAGAGAAAAAGATTAACCCTGGTTAATTACAATGCACAAGCTGAGTAATTGGAGTAGTTAAGATCGACAAGTTTGGGCCACTCACGAAGGGGTATAACTGGGGAGTTTTTGTTGTATGTCTTTGGGCTTACTGAATGTTTGCAAGTTTGTTTTCCATGTTCGTCTCCATGAACCAGAAATGAAGACTGGAAGAAGAAATATTTTCTGATGGAAAGCATTGCATGAATGAAATGCAAGGACCATACATGAGTTTGATACAGCAAAGGAACTGTGAGTGTATTATTACTAGAAAGTTTGTGTTGAAGTTGCTGTTTTTCATGAACTCTTACACAAAAGTAAAAACTGAGTTTTGCATTTCATCTACTTGTGTTGCCCATTTTTGAATACACAAAGGGCTAATCTTCAGCTGAACTGCATGCTTCATCAAACCGTAACAGCCTTGACCTGATTCCTGTGCTTTATGTCTCGTCAGGTGCATGTTTGCTGCACTTTCACCTCTGCTGCTTTCATCTTGCATTACTGGGCCAGTGTAGATGTGCCTAAATTCTCAAAGAAGCTTCTTTGTACAAAGCCTTTTCCCACCCATCCTACCCATCCTTATGTCCTTGTTTGTCCTCTGTCTAGCAGGAAAATATCACTGGCATTGGGGTAGTGGTGAATGACTGCACCTTGTTTACAATGAAGAGCATAATCAAGCTTGAGCTGGAAAAGGTGATATTTCTCAGCCAAGCCAACTCCTGTTCCCTGTACCTAGGCAGAGCAAGCAAAGTAACAGCAGCTACGTTTAGAACCCCTTACTGAGCCCCTTTGAGCAGCAAACAAGGGAGATGGGGGATTTGTCTGCCTCGCCAGCTACCTCCAAAAGGTTTAAAAAGCATAGAGTTGTATGTTTGACTACCTAAATGGAATCAGAAAAAAGCAGAAGCTGATGAAAGAAAGAAAATAAATCTGGATGCGTTTTGGAAATAGATTTGAAGTAGTCTGTAGTACTCAAAATATATTTAGTTGTCCAAAGTTTTCCTAATCTCATTGTTTCATTTCACATGTGCATTCTGTTGATTTTGAATGAAAACTTTGGTGAAGCATGTTGAACTGCACTACTTCTTTTCCTTTCATGACATCCAACATTTATTGCATGAAGCAATCGCCTTATTATGCCTAATTTATTTATTTATTTATTATTTATTTATTTATTAAACTTATATACCGCTACTCCCAGTTTGACTCGGAGCGGTTTACAAATATAGATTAAAACAATACACTTGGCTTTAAAATAACAATAAAAACAATAAAAAACAACAATAAAAGCAACAAAAGCAACAATAATGGCCCGGCTCTGGTAAATAATGTGGTGGAATGGCAGAGGAATGGAGAGGGAGATGACGAGAGAGCCAAGGCTGAATCTACACTGCCCTATATCCCAGGATCTGATTCCAGATTATCTGGCAGTATAGACTCAAATAATCCAGTAGACAATCTCGGATCAGATCATGGGATAGAGGGCAGTTTAGATCTAGCCAAAGAGAGAAGACATGTCAAAGTGAAGAATGTGTATGTATGTGGGAGAAATGTAGAGAATGAAATGGGTGGCAGTAAGAAATAGTGAAGGGGTTGATCCTATTCATTTTAACTCAGATCTCTCTTGCTTCTAGTTTCAGGTCTACTCACTGCCTCTAAATGGGACAGGATTCTTAGGGCCTCGTCTCTTATCATTAGGCTTCAAAGCAAAGGGAAGAATCTCAGGGCAAGCCATGAGATGACCAGCCTCATTATAATTATAATTCTATTCTGAATGTTATTAGGTTCCTTTCACTGGGATATTTTAATCTAATGATTTTATCTTATATTGCTGCTATAGTCCCCCCACCTTTGAAGTTGACTGAATCGCATTGGTGGTTGTTTGATATTATTACTATTGATATTATTATTGTTGTTTAAACCTTTGTTTTAACTTGTTTTATCATCTTCTTGTGTTTTAAACTGTGTGTATTGTTAATGTATTTGTGCTGTTACTTTTGTAACATTGTGAGCCGCCCCGAGTCCCCACAGGGAGATGGTGGCGGGGTATAAATAAAGTTTTATTATTATTATTATTATTATTATTATTATTATTAAAAGCACTGTCTTTAGAACAAAATGTTTGCTTACCTTGTGCTGCTACCATTCACTGATGTGTAGTTGTGTGCCTTCAGGCAATTTCTTACCTATGCCAATCCTATGGTGAATCTATCATCAGGTCTTGGCAACATTGTTCAGCCCTTTTCTCTTTCTGAGGCTGACAGAGTATGATTTGCCTAAAGTCATCCACTTGGATTTTATGTCAAAGTGGAGAATTAATATTTTGGTTTCCCAGTATCCTAGCTGAAGGCTCATACCGCTACACCACACTGTCTCTCACTCACCAGTATAAGCTGTTCAATGTGTCTTCACTATAGGTATTTATCTGGCCACCTCCTGCCTTCCTCCTCACCTTTTAAAGTTTATACATTGTGGTCAGTGCCAGGATATGGCAAGAAGGAGCAGTCAATCAATATGGGAAACTACTGGACTCACGGCTAAGGACCTCTTGACTATAAGATTACCACTCTGTGGTTTTCACAGTCTTATTGTAAACTACCCCAGTTCGATTCCCACTCACCTCATCTAATGTCTTGGAAGTTACATTGCAATTTTCTACATCCAAGGTACGCATGGATTGCACATGCTTATTAACATTACCAGGCATCATTCCTAGGCCTCTTTTGGACCTAGCTTAAAAACTTTGAAAGGCAACACAGCTGTAAACAAGATCAACAACCAAAACAGAATGTTTCCAAACTGCTAAAAAGTCAAGTCAAGCTCACCAATGAAGGCAGTCATTTCCCAGGATGAATAGCTATGAAAAAGTGCAGCTGTTCCTCCTTCTCAGCGCAAACCTGTCCTTATTACATTTATGCCAGGAATTTCTGGCAAAACAGCCATCAGGGATTCATGTGTTGTGCCCTTGAACAGTGCAGCCTCCAGATTGCCCCTGGGGTTCCTGTCTTTGGAGCTGCTTCTGCATGGTGCAGTTCTCTCATGTATCTACCATTGGAGTAGCAGAGAGAGTTAAAGCATGAATTGTAGGAAAGTGGCCCTCTGCATAGGTAATCAATAGAGGGAGCCCTGGTCGCTGCACCATAGGATTATTATTATTTTCTTATGCATGTGCGCACAAGAGATTTATCGCAGAGGCTGCCACGGCAAAATCAATTATTCATGTTATAAATTAAAAAATGATTTATGGCATCAGGAGACAAAGGGAGTGGCAAGGAGCCCGGACCCTGTGCAAGATGCAGTAAGTTTAGACAGCTTTGCGCTCCCAGCATGCCTTGCTCCCATCTTCCCATGCCTTCATCTGCTCAAGAGGACTCCTTCAAAAGCAAGAAGCATTCCTAGTCTCCATCCAACTTACTGTAGATGGCATCTTTGAGTGAGACGAAACAAAGCTCATTTTCTCTAAGAGGCCTGATATTAGACATATATGAAAGACACACATTTATATCATTCCAGGCAGCCAGCATCATGATTAAACTAGGTGTCATTGCCTGTTCATGCAGCAACAATATGCTATGATGGGTTGCATATGAATGATGCCAATTGTGAGATGACCAAAGGCCCAGTATAAAGAAATGCCAGCTATAGGGGCTCTGCACTTGGAAGTGTTTCTCACTCACATGCCAACATCACATTTAATCCAGGTTTAAGGCTTCTCATTTGAGGACAGGGCCATTAGGACTACTACATTTTATGGGAGAAAACCATTCAGGCTTAAGAGGTTGGGTTTTCAAGTGGCCTTGCCATCTCAAGGCTAGGTGCTTTCTCTTCTGGCATATCAATCATCTATCTGTCTTTTTATAACACAAGAGAAGGAAAAATAAGCATTTGGTCATAATTATCTGTAAAAACTGATGAAATCTCCAAACATAATCCCATTTGTAAATTTCCACTATCCATCATTATTTGAAATGTTGCAAGCATTGTTTATATCTTCAATCCATTGGATCAGAGGTGGAGAAAAATTATCTTTCCAATAACAAAGCATCATTCTTCAAGGATGTGAAAAAAAATTCACTCCTGTTGGCCATTTGTTAATTTCCAAGGAACAGGTAAATAATTCAAAATAACATACACATCCCTGATTAACAAGGAGCTTTTTGATGCCAAATTTACTTGTATGATTACTTCCTCCCAAAGTGTAGCTATTATGGGACAACTCCAAAACATTTGTATTAAGGAGGCATTAGCAATATCTCACCAGCTTGTGCTGATTTAGGTGGTCTGCATTAAGTGTAGATTGTTGTACATGAAATAATAAGACATTCCATGAAAATAAGCCTTAATGTGTCCTTTGGAGCAAAAATTAATATAAGAACAAGTCTAATTTTCAGAAAAATACAGTATGCACTGCAAAACAGATCTTGTCATAAGCCCCTTCTACACAGCCATATAAAATCCAAATTATCTGATTTAAACTGGATTATATGGCAGTGTAGATTCATATAATCCAGTTCAAAACAGATGATGTGAATTATCTGCTTTGATAATCTGGATTATACGGCAGTGTAGAAGGGGCCTTAGATATCTTAACACATCAAATTAAACATGCAAATCAAGCTTGGGAAACTTAGCCCCCCATTCTCCCACAATATTTTGTACTTCAACTCTCAGAAGCCCCATCAAGCAAGAAAAATAATAAAGGATTGTGAGAGTTGAAGTTTTCATATCTTTGATCTGAATGTGGCCACGCCCATGTCTCAACGTGATATTCTGGAGTCAGGTTTGCTTCGCTGATCTCCAAATTGGCACAAACAGGATCCTCCTTGTTTCTCTCTTGGTGTCTGAAGATCTGTCCTCTTAAGGCCCTTCCACAGAGCCATATAACCCAGAATATCAAGGCAGAAAATCCCACAGTATCTGCTTTGAATTGGGTTATCTGAGTCCACACTGCCATATATTTCAGTTCAAAGCAGATAATGTGGGATTTTATTCAGCTGTGTAGAAGGGGCCTCAGTAAACTTGAGATCTGTGGAGACCACACAGATTCCTCTAACCAGGGTTTTGTTGCTTGGATAATCCTACCTATGTCTTCCTTGATCCCATCAAAACCTTTCAGAACTTCAGAATGTATTGCTTTCCACTGGAGCAATTCTTTTCAGATGCTGTATATATATTTATTTAATCAACATGTAACCAGTCTTTAGAGGACATGCTTCACAAAGCAGAAGATTACACCAATTGATGTAAACTAACACAAAGTGGCACTTAGAATTCATAGATTTTTTAAAAGTCAGAACCACATAGCCAAAAATATGTTAGGGAAAGGCCCAGAAGAGATATGCTTTTAAGGTATATTTGGAAGCTTATGCTGAAATTAGTAAGTATAATTCATTCAGGAGTTCAGCAACCATAGAACCAGCACCTAGAAGGATAATTGATTTTACCATTGGCACTTAAGGAGGCCTTGCAAAGCTGATGTTTATGAATGGGCAGGCTTTTATGGCACAAGGTAATCCTTCAGTTGAGCTATGGTATCTCAATACTTTATTACTAATATGCTTGGTATAAAAGATCTCTCTTTCTCTCATGTCAATTCATCACAATAAAGTATTTAAGAGAAAAAATGTGTTTTTTAAAGAATTGATTGCATTCATAGTGTACTGTATCAACATATTGGAAAATCCTGTCAGTCTAAGCACATACACAGCATTATAAAATTACAGTTTTAGTCTTATTAATACTTTTAGAAATTTTCAGAGTATAGATTTTGATCTCCCTCAAAAAAGAACACACTCTCTTCTATTTTTGAAGGCAGGTTCTCCACCCAGAATGAATCAGATGGATCTATGAAACAAAGAAAAGTTTTTAAACAGATGTAACGAAAATGTGGACTAGGATAACAGTGAAGTGAACATATAGCTCCTTGGTTTTCTTTGAGATCAAGTGTCATGTAATGGATTGAGTATTGGATTAGGGCTATGGGAGACATTTACACAAATGACCAGCCACTGCCAGAAGGAACAGGGTTTTATCTATGCTGATGATTGTGCCATCAACACTCAAGCAGGGAATTTTGAAATGGTTGAACAGAAGTTCTCTGAAGCTTTAGGTGTTCTTACTGCCTATTACAGGGAAAATCGGTTCATTCCTAATCCATCTAAAATGCAGATGTGTGCTTTTTGTCTTAATAACAGGCAAGCATCTTGACCTCTAAGGATCACCTGTGAAGGAATCCCACTGGAGCATTGTAGCACACATAGTCCAGAGTTATTCTGGACCATGCTCTGATTAATAAGAAGCACTGCTTGAATATTAAGCAAGAAGCGGGTGCTAGAAAAAACATCATACTAAAGCTGACAGGCACAACCTGGGGATCACAACCAGACACAGTGAAGACATCTGCCCATGCGCTTTGCTACTCTGCTACTAAGTACGCATAGCCAGTGTGGAATACATCTCACCACATTAAAACAGTGGATGTGGCCCTTAATGAGACATGCCTTATTATCACAGAATGTCTACATCCTACACTGCTAGAGAAATTATACTGTTTATTCATCATTACACCACCTGACATCTGTCGGAAAGTAACACCCAATAATGAAAGGACCAAGACAGGGATATCTCCGGCCCATCCTCTGATCAGATTTCGGCCAATGCCCTAAATCAGGAAATAGCTTCCTAACATCTATAGAGGAACACCTCAGCAAGCGAGAGTCCAAAAGTGGCAGCCTAAA
This sequence comes from Anolis carolinensis, assembly GCF_035594765.1. NCBI lineage: Eukaryota > Metazoa > Chordata > Lepidosauria > Squamata > Anolidae > Anolis > Anolis carolinensis. Next base: position 234,432,941 of record NC_085843.1, on the reverse strand, counting down.
ACCTGGAGCCTCAATCAGTGGCTGATACCAGATGAGAGACTACCTCCTGGGCACACAGAAGACTGGGCCACCTGGAAGGCACTGAACAGACTGTGGTCTAGCACCACGAGATACAGAGCCAACCTTAAGAAATGGGGCTATAAAGTGGAGCCCACGACATGTGAGTGCAGAGAAGGGCAAACCACAGACCACCTACTACGATGCAACCTGAGCCCTGCCACATGCACCATGGAGGACCTTCTTACAGCAACACCGGAGTCACTCAAAGTGGCCAGCTTCTGTTCAAAGGACATTTAGCATAATGCCAAGTTTTTAACTTAGTGTTTTTAAATACATTGTAACTGTATTCTCAATTTGCTTCTGATATGATAAATAAATACCTCAAAGAAGAGCAAGAGTAAACCAAATCAAATATTGCCAAGAAACCTCTATGATATCTTTGTTTTAGGGCTGCTATAAGTTGGAAACAATTTGAAAGCACACAAGAACAAAAGGCCTATTTTATAGCATACTGTCGCTTTTGAGAGGATTGGAATCTGTCATGATTGCCTACAATAGTCCTGCATCTTTATTAAGTTTTATCTTCAGACTTAGTTTAAATCCTGACTCTTATCCTCTGACCCTGAGGTAAAGCTCTTTGCCCTTTTCTTAGAAATTCCACTGTTTGTGTATGCGTGTAAAAGTTGGACAGTGAAGAAAGCTGTAGTAGAAGAATTAACTCATTTGTAATGTGGTGCAGCAGGAGAGTGCTATGGGTCAAAGGGACAAGTGACTGAGCAGTAGAGTAAATACAGACTGAATTTCCCCCAGAAGCCAAAAGAACTAAATTGTACTTGGAACATATCACGAGAAGACATTAATGTTTGGTAAGTAGACATTGGTAGGATAAGAGGAAGACCAAATTAAAAGTGGATAGACTCACTCAGGGCCCTTCCACACAGCCATATATCCCAAAATATCAAGGCAGGAAATCCCACAATATCTGCTTTGAACTGGGTTATCTGAGTCCTCACTCAGAGAATGTGGGATTTTCTGCCTTGATATTCTGGGATATAGTGTCAGAGACAGAACGCCAGTGAGTAAAGCAAAACTCAGTTTATTGAGGTTACAAAACTAAAAATGCCCGTAGGAGACAAAAAACAGGGCAAACACTTCAGTGTGATAGGTAACAAAAACAACTCAGATTGAGCTTAAACAACTCAAAGGGAAAAAACCGGGTTAAACAGAAGTATAATCCGGATTAAATCAAAAGTGCTTACTTCAGCCTGGCAAACAATGCAAACAAAGGAGGATCAACAGGAGTCAGAATGTAAACAACAGACTGGTAGCAGATTCCTCTCTGCTACTCAGAAACAGCAGGAGACTAAACCAGGCTTGTTTATTCCTCCCTGCAGCGAAGGAAAACGTGGTCGTAGTCAGGATTCAATTTAAGGTTCAACAGCCAACGATATCCAGGTCCAGGCTCAGCAGTCAGGGAAACGGTAGTCAGCAGGGTCCCAATCCAGTCCAGAGGTCAATAGCCAAACGTAGCCGTCTAGGAATCCAAAGGTCTCACCGATAAGCAGCAGAAGGGATAATCCAGAATCGAAGTCAGTCAGTCCAGCGTCAATCCAGTGTGAGTAGGTATTGCCCGTCAAAAAGACGACGGAGGTCCAAGCTATTGAGATTAAACACAAGTTGCACAGAGAAAAACCCCGCACAGTTCCTCCCGCCGTCGATGCCCAGTGTCCTTGGTAAACTTACGTATCCAGCAACGAATCACACCCGTCTTCAGGAAGTTCCCCAACAAAAGCCCAAGCGTCCGTCCAGATTACCTTGCCCAACCAATTAGACATTGATCCCAAACCCCAATTTATCCCAGTTCAAGCTCATCATCGCTGTCAGCTGCCATCCCAATTCCAGGCGCCCCAAACTCATCATCCTCATCAGAGCTAAAGCACCTTTGACTACGCCCCACAGCATCCCCAGCTGTGGATCCCGCTCCATCCCTCCAGCCAGTCCATGGGTCTGATCCTGCAACCCACCACTCACCTCCCATGCTTTCATTGCCTGTTTCCCCAACACCCAAATCCTCCCTCACACGAGTCCATTCCATGTCATCCTCCTCCGAGCTGGCCATCTCTTCCTCCAAACCCTCAGAAAAACCCTCAAATGAGTCCTCATCTGTCGGGTCTGTAAACAAATCCCGGAGCCGTTTTCGTTCACGCTCCTCGAAAGAGTCTGACTCTCGAGGAGTCTTATACCCCCTTCTTCTATTATCGGAGCCCGAAGGCTCAACCATAACATATAGGGCTGTGTGGAAGTGACTTCAAAGAAACTATGTCTTTGAGTTTACAAGACCTGAGCAGGCTGTTGATAATAGGATGGCTTGGAGGTCTCTCATTCATAGGGTCACTATGAATGTAATGCGATGAAGGTTGACAATAATCCAGCTTTCACCAAATCAATTCTGGTGACCCCTTAATCAACACATCACACACCAGTGTATCAGTGGATCATATGCCTACCTGTCTGCTTCTGGTCTTCTCATATGAAAATGCTCTTTCTGATAAATCAGCCAGATCTGTCATGCAAGTGACATGCAACTTCAAACTACAGGAAAGGAGATTCCACCTGAACATTAGGAAGAACTTCCTCACAGTGAGGGCTGTTCAGCAGTGGAACTCTCTCCCCCGGACTGTGGTGGAGGCTCCTTCTTTGGAGGCTTTTAAACAGAGGCTGGATGGCCATCTGTCGGGGGTGCTATGAATGTGATTTCCTGCTTCTTGGCAGGGGGTTGGACTGGATGGCCCATGAGGTCTCTTCCAACTCTACTATTCTATGATTCTAAGTGGATGGGATTATTCCAATTTTAGTTGCTGGTGAGTTGTGGTGAATTTATTTATTTATTTATTTATTTATTTGCAGTATTGTGATGACTCATGGGCCATGTAGTCCCGTTCCCAGTACTATGGTGGCAGATGAAGAGGAAAACTTGGGTTTCCCACCGTTTCAGCCAGAATTGGAGCCCTTGCACCTGCAAGATGTTTGCCCACAAGAAGTCAGCCAAACAAGCCTTGAGCAGAAATCTCCCCCATTTTTTCGCCGGGATTATTATAATCAAGATAGAAGCGCTCGGGAGGCGACTCGCCGGAGCGCCAGGATAGCTGCCAGACAATTAGCTGATTAAGTCTGCTTCCCTTGGGAAAATTTAAGGAGTCATGCATCTGGACACAGTATAGGTTTCGTTTCTTGTTCCCCAGAGAAAGTGTTCCTTGGCGGGAAAACAAGATCCTATATAGGTGTTTGCCCGCAAAGGAATCCTTGCGGAGTCAATTCGTCGGCTTGGGGAGTGAGATCGTGTGTAGACTTCGTATTCCAGTTCCCAGATCCCGGATCAAGCTTCCAGCCCAGCCTTGTACCATGGACTTCTATGGACTCAGTTTTTGATTCATGTTTGCCTTGTTTCAAGTTTGTTCTTGCCAAGTTTCAAGTCTTGCCTTGCCTTGCGTTTTAAACCACGGACCTTGCTTCTCTGATTCAAGCCTTGTTTTCCAGTTTCCTTCGGATTTACCTTAAGCCTCAAAGACTATGGACAGCTCCCCACACTATTGCTTGTCGAATAGTGTGTGTTTCGGTGAAGTGGATTATAACTTTGGACTTTAATATCTCATATTGGACATTGTTTTCCTGGACTATATTTGACCTTTACTGAAAGGTCTACTTCTGAACTATATTCTTCACTTGTTTTTATTGACTTTATATATTCCTTTAATAAAGATATTAGATAGATTCTGGTCTCTGCGCATGGTTATTGGTGCTCTGCAGCCTGGGTCCTGACAAGTATTTATATTCCGCCCCTCTCACCCCGAAGGGGACTCAGGGCGGATTACAATGAACACATATATGGCAAACATTCAATGCCGACAGACAAACAACATACATTAGACAAACTCAGAGGCATTTTTAACATTTTTCCAGCTTCACGATTCCGGCCACAGGGGGAGCTGTTGCTTCACCGTCCAGTAGTGGCTGTACTTCCGCATTCAGCTGTCTTATGGGAGAAGTAAAAAACATGTTGAGAAAGAATAAGCATTTTAAGAATTGTCACAATTTTTGTGAGTTTGTGTGAGGGTGATCTTGCAAATATACCTTTATGGCAACCCAATGAATTTTATTGGATTTTCCTTAGGCAAGGAATACTCAGAGATGGTTGTAATAATCTAAAATTAGCCTTTCAAGGTAGGACTCTGGACAAACATTGCACACTTAACTGTTGTTTTTCTTTTGCCCCCACTTGCTCCAGTTTATCTCTTCCTGAAATCCACTAGGCCAGAGGGAGCAGGTTGTCAAAGGCTTTAATGGCAGAAATCACTGGGTTGCTGTCAGTTTTCCAGGCTGTATGGCCATGTTCCAGAAGTATTATTTCCTGATTTTTTTGCCCACATCTATGGCAGGCATCCTCACAACTCCTGAGGATGCCTGCCATAGATATGGGCAAAACATCAGGAGAGAATACTTGTGGAACATGGCCATACAGCCCAGAAAATTCACAGCAACCCAGGGAGCAGGTTTTTCATGAGAATTATGTGGTTTTAATCAGCAAATAGAACCACTTCTCTGCTAGACAGAGTTTAGTGTTCCTCCTGAGTAAATCAAATCAGTCTAAGTCTGAGCTTCTTAAACCTTTCCACTTCTGACCCCTTTAGGCTTGATAATTTTTATGTGTCCCCGGGTATATACAATAGGTATAAAAATCAAACATTTACTCATAAGAAATAACCATTTGCAAGGCTTGCTAAACAGGCTGATTTTCCTTTTTATGAAATACATCTGAAACATCTTCTACAGAGTCCATGTAAACACTACATAACAAATTTGTAGAACTGTCTAAATCAGCCACCAGGTGGTGTTCAGAAAACTTACTGCTGCCAATTTTTTCGGGACCCCAACATTGAGCTCAGGAGACCCCATTTGCGGTCGAGACCCACGGTTTAAGAAACAGGTGACAGTTAACCTTTGTCATTTTAGAAGATCGTACACATTGTCTGCAAACAATGTTGGTGTCTCACCAAACTACAACTCCCATGATTCCACAGCATGGAGCCATGGCAGTGAAGGTGGTATCAAACTGCATTAATTCTACAGTGTAGATCAGGCATGGGCAAACTTGGCAGATCCAATGGTGTGGCACCAGATATTGCCACAGATCAACTTTGCCGGAAACGTCAAGCAGAACAACTGTATAATCTTCGGAAGTCACAGTGGAGCTTTAAGGTAGGGGGAGTGCCCAGCCCAGTCCAGCCCATTCCATTTGCCCCACAGCTTCTCCAAAGCTCCCTTCTGTGCTTGTTCTGTCCACCTTATCTTTTATTTTATCTCCTCTTTCTCTCTGGTCCTTTTAATTGTTCTTCCTTAAATTTTGTCCAAATTTCAGTTTTTCTTTGTGCATTTAGGCCTCCCGCTGTCTCCTTCTCCCCTTACCCTCTCTACCTTTTAACTGTGTCTGAGCTTTATTGCCTACTGCCCTTCTGATATCTCTCTAGCTTCTAGGATTTTTTAAAAATCTGCTGCATCCTTTACCCTCCGAACTCCATCTTCAGTTTGTCCCCCCTCCTTTCCAAGTTTTTGCTCTTCTGTACCTCTGAAAATTGGGGTTTGGAGGGGGCTTGTTCTTTTACTGGGACAGGCAAGTATGTCCCCCTTCCTTTCCCTTGAAATGTCCTTGACTCAGATGTGCATCTGAGGCTTGCTGAATGCAGAGGATCTCTTTTCTCCTTAAAGAAACCTCATTTCTGTTTAAATGAACATCCTGGCCATCCCAGCACAGAGCAATTCTGCACCATTTCAGTTTGACAAATTGCATTTGTTAATGATTTGGTTCAACATACATTGCATAATGGAGTTCACCAAACAATTTCAAAAGAAAACTACCCAGTGCTTTACAGATTATAGCAAACCCCTTGATTGTATATAGATTATAAAATACTATGGGTTGCTATAAAAAAATGAGTATGCCACAACATTTGGCGTCCGGATGTGTAACCTGTACTCAGGATAAGAAGCTGCCATCTGGACAAAAGGGTTTCCAATTGGCAAGGAGATCAATCAAGGCTGCATATTATCACCCTGTCTAACTTATAAGCTGAAAATAGCAAACAGAAAGCAAAATTAGACTTGGAGGAAGGAAGCATCAAAATTGGAGGAAGGAACATCAACAATTTAAAGTATGCAGATGATACCACACTGTTTGTTGTTTATTTGTTCAGTTGCTTCCATTCTTCGGTGCCACCACCAGCTCCTGCAAGGTCAAGCCAGTCACTTCAAGGATACCATCCATCCATCTTGCTCTTGGTCGTCCCCTCTTCCTTTTCCCTTCCATTTTCCTCAGCATCATTATATTTTCATTACGTGGCCAAAGTACTTCATGTTTGCCTCTAATATCCTTCCCTCCAGTGAGAAGTCAGGCATTATTTCGTTGAGTATGGACTGGTTGGATCTTCTTGTGGTACAAGGCACTCTCAGAATTTTCCTCCAACACCACAGTTCAAAAGTGTCTATCTTCCTTCACTCAGCCTTCCTTATGGTCCAGCTCTCACATCCATAGATTACTACAGGGAATGCCATTGTTTTAACTATGCAGACCTTCGTTACCAGTGTGATGTCTCTACTCTTCACTATTTCATTGAAATTGATCATTGCTCTCCTTCCAAGAAGTAAACGTCTTCTGATTTCCTGGCTGCAGTCTGCATCTGCAGTAATCTTCTCACCTAGAAATGCAAATAAAAAATCTGTCACTGCCTCCACATTTTCTCCCTCTATTTGCTAGTCTGGTTGCCATAATCTTGTTTTTTATATTTAACTGCAACCCAGCTTTTGCACTTTCTTTTTTCCCCTTGGTTATAAGGCTCCTCAGCTTCTCCTCACTTTCAGCCATCAAAATGGTATCATCTGTATATCTAAGGTTGTTAATGTTTCTTCCATCAATTTTAACTCCAACCTTGGATTCATCAAGTCCCGCACGTCACATGATATGTTCTGCATACAAGTTGAATAGGTAGGATGAGAGTAGACAGCCCTGCCCTACTCCTTTCTTGAACCAGTCTGTTGTTCCATGGTCTGTTCTTACCGTTGCTACTTGGTCGTTATACAGATTTCTGAGGAGACAGACAAGGTGACTTGGTATCCCCATACCATCAAGAACTTGCCACAATTTATTATGTTCCACACAGTCAAAGGCTTTAGAATAGTAGTACTACTACCAGACTACTAGCGGAAAATTGTAAAGACTTGAAACAATTACCAAAGAAAGTTGAGGAAGAAAGTGCAAAGGCATGTTTACAGTTGAACATTAAGAAAAAAAATGGCTGCATATAGATTGTATAACTGTAACATAGATAATACTCAGGCATTAAAATTTTATCCTAAATTAGATGGGTTCCCTTTAAACCCTGTGGCTTATGAGGCTCTGGTTTATCTCATAGAATCACAAGATCCTAGAGTTGGAAAAGCCTCATGGGCCATCAAGTCCAACTCTCTGCTCAGTGCAGGATCTCCAGCTAAATCAGTTTTTGGTCAACTTTAGATCTGGTTTGATTATTTGGGGGTGCAGGTTCAGAAAATTGCATTGGATAGACCACATCAGCTCTAGTTTCTGATACAGAATGTATGCCATCTAGTAGTCACCTTCTGCTCACCCATAGAAAACCATATTTAATAATTAGAGCTGATGTGGTCTATCCAATGCAATTTTCTGAATCAGCACCCCAAATAACCCCAGGAACAGGCCTAGAAACAAAGGCACCAAGGCGCCCCCACTTCCAGGTGCCACCTGGAATGGCTCCACTCAAGGCGAGGGAGGAGGAGGAGAAGTAGCAGTCAGGAGGCTTGTTTTCATGCCTTTTGTGGGTAGTCAGCCTCTCCCCTCCCACCATCCCCATTGCCTCGGCACTATAAGAGGGTTTCGCAAGATCAGTCGCTCTTGTTGCAATGGTGTACTAATGGTGAGTCCACAAACCATATTTTAGTTCTTGGGGACCATTGGTGGTCCATGGACTACAGGTTGGGAACCACTGCTCTTGAGTGTTCTTTTTTTTTAAAAAAAAATATTTTATTTATGACTTTATCTTAACATAAAAAAGGAAAAAAGAAAAGAAAAAAGAAAAAAAAAGAGAAAAAAAAGAGTACAAGAAGACCGACAAACACAAACCAAACCCTATGTCTACTTCCAACTCCTCTGCATTGCTTTATAAATCATCGCAAACGTTGAATATTTTCAGCCAATCTTCGTAGATCACCTGAAGTCTAAAGTTACTTATGAGCAAAGTTCACAAAAGTTCTATGTTACTTTTTGACAAATATTGTCTCAGTTTATTCCAGTCGGTCCATTTTTTTGGCGAAATGTTCTGAGATATTTTTTGCGTTAGTAGGTCCATATTTTTAATGTCTATTAATTTCAGCAGCCACTTGTCTGTTGTTGGAGTTTCTTGTGATTTCCATGTTTTAGCAATGCATATCCTGGCCGCTGTAACCATGTAGGTAAAGAGTCTTTCTGTATTAATGTTCATTTGAAAGTCCACCATGCCTAATAAAAAGTATTCTGGTTTTGTACTAAACTTTATTTGGAGTATTTTTTCCATTTCTCTCTTTATTCCCTGCCAAAAGTTTTTTATTTTTCTACAACCCCACCACATATGCATAAAGTCTCCCTTATGTTTCTGACACTTCCAACATTTCCCGTCTCCTTTGCCTTTACTAAACTTTGCAAGCTTTTCTGGTGTTAGGTGCTCTTGAGTGTTCTTGATTTCCTGTTGATAATATGAGCTTTGAAATAATGCACCTAGAACCCAGAAGATGCCTATTAGGGGTTCAATGATGTAGTGGTAAGTTTATAGTCTCATGACAGTCCCCATAGTACACACCTTAGAGGGGAGTCCATAAATGCAGACAACTATGCTGATATCTGTTGATGTTCATATCAATAGATTTGTTCAAGCAACTGTAATATTTTCCAGAAATGGGTCTTTTGTAAAGCTAATAGGTTTTAATCAGCTATTTGGACCCAGACAATTCCCAATACCTTGCTTTGTAATTCACAACTGTATGTTATTGTTGAGAGACTACATCCCTCCCAGCCTAGTGAGATTTTCAGCACTGAAGCTTGAGACAGTGGCAGATGACTGATCACTGTTGTGGAGAGATTTCCAAGCTTTAAAACCAATGCAGGTTAAGCCATCCCAGAGTTTGGGAATCTTACCTTTTGGGACTACAATTCCCAACATTTCCTTGTAAGCATGGCCATGGGATTCTGGGATCTGTAGTCTAAAAAGAAACTTTCCCAAGCTCTCTAGATGGGTTTGGCTAGTTTTCCCAGCAGCTCCCATGAAGAACAGAGAAGGTATATTTGGAAGTCTCTTGGGGAAACTGAGTAAAAGTGATTGTAAGTGTTGTGGGAGAGCTAGGCTTCATGTGCACCCCCAAACAAACTTGAGCAATTCAGCTGCATCTGGGGATTTCCTGTCAGTACATCCATGGACACTGACCAGGCTGTAGCATCTGTTTCCATAGCAGCTGCAGCAGATTATCAGATTGTAGCCAGGTTTCTGCCAAAGACCCCACCCACATATCACCCACAGTCTCAGCTTCCAGGAGGCTGAACAAACAGGGATGGAGGCAGTAATAGCCATGATGAAATCTTTGTCAGATCCTTGGACTCGTACAGCCGCCTCTCCTTCTCAGACTCTTGTTCATTCACCCGCATGCCTTTGCCGCTGCAGAATCCCAGGAAAAGTTCATCATTAATCAGTAACTGAGTACAAAGGAGGGTGAGGAGTCTGGCATGAGCATGAGCATTCCTAAAGCTAAATGACCATTTCGGTGCAGGATGACACCACAGATCCTATCACTTTTTCTATTTTCTTCTTTTAAAAAAATAAAAAAACCTAGGCTGAACTGAATAATTATTCTCTGACACTGGGATAGGCATTCTTGCAAAGTCTGGTTTAGCAAAAGTCACTGGGAAGGGCAAGAGGGAGGTCTCCACTGACCCTACCAGATCGTGATCAGCACCAGCTGATGGCTTCTATGAGTTTTAGGGTTCATCTACACTGCTGTGATGTCTCACGGGCCTTGTAGTCCCGTTCCTAGTGCTATTGTGGCAGACGAGGAGGAAAACATGGGATTTCCACCGGTTCAGCTTGAAACGGAGCCTCTCCACCTGGAGGATGTTTGTCCTCAGGAAGTTGCCCAAACAAGCTTTGGGCAGAATTCTCCCCCGTTTTCCCGAAAGGACAATTATAATAGAGATAGAGGAGTCAGGGAGGCTAATCGCCGAAGTCTCAGAATCACTGCCAAACAACTAGCTGATTAAGTCTGCTTCCCTTGGGAAATTCTAAGGAGTCATGCATCTGGACAGAGTTGGGTTTCGCTTCTTGTTCTCCAGGGAAAGTGTTCTGTTGGCGGGAAAACAAGACCCTATATAGGGGTTTTGCCGCAAGGGGAACCTTGCGGAGTCAATTGATCAGCTTGAGAGAGAGATCGTGTGTGGACTTCGTACTCCTTGTTCCCTGCTTCCCGGATCTAGTTTCAAGTCTTGCCTTGTCTCACGTTTTGCCACAGACCTTGTTTCATGCTTCAAGTTGCCACGTTTCAAGTCTTTGATCCAGCCAAGCATCAAGCTCATGATCCAGCCTTGTTGTCAAGCTTCAATGGACTATAAGACCTTGTCATCTCCCCACACTATTGCTTGGCAAAGTGTGTGTTTCGGTTAATGGATTATAACTTTGAACTCTAATATCTTATATTGGACAATATTTTCCTGGACTATATTTGGCCTTTCCTGAAAGGTCTGCTTCTGAACTATATTCTTCACTTGTTTTTATTGACTTTATATAATTCTTTAATACAGATATTAGATAGAATCTGGTCTCTGCGCATGGTTATTGGTGCTCTGCAGCCTGGATCGTGACAACTGCAGAATTAATGCAGTTTGACACCACTTTAACTGCTATGGCTAAATACTACATAATCTTGAGAGTTGTAATTTGGTGAGGCACCAGCACTCTTTGCCAGAGAAAATGAAAGACCTTTTAGAAATACAACTCCTGTGATTCCATAGCATTGAGCCACCAGTTAAAGTGGTGTGAAACTGCATTAATTCTACAGGGCAGTTGCACCACAGTCCAAATTTTAAAGTGTAGATCAAATAGTTTCCCCAAATCATTTCAGCACCTTGGATAGTTTTGTGTGTGTGCAGCTTCTGTTGGCACCTGAAAGTTCTCCACCCCTGCCTTCTATTTTGTATGAAGGAATAGAAGGATAGTCTGGCCTAGAGCTTGGAATGTTTTGTTTTAAACAAAACTAGTTACTTCACCCAACTTTGATCACCCAACATATCATTATATAGTGTTACTATCCAAATACTCTGAATTCACTCATTAACAGTAATTTACTGTTACTATTTCTGTTGTGCCATTGAGAGCTGGCATGGTTTAGTAGTTTGAACAAACTAGGGTTTGATCTCCCACTTGGCCATGGAAACCCATTGAGTGATCTTGAACAAGTCACACATACTCAGCTTTGGCAGAAGGTAAAGGCAACCCATCTCTGGACAAAACTTGCCAAGAAAACCGCACAATAGTGTCACTATCTGGAGACTACTTGACAACATACAACAGCAACATCCACAACAAAAATGATTCCATTGGGAAACACAAGAAAATGTTCTTTGATTCCTCCAACTGGTCAGGTAAGACATTGTAGCCTGGGGATCTCTAGAAAAATACATAGATGAAATGTTTCCAAGCTGCAACACACACACACACACAATGAAACGTAGTAAATTATAGCCATGGTCATTACAGACAAAAATAATTCTGTTCCAGATCATTACTGCAAAAATAATGAGCTACTTAGGAAAACGAATTACTTCCCAGCTCTAGGCACACAAAGGAAAAATACCAGGAATTCTCATACTCACTCTCAAATGAGTTTTGTCAGATCTTCTCAGAGCAAATTCCTCCCTTGGACAGAGCTGTCCCAGGTGCTGTAACTGCAGGACTCTTTGCTGTCTTCTACCCAGTGGGCGAACTGGCATCAGAATAGGAATGAGCAAACTGTCGACTGGGTCTATTGAAAGTTCTCTGAGTGATTCCCAGATGATTTCCAAAATATCTGACTCCCAATTGTTTGATAATAGCAGCTTTTTTTTTCAAGGCTTCCCAGAAATAGTAAATTATGGGGAGAAACCATGAGTGGGTTTTTTGTGTCAAAGGATTGTAAGATCAATGTAGATTTTGAGGACTGATTTTTGGACTGATGAACACTCATAACAATCCTGTTCTATCATTGTATTTCATACTTGATTAATAGCTAGTAATTATTGGGTGTCTAGGAGAAAAAACAAAGCAGATACCACTTGGTTGAAGCCTACCTATCTAATTTAGCAGGCACCCAAAGGATGTTCCTGGCAGATCTAGTTTATGTATAGTTATCAGAGTCCCTTTAATGTTATACCCCATAGGTAGGCAAATGCTGGCTGACTTGGCTCTCTTCTACGGGGCACATGGTGCCCCTTCTGTATGCCATGCATCCATGCTGAATGGTTCCACATGGTGCAGATGGCTTTCTGCGCAGCACATGGTGCGTTCTTTGGTGATAACGTCACTTCTGGAGCTGTGGGCAACCTCTCTTCCCTTTTCTATTGATCTCTAACTGCATTTAGAAAAACCTGAGGGATCTGCTGAGTGAAAGGGTGAGCAGCAGAAAGAAAGGAGCTGTCAAAATGTTATAGGGGTGTTTGAGAAGGCCTTTCACAGCTGGCCCTCGCCCTATCATGCAATTGGAAAACCTGGTTTTTCAGAGGACACTGCTATACAAAGATGGGCAGATCAAAGCTGTGCCAAGTATGGGTCTGTGTGGAGCCATGGTGCCAATTGTGCAGAGTTTTATGAAGTTAAGAGTGCTGTGGAGAAAGAAATAAGAGCAGCAATTAAAATTTATGCAGCAATCATGTTCCAGAAGGCGGACAATCCTTTGAAATTAAGGTCGCTTCTTTAAAAATGGGGCATCTCACAAATTACTGTATTTTATTTTCCCATTGCTAGGGTATGTAATGTACCTAATTTGCTAGTTTAGTATAGGAAAGCAGAATTTCCTGCCTCATGTCAACAACATCCCTTCTTTGTCTCCTGTAGAAGAATCGGATCAACATCAGCAGCACATGAAACTGCAACCTAAGGACATTTTCTAGCCCAGGACCAAGGATTCAGTACAGAAGGCTGTTCATCATCTGCAGTGTTGCATCTGATGAAGAAGGCTCCAAACTGTAAAAGCTCATGCCACAATAAATCTGATAGTCTTCAAGCTGTCACAGAACTTGCAATTGTTTTTATCATCTGCAGCTCTGCTTCTTAAATTCTACCTGAAATGTAATGTGCAGTTTGGACTACTGACATTTATTAGTTTCTGTTTATCTCTATAAATAGAGACTCCATAAATTTGGACATAGGATACTAGTACGTACAGGTATCTGAGAATCTGTCACTCCTTTAGTAAAGACTTCTATGTATCTCCTGAAATGTGTCTTCATTTTCACCAGTCATCTTATTCTTAACCATATATCTCTGTTGGTCCTCCTTTACCTGTGTGCCACCAATGAACATATACAGTAGAGTCTCACTTATCCAACATAAACAGGCCAGCAGAACATTGGATAAGTGAAAATGTTGGATAATAAGGAGGGATCAAGGAAAAGCCTATTAAATGTCAAATTACTATATGATTTTACAAATTAAGCACCAAAACATCATGTTTTACAACAAATCAACAGAAAAAGCAGTTCAATATGCAATTTAGCACCAAAACATCTCAATGTATTGAAAACATTGACTACCAAAAACATTGGCTACAAACAAATTGTCTACAAGTAAAGATAGAATTGCATAAAATGAACTTACAGTAACAACATTGTCGGAAGTTAAATCTGTAAAAATTTCAGTCCTTGATGCCTAGAGAAAGAGCTGTGGATCTGGGTGGGAGGCAGACTGTGTTGGATAATCCAGAACATTGGATAAGCGAAGGTTGGATAAGTGAGACTCTACTGTAGCTCCAAAGTACCTGTCTCAGCAAAAGGATTTGGCATGTATCAATCAGAATTTTTTAAAGTTTTGTACTGGCTGAGGGATAGTGTGAATTGTATTTCATAACCTTTCTAACAATGTGTCTAGTCTTACAAAAGAAATGCATTATACTGAATGTCATAATTATTTTGGGAACTGAATGTTCATTTTTTGTCAGTAGAATTTGGGGCTCTTTGGTGAAGACTTTCAATTCTATTTTAGTCATTTAAGTTTCAAACTTGAACTCCCATTTTTGCTTCCCAAAATCTCATATCCTAGGGCTGAATTCAACATTCTGTAGCTATAAAAGAAATTCACTACTTACCGCCCCACAATAGGTTTTATTTTAAGAGAAAGATTTGATTTGGCAGTGGCAAATTTAAACTGTATGCAACAAAGTGGACAATTTGATTATAACCAATTATGAGCAAGGACCATGGGGAACAAAACCGTTGCTAATGCCAGGGATTTGTTGCGACACAAAGATACATCCTTTATCGTTGTTGTTGTTATTACATTAATGACCATACCACTTGCTAGAGGAGCAAAGTAAAATAGATCCCCATCTAAATGTAGCTACATTCTAAATTTTAGACATAGGGGAGAGAAAGAAGGGAAGGGAACCAAGGCACAAATAAATGTAATCATGGTTGGGTAGAGTGTTTGCATTATGGGTTACGATGACTGAATTCCTCCCTGTAGCCCTGTTTCTCCAGTTCCAGAGAAGATAAGCATACATATTCATAGTAGGAAACTTTCTTTTAAGACTTCAAATGTTTTACTTTTGTTCTCTCTCTCTCTCTCTCTCTCTCTCTCTCTCTCTCTCTCTCTATATATATATATATATATATATATATATATATATATATATATGTTGTAGATAAAGAATCATGCATCCTTGCTAGTGCTAAGCATAAGCTCAGGGGTTCCCTCACCTTCCCTACAAAAGAAAAAGCTACCTTGGGGTGGATGTTGATCTCAACCAGTGGGGCTTGAACAGAATCTGTGAGCCAATCTCACCATCAGCGTCTCCAAGTAACATCACGGCCCTCGCATCCCCAGAGCATCCTGGCAGATATAGACGTGAGGCTGCAAAGCAAATCCAAATTGTGCTTCTGACCTTGCTTCAGAAAGGGTTAACCACAGAGCTCCTCCTGCCACTTGTGCAGGTGGGAACAACAGCTGCTTGGAAGCTGCTTAGCATTTCTGGGTTGAAGAGGCTTTTGGAGCTTCCATCTCCATAGCTGGGTTGATCTGAAAATACAAAAGAGGTTAGAACTTTTTGGATTACAACTCTCAAAAATCCCTAGCCAGCATGGCCATTAATTGATTCCTCAATAACTGTTTCCTAGGACTAGTTTCACCATTTTTGAAATATATGTTACCTGGAGGATTCTGGGAGTTATACTCCCAAAAGTAATTGTTCCAAGTTTTCATTGATAGCAGCATGGCCCTTCTGCACAGCACACCTGGAGATGTAAGCTGAGAATCTATACTGGTGCTGTGTAGCATAAAAAGCCAAGAACAGAGTTACATTCCTCTTCCATTATACAACTCACATGTTAAACAGCTATATGGAATAAAAAATCACATTGAAAATGAGTGCCCATACTTGTCATCTATAGATAGTACACAATATGCAGGGCAATGCACAACCATGTTTACAATGCACATTAGCAGACTACATTATGAGGTACAATGCATTACTCAATGCTCAACAGTTCTAGCCACTGTGGTATATGACTTAGATCAGTGGTTCTCAGTGGTTTTTGGCCTACAACTCCCAGAAATCACAGCCAGTATACCAGCTGTTTGGATTTTTGGAAGGTGAAGGCCATAAACATCTGGGGACCCCAGATTGAGAATCACTGCCTTAGTTACAACCAGTCTGGATTACTATGTGGGGCTGCTTCTAAAGAGAACTCTGAAACTTCATCTGGTCCAAAGAGCTGCAGTCAGGTTGCTCACTGTTGGAGCTGCTCCACTGGCTGCCAATTTGTTTCTAGGCACAATTCAAAGTGCTGATTATGATCTTAGATGGCTCAAGTCCAGGCTATCTGTCTGACCACTTTTCCTTGTATGGCCTGCCCAGGCCCTGAGATCTTCAAAATAGGTCCTTCTCTACATCCCACCTCCATCTCATGCTTAGTTGGTGGGAACGAGAGAGCGGGCCTTCTCGGTGGTTGCATCTCAACTCTGGAACTCCCAGAATGGCCCCCTCTCTCCTGTCCTTCCAGCAGCAAGTTAAAACCTTTTTATTCTGGCAGGCTTTTAAAGAAGAAGGTTTTTAAGATCAATTCAGGGGGTGCTATGATTTTTAGTTTTGAATATATTTTTATGAATTTTCACTAAATTTTTAAAAATACCAATGATATTTAATTCTGCTACAATGTTTGTATATCTGTAGATTTCAAATTGTATTGAAATGCTTTTAATGTAAGCTGCTTTGAGTCTCCTTTTGGAGAGAAAAGGTGGGGTATAAATAAACATAATATTAATAAGAATAATAACTGGAACTGCACCACCACTAGCTGGATACAGCTGTTGTGCATTGTCCATAAAAATGCCTTACAGGCATAGCATAATTTATTTCATGTATGTTACTAAGAGTCAACATGATGTACTGGTTTGGGTGTTGGTCTACAACTTTGAAGACCAGGGTTTGATTCCCTGCTCAGCCATGGAAACCGACAGGATAGAATCATAGGATAATGACCTTGATGGAGTCATAAACTCTCAGCCACAGAAAACTACTTGGTTTGTTGTTGTTTATTCGTTCAGTTGCTTCCGACTCTTTGTGACCTCGCAGGAACAGCCTCATCATTAGACAGAGTGGGGAAGTGGCCTGAAGCAGCAGATCCCAAAGGAAACAGTGGCAGAACTCTGCTGGAAGACAGCATTGCACCCCAGTCAGCAAAATATCTTGGGCTGTGCCTTGCCTTTAGGAAATACCGCCACCCCCATCCCCCTCACTTGCATGGTGATAATGTTCAACTAGTAAACTAGTTCCCAACCCAGAGCTTGCTTTGCTTTGAAGATGGTAACATATAAACTGTTGTACTCCACCTTCTGGAAGGAGGGTGGTTTGGATGATACGATACACTGTGCATGGTGTTTGGCACTGCCCAGAGAAAGAGCTTCTTTCAATCCGTAGAAAAATGTTCCTTATCAGTGTGCACCGGCTCCAAGTGGGAAGGGCTGTGGTGTCAGGTATCATCCATTTAGAACCCAAATAGTCCTGATAGACAATGATTGGAACTGATTAATCAACAAGATCCATTTTGTACATATCAATCTTTCATGAGGGTCAGTTGGGGGTAGCTGGGCAGGTCTCTTCTGTGCTTTCTCTCTCCCTCCCTCCTTCACTTTCCTTTACTTCTGCTTGCATGCCTCTTGGCTGTGCCATTCTCCAAGGGTTTTTGGAAGCTGTATACGGCATATGTCCTCCATTTCTGGTTTCATTGCTATTGGCAACACTGGCATCTCTAAGGGAGGTGAGGACGTTGCTATTGGGTGGGAACAGGGAGTTTGGAAACTGTTGAAAATACAGCCTCTCCTTGCCATTTTGGAAGTATTGTTCTACTCTTTCAAAGATGCCCTTCCAGTTTTGCAAATGCTTCTAAGTACTATGTGTGTAGACAAATGTCATATCATCTCTGTTCTCAACATCTCTTTCCACCCCTTGATCAAGAGGTAGCAAAACTCCTTTCTGCATCTAATGGTGAGATATCAAACATATCTTCTCAAGTGCAAATATCTCATTGGAATAGGATAGAGATATAAAGTGTGGTTCCTTCCATTCCAATATGATGGCAAAGAGCATCAGAAAAAAAACTTTCTTATTGAAGAGACATGAAACTCTGCTAATCATTTCCTGGAAAAAATACAGGGCAGAAGATGGGGTGAGGTTTTATGATGCCAAAGGAAAGATAAAGCTTGGAGAGGATTCCTTTTCCCAGCAATGTCATTTCCCCCAGGCAGGAAACAGCCAGGCTTTGAAGCTGCAATGCTATTCAATGCTAATCAAGGTGATCAATTGCAACACTCACACTTGCCTCAAACAGACAAGAGTTCTTTCTCCCACCCTGGACTTTCCACAGATATATAAACCCCACTTGGCTAGTTTCCAACAGACCTCACAACCTCTGAGGATGCCTGCCATAGATGTGAGCGAAGCTTCAGGAGAGAAAGCTTCTGGAACATGGCCATACAGCCCAGAAAACTCACAGCATTCCAGTAATTCTGGCAATGAAAGCCCTTGACAACACAATGTCATTTGACACACCAACCTAAGCTGTGGAAGGGATAATTCATCTTCTAGAGCCAAATTAGCTCCCTAGCCTTGCCCCAGGATCAGGAAACAGTGTAGATGAGCCTGTCCATCCCCTGTCAGTGGTTCTTCTTTCTTTTGTTTATTCCGAAACACTGTAGTGAAGTGATCTCAGAATTCAACATTTAAAAAGATCTGACTGTCTCTGTTCCACCTCTCCTCTGAGTCATTCTGTATTAGAAAGCACTCCAGACTGCCAGGTCCTGCTGATCCTGATTTCACATGGCTTGTATGGTGTGATGTAGCCTGGGCAGGAGTAAACACCAATCATCTTTCTGTATTACCATAAAACTAGATTAAACCCTTGTGCCAGCAAGACTGCTAACCAACAGGTTGGCGGTTCAGATCCGGGGAGAGTGGGTGAGCTCCCTCTGTCAGCTCCAGCTCCCCATGCGAGACATGAGAGAAGCCTCTCCCAGGATGGTAAAACATAAAACACCTAGGCGTCCCCTGGGCAACGTCCTTGCAGACGGTCAATTTTCTCACACTACAAACAACTTGCAGTTCCTCAAGTTGCTCATGACACATACACACAAAGACCAGGTACTCTGAATCCTTTGAAAAAGATCCATTTGCATGACACCTACCATGGTACCAACTACATCTTGAAAGAAAATTCTTTACTAAATTACAGTTCCAAAATTACCCAGCTGGCAGAGCACGTGACCATACTGGCAGGAGGATTCTGTGAGTTGAAGTTCAAACAGTTTATTTTTTATGGTCTGCTACCAACTATAAGAGACATCCCAACAAAGCTTCTGAGTGGGCAGCAGGAGAACGCCTCTCCTGCCAATGTGCCCATAATTCCCCAGAACTGAGAAGGTAGGCTTAGGAAAATGCATGCCTTGGTCCTTCGCCCGCTGTTCCTAGTCAGCCACCTGAAGTAGGTTAAAAGCAGCAGGTGGGGAGGCGACCGCAGTGAAGGGGACTATGTGGCAGTAGCTCCGGTTACACAGCGATTGCAAGTGCTTGAAAACAGCAAGGCAGCAAAAAGGGCTTTTAGTGAGAATGAATAATTCACATTTTGAGCAATGTCCTGGCGACAGGAAGAGTCCAAATAGGTCCCTGGAGCATGGTCCACCGAGGGAGCATTGAGGAGAGATGCCATGAAAAAGGGGCAAAGAGAGCAGAAGGGCAAGACCAAAAGGTAGGACGCTTCTTGGGTCGGATTGAAAGAGTGAGTAAGGCACAGAGTCCCTGAATATGCGTAGTTGTCAAGAAAGGGAAATTTCAGCAAGCTTGGCTTCTCCTTGTTTTTCAGAATGGTGTTGGGAGATGTTTGGCCAACCCTGGCTCTCTCTTCTGCATAATTTCCCAAGGCACAAGAACAAATCTGTTCCATAACAAATCTGGTAACCTGAGCTCCAATGGGAATTTGGTATCTGTGGTAGTACAGAAAATGGTGTAAATTAATGCCTTCATTTCTCTGCACACAAATAAGATCCTGGGATTTTTGGAAAAGCAGTTTCCCAACTCTGGGAAACATCACTTAGCTGTTCCAACCCCTCCCTGCCCCTCACATCATGGGCTTAAGTAGTTCAAAGTACTGTAGAAGATCTCCTTCAAAGGGCTATGGGTCTTTTCTGAGATTTTTCTTGCTCTTGCTCATGGCCATCAGCACAGCATGCTAACTGACAAAATGAAAAACACTATAGGTGCTAGGGGCCATCCTGAGAAGAGAGGAGAAGACATGCCATGCAGGTTAATATTAATGTGCATTGTGAACAAAGAACAGGATTAGAAGATGGCTTTTCCCCCCTGGTCTACCCATATGCCTTTTATGATCCTCTCGTTGTGGGGGACATTCCGTCCTTGATGATATGATTCAAAGGTGTCTCATCTTCACTTGCTAGTGGGATGTGTCCCTATATGTTCTTTAAGACATTATGGTTCTGAGTATTTCTAACACTCAACTCTGGGGATAGAGATATAGTTTCAAATCAGTTATTTAAAACATGATGGTCTTTGCTTTTTCTAACACTCTTAAGTCTGAGGATAGATGGTGTTCCAGGCGTGTGTGTGTGTGTGTGTGTAACTCATTCCATTACCATGGTGTGAAGAAGTCCCTACACTCTCTTGGACATTGGTCTCTGGCAATGCAAGGCCATATCAACCATTGGCCTGTGTCTGGTCTACTGACTGGGATGTGTTTACATCAGGGGTCCCCAAACTCTTTAAGCCGGGGGTTTGTTCACAGTCCCCCAGACTGTTGGGGGGCTGGACTACAGTTTTTAAAAAACATGATCAAATTCTTATGCACAGTGCACATATCTTATTATTATTAACATTATTTTAGTGGGAAGTGTGAGCTTGCCTTTGGCTGATGAGATAGTCAAGTTCATTAGGATTGTTGTTGTTGTGTGCCTTTGAATCGTTTCAGACTTAGGGTGACCGTAAGTCTAAAGTTTAGGGTGGGGGACAGGTAAATTACCTTGTAAGGCCTTAGTTTGGGGACCTCTGTTTTACAAATGAGTAATTAGGAACTAATTTCCACACCATGGCTTACTGGCTTTTTTCCTCATTCGGCCTACATATTTCCTCCTGATTTAGTCCAATGTTCTAGCTTTTGGTCCTCCGACTATCTTTTTAGAATGAAGTCTACTAAGGCGTGACAATCAAATATTTATAGGAAAATCATTAGGAATTATTAAGTCATATTACTTTAAAATATTGAAGGTAAGCGGCTGAGGTTAATTTGAAATACTGTTCTTTTAAACAAACAATAATATTGAAATGTCAAAACCTTGGAAACATTCCCTGTCATTGTAGTTACTGAAAAGAAAAATCAGAATTAATTTCAGCTTGACAACCCACTGCAAAACTTAAGAGCTGTGTTTCAAATGATGTTTTCTCCATACCTTAATTTTTGACTTCATGGTGAATCTGATGAATCTGAAGATGGTAGACATTATCTTTGAGAAGTCTCTGCTATTATCTGAAATTTCACAGAGTTCTTTTTTTACCTTTGATTCATTAGATAGTACAAAGCTCCTTGCAATTTAACAACTATGTGGGTGACAATGTCTGTAATATTTAGAATTGTTCCCTGTACTTGGATGGAAAGCAGAGCACAAAATGCAAGCACACACTCACATCCATCCCTCTGCAAACAGAGCTTTCATGGCCATATCTTATTGCCAGCTCCCTGTCTAATATCCTGTCCATTGTTCGCTGCTACCTGGCTACACCTCTACCCACATACATACACACACACACACTCACACAATGTTTTTGTGCTTTGTCGAGTCACATATTGCCCCTTCCATATTTGCTAGTGTCCCTGTCATCACACACTCCTTGTTGCTGTTCTCGCTACTGCATTGACACCTCCCAATTTAGTATAAGCTGCCAATATCATTAGCACTTTTTATTCCTCTGCATTGTTAATGTGAGAACATAACCTGAACAGGCTTCATTTTTGGCTTTTCTTTCAGAGGGACACTGAGGAATGTCTGATGGGCCATGCCAGTGATGGAATAATTTACTGAAGGCCAAGGAAGATGTCCTTCAGGGGGCTGCATTCCTTTTTGTTCTAGTATCTTTAAAATAAATTTCTAGATTTACATCAATGGCCACTTGCTGATTTCCATGCTGAAGTTCTCTTGCATGGGGGCAATGTGGTTTATTTGAAGAATGGGTTAAACCCTTGTTCTGGCTGAACTGCTGACCTGATGGTTGGGTTGCTGACCTAAAGGTTGCTAGCTTGAATCCGTGAGATGCAGTGAGCTCCCATCTGTCAGCTCTAGCTTGCAGAGACATGAGAGAAGTCGCCCAGCAACATATCCGGGCGTCCCCTGGGCAACGGCCAATCTCTCACACCAAAAGTGTAGACGGCCAATCTCTCACACCAGAAGTAACTTGCAGTATGTTTTCAAATCACTTCTGACACAATTTTAAAAAATTGAAGAATGATGGCATCTGGGATGGGAGTCTAAAAGGGAATTGTAGGGAATTCTAAAAGGAGAGGAATGGTGTAGCGGTTTGAGCATTAGACTATGACTCTGAAGAACAGTGTTTGAAACCCCACAAAGCCATGAAAATCCACTGGATGACCTTGACCATGTCACAAACCCTCAGCAAAGGTAGAGGAAAGCAAAGGCAAACCTCCTCTGAACATATCTTGCCAAGAAAACTATGTAGGTCAGAAACAACTTGAAAGTACCAATCACCAGCAACAAGAGTTAAGTGGCCAATAGTGAACTCTATAAGGCTTATTCCTGGTTCTTTGTAATGATACTGAAAGGAATGCCCATAGTCTTCTAAACACAGAAGCAAGGGTTTAAGAAAATAATTAAGTAGCCAGGCACCCTCTGTCCACCCACTTATAATTCAAGTAATGAACTTTAGTAGATCTGGATAGACAGCCTGAGTAAGGCAATGAATGAAAAGCTGGAGACCAGACTGTTCTCATTAGCAAAGTGCATGGCCAAAAAGAAACCAGACAGATAATTGGGAAGACATGATAGACCTGGGACAGAGCTTGAAAACATTGTTTTAAGCTCACAACTTCCCAGATTACCTTACTATGTACATTGCTTTTCGAGATGGTGGGCTTGAGGAATCTGGAAAGTGTATTCTAAAAAATAAGTGTTATTTGTTATTGGGGCTACCAGACCTGAAATTGTACTTCGAAACATGCATACTAGTTTGGATGAAAGATTGGCTAACCTTAAGAAATGAGAGATTGTTAAAATTAGAAGGTCATGATTTACGTTTTGGATGGCATGCCTATACATAGTATCAAAAAGAAAAAGTACACACAGATTTTAATCACAATTTTATAAGATGATCCATACTAAGGATTTGGAACAAGTGCAAAATTAAACTATGTCTGAAAACCCCATTATCGATTACAATGGAAGAAGCTTTTTACAAGTTAGATAAGAAGAAAGGAGAACACTGGGTTACATACTGAGAGTTAATAATATATGAAGACAATAAGTACAGATGTAAGTTGTGTTTTAAATTCCAACAGCTGATTTAGCTATGGAAGCTCTTCAGGCAGGCCATTTCTCAGTCCTGGGGCAGCCGATGAAAACGTCCTCTGGGTGATGGTTGCCAGTCAGTTTCTGGCTGGTTGGAGTAGCCGCCCCTCAGAGTCCGGGGCAGATTGTACAGCAGAAGGCTGTAGGTAACCTGGACCCAACCATGAAGGGGTTTAAAGGTCAAAATCAATCATCTATATATTTTCAAAAGAACAGCCATCACAAAACAAGAGGCCATCACAAATAGGTGAGATACCTTCTCACTATTCCCCATGTATCTTGGGGAACTGATATGAGGATTCTATTAAAAGAGCTCTGTCAGTACAGTCCCCATTCTTTATAGTCCTCTGAATAAATCCAATATTCCTTCTGTTGAGGGAAGAAGCAGAAGAATGTTCTCCTGAACTGCACGTTTGTTGTTTGCCATCAAGTTAGCTTCCACTTACAATGACCTCGTGAATGAGACACCTCCAAGACTCCCAATCATCAACAGCTCTGCTCATGTCTTGCAAACTCAGGACTGTGGCTTCCGTTACTGAATCAATCAATCTGCAATGTGGTCTTTTTCTTTACCTAACACCTTCCCTTTTACCAAGTATTTTTGTATTTTTCAGTGAGTCATGTCATCTCAGGATAGGTTCCAAAGTAAAGTAGCATCAGTTTAATCATTTTAGTTTCTAGTGAATGTTCAGGTTTGATTTGCCCTCATATTCATTTTTGGTAGTCTATACAACCTGTAGAACTTACATTTTGTACCACATTTCAAATGAATTCATATTCCTCCTACCAGCTTTCTTCATTGTCCAGCTTTCACAAATGTACCAAGATTAATGTGCAGGTTGAAGGCAAAGTTCTAATTCTGCTAAATGAAATCCTCAGTAGATGGGATGAAAATGATAAACATTGGATTTGAGAAATATGAAAAATTCAGCCTATAATATCTTTTCTAAGGAAGCTTGGAAAAGTCACATTTTACATGACAGCTCCCAGAATCCCCTAGCAAGTTATGTCCACTCATTTCCACCTTTATGCCATCCATACTGTTATTATGCACTTATTAATCAACTCCAGAAGAGAAATAAGTCACATTTTAACTTTGAGCATCATATGCCCATCGTTGTCCTCTTTCCAAAATGAAATGGATTGAAGCCATTCAGAATACAGGAAGAGAACCATGTTAAGAAATATCTGGTTAAGATAACCAATCAGTGCCAGTTTGCGTGTGTTTTTACTTCACTTTTGTGCTTCAATAAAAAATATTGTGCAGATTCACAGGGCTGAGTATCTTGTAGTACATCACACAGTAACAATGCCAATTAAATCTATTACGCTTCCAAGTTATAACCATAATATAATGCGGAAAAGTCAATGGGAATAAATACTTCTGCATGGTGCTATAAGACAACAATTGTCTATAGGTAAAAAATGTATAAGTAAGGAAAATGCTAGGCTAGACTGACCATCTAGATTTCTGCTTGTAGATTTCCCCCACTTAAATTCATGACTTTTTCAAAATGATACTTCCCATCTGCAGTCTAGAGTGGTACAGTCAGGTCATCACTCTGTCTGCTGCATGTGTAGCTTTAGACCCCCATCTCTCAAAGACAAGATAAACACACACACGGGTACATAATGTGGGGCCTGCACTACATATGGGTAAGCATCTGACAAAATGTATAGATTTTGTTTAGGCATCAGTTCATATGTTGCAACACACACATTTGTTCAGTGGCAATTATCTTCTAAACTGAATCTCTCTGTGGAATGTAGGTCTCTTATTAGGCTAGAAAATATTTTCTGTGAACAAGATTTTCGTTCGAGTAATGAGTCATTTTCTCTACTTTCAAGGGCCATAAAGCAACGTGCAAACAGAGTTTTAAAACAGAGAAGAGTTACTTAATCAGAAACGTGAAAGGAAGTGCTTTAATCCAGGTTGAAAACATGTCTGTTTTGCAAGTGTGCACATGCCCTTCTCATGTTCGTGTGTGCAATGCCTGGGGCAAGAACTAAGACATCTTCGCTTCTACTTCTCTGTAGGAAATTTCATCTTACACGAAGCAGCTCTAATTCTCCCAAGAGGAAAAAGAGTCATCAACATCTTGTACTCTTGATATACTTAGCTGAGAGAAAGGTGCTCATAAATTTGTCCCCTAAAAGCAGCCATCTTGACATATTGGGGAAAATATTATCTTCCCAAGTAGCTCTAGTAAAACAGAATGGGCCATTATGTTTGCAGCTCAGGTTATAAGCATAGAAAACATGAGTAGTAAGTGTTTGCATTTAGTCACCGATTGAATATAAATTGTAACGCTGCCTATGCTTCTTGAATATAGTTTTCATGTTTGCTTTAGTTTCTAAAATCTTATGTCAACAGTTGCTTTCCAAGGGAACGAACATTCCGTGTATATTCTTCACAACAGAGAATCCACTCAAATTGGGGACATATTCTTTTGAAAGAGTAAAAGTTCCCAGCAAATATTAAACATTCATGAATGAGATGACCGAAGGTTTCAGTCATATTCACAAGGCACCTTGTGGTATCTTGAAAATTAGAATAATAGAATGATAAAGTTGGAAGAAACACTAGGACCATTAAGTCCAATGGCATTCTGCTATGAAGGAATACACAATCAAAGCAGTCCTGACAGATGGCCATCCAGCCTCCGGTTAAAAACCTTCATCACCTTCCGAGGCAGCATATTCCACTATAAAACAGGACATTTTTCCTAATGTTTAGTCAGAATCACTTTTCCTGAAGTTTGAATCCACTGCTTTGTGTTTTACTCTCCAAAGCAGCAGAAAACTACATTGCTCCTTCATCAAAATGACATCCTTCCTAATAGTTAAACATGGCTATCATGTACCCTTTTAATCATCTCCAAGATAAACACACCCAGCTCCCTAAACCACTCCTCATAGGGCCTAGTTTCCAGACTTTTTACCATTTTGGCCACCCTTCTCTGAACATGCTCTAGTTCATCAATATCCTTCTTGAATTCTGGTGCCCAGAACAGGACACAGTATTTCAAATGAAGTCTGACCAAGGGAGAATAAGGTAGTACTATTACTTCCATCACTGATGATGGTGATAGTGATTTACTTCATTTTTATCGTACCTTCCTCTTGATATAGGAACTCAAGGCAACTAACAACATTATACTCCTGGTGCAATCTAGAATTGCATTGGGCTTTTTAGCTTCCAAATCACACTGCTGACTCATGTTCAGTCTGACTTCTAGATCCCTTTCACATGGACTGCTTTCAAGCCAGGTGTCACCAATCCTATACCTGTGCATTTCATTTTGTTCCGCCTAAATGTAGTACGTTACCTTTCTCCCTGTTGAAATTCATTTTGGCCCAACTTTCTATTCTATTAAGGTAATTTTGGATTCTGATCCTGTCCTCTGAGGAATTAGCTATCACTCTCAATTTCATGTCATCTGCAAGTCTGATAAGCATGCATTCTATTTTGCCATCCAAGTCATTGATAAAGATGTTGAACAGCACTGGGCCCGGGACCAAACTCTGGTCACTTCTCTCCAGGATGAGGAGGAGCCATTGGTGAGCACCTTTTCGGTTTGTCCAGTTAACCAATCCTTATTCCACCTAATAGTAGCATTGTCTAGCTCTGGCATGGGCAAATTTTGGCCCTCCAGGTGTTTTGGACTTCAACTCCCACAATTCCTAACAGCCAGTAGGCTGTTAGGAATTGTGGGAGTTGAGGTCCAAAACACCTGGAGGGCCAAAGTTTGCCCATACCTAGCTCCATTTTACTAGCCTCTTTGTGAGAATATAATGGTGACCTTGTCCAAGGCCCTACTGAAATCAAGATATGGTATATTCACAGCATTTCCTTTGTCTAACCAAGCTTGTAACTCTATAAAAAAAGAGATATGGTTATTTTTGCATGATTTATTTTTGAGAAAATAACAGATTATAGTACATGTTTAAATGCATTAGAGCCCACCTTACGCATGAAGTGTTGTTCTCATTTCATAGGTGTGTGTCTGTGAAGTGGAAAGGAGGAAGAGATAGAGATATATGCAGATATCGAGAAAAATATGTAAATAATGGAACCAAATAGTAATGAGATGGCATTCCATTGTCATTGGCACCACTGTATATATCTGAATTCTGAAGTGAACTCTAATCCACAGAACTGGATGCCATAATATATGTATTAGTTCTAAGGTACACAAAACTCATTCTTATTTTTCAAAAAGTCAACCAATACAGATACATCATTACAGTATGTTACGGATTGATGACAATAAATGGAAGCTCTTATGTGTGCCTGTGATCCAGAGTCACCCGCAGAACAATAACATGCCACTCATGTTTGCAGAACAAAAATACAGGAACTTTACTAAGATCTAAGATCTGCTGGGGAGGCCCTCCTCTCAATCCCACCTCCATCTCAAGCGTGGTTGGTGGGGATAAGAGAGAGGGCCTTCTCGATGGTGGCCCCCGGGCCCTGGAACTCCCTCCCAAAGAAGATTAGATTAGCTCCCACCCTGGATTCCTTCCGGAAGAATCTGAAAACTTGGATGTTCACAGGTGCCTTCTCATAACTGATAATTAATAATTGATTACCTAGGCCTTGGCCATTCCACTTTATTACCTTTAGTCGTTCCCATCCCTAGTCACCAAAGAATATGCATTTTCAGATTTCCATTCCCCTTAAAATGGCCCATGGCCTATGGTGCTTGACTATGGATTGGGATTACTGTCTATGTTTTAAGTTATTTTAACTTTTGTGAGAAGTGTTATTATATTGTGATTTTATTGTGTTTTTATTGATGTAATACTGTTTTGGACTTGTCCCAGTGTACGCCGCTCCGAGTCCTTCGGGAGATGGAGCAGGGAATAAATAAAGTTTTTATTATTTATTTATTTATTTATTTATTTATTTATTTCGTGTCAAAAGCATTGCATAACAAATACATTTTAAAATGATGGGAAAAAAAGGAAATCACAAGCAACTAAATAGTTTTAGACCAAAAGCGGGCAACAGCAACCTGTCACGACCCAGGCTACAGAGCACCAATAACCATACGCAGAGGCCAGATTCTATCTAATATCTTTATTAAGGAAATATATAAAGTTAATAAAAGCAAATGTAAAAGTTAGTCCAGAAGCAGACCTTTCAGGAAAGGTCAAAATTAGTCCAAAGAAACAATGTCCAATATGAAATATTAAGGTCCAAAGTTGTAATCCAATAACCGAAACACTCACTTTGCCAGGCAAAGTGAGGGGAGATGACAAGGTTCTTTAGTCCATGAACTTGAGCAAGGCTAGGAAATAACTTGATACTTGAAACAAGGCTTGAATCGTGGAACAAGGTAACGAGGAACAAGAACAAGGTCCGTGGAATAACTTGGTAAAATCCGTGAAACAAGGCAAGGTTTAGTCCTGGGAAACAAGGCAAGGTCCGTAGGTAAACAAAGGCTGGGAAACAGGAGCGAAGGCTGGAAACAAGGACAAGGCTTGAGCAGGAACGAGGCTTGAAGCGGAGCGCGCTGTTCAGACACAACTCGCTCCGGAGGCTGACGAATTGACTCCGCAAAGTTACTCCGCGGGTAAAACACCTATATAGAGTCTAACTTTCCCGCCGAGAGCAGTTCTCTGGGAACCAGAAACGAAAGCTAATCTCTGAGACCAGATGTTTGACTCCTTAAAGATTCTCATGGAAAGCAGGCTTAATTGGCTAAATTCTTAGCAATTATTCTAGCACTCCTGCGCGAGGCCGCTTCCAAACCTCTCTGTTGTTTACAAAACTCATGGCGAGAAAACACAGGAGATGTAGCCTCAGTGTTTGTTTGACATACTTCTGGAACATAACCTTCTTGCAGGTGCAAGGTTCCCAGATCTGGCTGGGAAGAATCTGTCTGGGAAGAATCCAGTTCTGACTGGGAAGGTAAAAAACCCAAGTTTTCTTCTTCATCAGGCATCACAATGTCATGAGCAGGACTACAAGGCCCATGGGTCATCACACTATCCCCCTCCTCAAGCCCCCTCCCAAACTGGGACTCTCTCCCCGAGGCGCGAGGTCGTGGCTTGGCGGGATAGGTCTGATGAAAGCGACGGGTTAGATCAGGAGCATGGACTGTGGAGGCGTCTTCCCAAGAGCGTTCCTCAGGGCCAAAACCCACCCAGTCAATGAGATATTGCAGGCGGCGGCGGTGAAAGCGAGAATCCAAAATGTCCTGAACCTCGAACTCGTCCTCCCCATCCACCAAAATAGGGACGGGGGCCGGCCGGTCTACATCTGGCCGCACACCATCCGCCGGAAGGAGCAGGGAGCGGTGAAACACTGGGTGAATGCGCATTGAACGCGGAAGTTGGAGTTTGAAAGTCACGGGGTTTAATTGCGCCACCACTGGATAGGGACCAATGAAACGGGCATCTAACTTCCGGCAAGGGCGATGGGAGGGCAAAAAGCGAGTGGACAGAAAAACCCGATCTCCTACCTTGATTTCGGGGCCCGGCTGGCGATGTTTGTCCGCGTGACGTTTATAGTCCTCCTTGGCTTGTTCCAGTTGCTGGAGCAAAAGTTGTTGCACCGCTGTGAGTTCCTGCAGCCAATCTTCTGCTGCGGGAACTTCTGAAGTTTCAATGACAGGGGGAAAGAAACGTGGATGGAAGCCGTAGTTTGCAAAGAACGGCGTTTCTTTTGTAGAAGCCTGGACTCCATTGTTGTAGGCAAACTCCGACAGTGGTAACAGAGAAGCCCAATTGTCCTGTTGGTAGTTTACATAACAGCGAAGGTACTGTTCCAAAGTGGCATTGGTGCGCTCCGTTTGCCCATCCGTTTGGGGATGATGAGCTGAAGATAAACGAGAGTCTATGCCCAATAGTTTTTGTAGTGCCTTCCAGAAACGAGAGGTGAATTGGGATCCACGGTCTGTGACCAAACTCTTGGGCAATCCATGTAGTCTGAAAACATGTTGGAGGAATAAATCTGCAGTCTCTTGGGCCGTGGGAAGGCCTTCACAGGGAATGAAATGGGCTAACTTGGTGAAAAGGTCCACCACCACTAGGATCGTGGTGAATCCACAGGAAGGTGGTAAGTCAGTGATAAAATCCGCAGAAATTATTTCCCATGGGCGAGATGGGGTAGGAAGGGGGTGTAGAAGGCCTGAGGGCTTCTCCCTTCTTATCTTGGAGCGCTGGCATACTGGGCAGGTGTTGACATATTTTTCCACATCTTTGCGGATCTTGGGCCACCAGAAATCTCTTAGGATCAAATGCATGGTTTTAAATAGTCCGAAATGCCCTGCTGGTTTGCAGTCATGACACAGACGAAGTGCTTTTTCCCTGCCCGGTCCGGGTGGGATATAAACATGATTTCTATAGCAAAGCAGTCCATCTTTAAGCGAAAAGGGAAAATGCAGACCTTGACGAAGTTGGTCCTGCGCCCAGGCATCTGCTTGCTGACTAGCCCTGATTTCTTGAGCACAGATGGGTCCTGGAGTAGAAGGAGTTGAATCAATGGGAGTGGATTTGGTGTTCCCCACTGTGAGCGTGGCAAAGTTCTCGGGTTGTAGTAGTTGGGATTCAAAGGTCTCCTTGCGTCCTGCAGCGTATTCCGGTTTACGTGACAGGGCGTCTGCTTGCTTGGTTTGGGCTGGGGTCACATAATGAATCTGGAAGTTGAAACGTTCAAAGAATAAAGCCCAACGTTGCTGCCTCTGATTTAGCTTGCGGGCAGTTCTTAGATGTTCTAGATTCCGATGATCAGTGTGGACTTCAATGGGAAATTTGGCCCCTTCTAGCCAATGTCTCCAAGTTTCAAAAGCTGCCTTTATGGCTAATAGTTCTTTTTCCCAAATGGTATAGTTCCTCTCTGGTGCGGTAAGTTGACGAGAATAATAGGCACAAGGATGAAGGTGATCTCCCACCGGTTGTAGGAGCACAGCCCCAATTGCCACATCAGAGGCGTCCGCTTGCACCACAAAAAGGGTTTCAGGATCTGGATGCTGAAGGATTGGCTGGGATGTGAATAATTTCTTTAGTTGCTGGAACCCTTTCTCTGCTTGATCAGTCCAGCGGAAGGGCTGTTTCCCACGGATGCAGCTGGTGATTGGGTCAGACCAGCGGGCAAAATCTGGAATGAACTTGCGGTAATAGTTCGCGAACCCCAAGAATCGCTGCACCTCTTTCTTGTTGGTTGGCGCCCGCCATTCCAATACTGCTGAAACTTTTGCCGGGTCCATGGAGAGCCCTAGAGGCGAGATGCGGTACCCCAGGAAATCTACCTCTTGTAGATCAAAAGCGCATTTTTCCAGCTTGGCATAAAGTCCATGATCCCGCAATCGTTGTAACACCATTTTAACGTGGTTCTCATGTTCTGATTGTGATCTAGAAAACACCAAAAATCGTCCAGGTAGATGATCAAGAACCGATCTAGATAGTCCTGAAAAATGTCATTGACAAAATGCTGGAACGTTGCGGGAGCTCCGCATAAACCATAATTCATAACTCGGGACTCGAATAATCCGAATTTAGTCTGAAAGGCGGTCTTCCACTCGTCCCCTTCTCTGATGCGAACTAGATTATAAGCCCCCCGTAGGTCCAGCTTGGTGTAGACCTTGGCTCCTCGAAGTCGGTCTAGTAGATCCGAGATTAAGGGCAGGGGATAGCTGTTCCGCTTAGTGATATTGTTCAATGCTCTGTAGTCCACCACCAAGCGTAATTCCCCTGACTTCTTCTTCACAAACATCACTGGGGAGGCAGCTGGGGATTGAGAGGGTCTGATGAATCCCTTGCGAAGGTTTGTCTCTATGAATTCCCTGAGAGCTTCTTGCTCTGGTTCAGTCAGGGAGTAGAGATGCCCTCGCGGGATCGGGGCCCCCTCCACCAAGTCAATGGCACAGTCATAAGGTCTATGTGGGGGTAATTTTTCGGCTTCTTTTTCATTGAATACATCCCAATACTCGGAGTACTTCTTTGGCAAGGTGATAATGGGCTCGGTGTCTGTGGCATGGCAGACCTTGGCTACGAGGCAATGGTTTTGGCAGTACCTTGAAGCAAACTGCAGTTCTCTGTTGGACCAGGAGATGCTTGGGTCGTGAAGTGTCAGCCATGGAATCCCCAAAATCACAGGGAAATGGGGAACCTCAGTAACAAAGAAGGAAATCTCTTCCATATGTTCCCTTATCCACATCCTGGTGGGTTCCGACCACTGGCTTACGGGGCCCGTCTTGAGAGGGCGGCCATCGATGGCTTGTACCACACGGGCATTCTTGAAGTCATGATATTGTAATCCCAGAGAGTCGGCATACTCTCTATCAATGAAATTGTTGGTAGCTCCTGAGTCTATCATGGCGTGGATCATGACGGGTCCCTTTTTTGCTGACCATAAGGTGACCACTAGAAGGAACAGGACCCCGGTTGGCGGCTCTTGAATGGGTTTCTTGACCGGGTTGGCGAGCCTCTCTACGCCCGGTCGTTGGCTTCCCCCGCCGGCTGTGTGCCAGCCGCCTCAGACGCCTTCGTCTCCGTGGAGGACGCCGCCGCAAGACGGGCGGCGGGCTTCCCTTTGGCTGGGCACTCTCTGGCGAAGTGGCCCCCATTCCCGCAATACCAACAGAGATTTAGGCGTTGGCGGCGGGCCTTCTCGGCGGCATCTAATCTGGGACGCACATTGCCCAACTGCATCGGCACCTCCTCGCTCCCTCTGGGGTATGGGGATGGTGGTGGGGGTCTCCACACTGGACGCGGCTGAACGCTGGCGGGAGCGGGGGGTTTTGCCCCAGCTCTACCGCTCTGGCCTCGTACCCACTGTTTCCTGTTGGCAATCATGACTTCAGCCCGTAGACATTGATCGATGAGTGCTTCAAGCGTTTGGGGAGGATCCACCTTGGAGATTTCCTCCAGCATTTCAATGTTGAGACCCTCCCGAAATTGTCCTCTGAGGGCAACATCGTTCCAGCCGGTGTTGAGGGCCAGCACTCGGAACTCGGCTATGTACTGAGACATGGGTCTGTCTCCTTGGAAGAGGCGGCGGAGTTTGTGCCCGGCTGCCTCCAAATTGTCCTCGATTCCCCAGGTCGCCTTAAGGTGGTCCAAGAAATGTTGCGCTGACCTTAGATGTGGAGAGGCTTGGTCGAACAGAGCCGTCGCCCAGTTAGCCGCTGGCCCGTCTAGGAGACTGTAAATCCACGCCACCTTGATGTCTTCCTGGGGAAACTCGGCATCACGGGCCTCTAGATAAGCTTGGCATTGGCGACGGAAAACATGAACCTTAGAAGCTTCTCCAGTAAACTTGGTTGGCAACGCCATGGCCGGAAGACGGATTCCGCGTTCCTTCAAACCCTTTATTTCCCCATCCTGTGCATTGAGCTTATCACGGATTCGGTCCACCTCATCCTTGTCGATGGTGTAGGTAATCGGCTGGCCGCCCGGCACGGTTCCGGTAGACATTCTGGCCTTGGTTAATTGGTGCTTATGGGTGGCGGAGTCAAACTGTCACGACCCAGGCTACAGAGCACCAATAACCATACGCAGAGGCCAGATTCTATCTAATATCTTTATTAAGGAAATATATAAAGTTAATAAAAGCAAATGTAAAAGTTAGTCCAGAAGCAGACCTTTCAGGAAAGGTCAAAATTAGTCCAAAGAAACAATGTCCAATATGAAATATTAAGGTCCAAAGTTGTAATCCAATAACCGAAACACTCACTTTGCCAGGCAAAGTGAGGGGAGATGACAAGGTTCTTTAGTCCATGAACTTGAGCAAGGCTAGGAAATAACTTGATACTTGAAACAAGGCTTGAATCGTGGAACAAGGTAACGAGGAACAAGAACAAGGTCCGTGGAATAACTTGGTAAAATCCGTGAAACAAGGCAAGGTTTAGTCCTGGGAAACAAGGCAAGGTCCGTAGGTAAACAAAGGCTGGGAAACAGGAGCGAAGGCTGGAAACAAGGACAAGGCTTGAGCAGGAACGAGGCTTGAAGCGGAGCGCGCTGTTCAGACACAACTCGCTCCGGAGGCTGACGAATTGACTCCGCAAAGTTACTCCGCGGGTAAAACACCTATATAGAGTCTAACTTTCCCGCCGAGAGCAGTTCTCTGGGAACCAGAAACGAAAGCTAATCTCTGAGACCAGATGTTTGACTCCTTAAAGATTCTCATGGAAAGCAGGCTTAATTGGCTAAATTCTTAGCAATTATTCTAGCACTCCTGCGCGAGGCCGCTTCCAAACCTCTCTGTTGTTTACAAAACTCATGGCGAGAAAACACAGGAGATGTAGCCTCAGTGTTTGTTTGACATACTTCTGGAACATAACCTTTTTGCAGGTGCAAGGTTCCCAGATCTGGCTGGGAAGAATCTGTCTGGGAAGAATCCAGTTCTGACTGGGAAGGTAAAAAACCCAAGTTTTCTTCTTCATCAGGCATCACAATGTCATGAGCAGGACTACAAGGCCCATGGGTCATCACACAACCGCATTGTCCATAGCTTTAAGCAAGAGATCAAAAAACAGTAGTATTTACAATGGTCCCTCTGATCACTTACAGAAGTCCACAGTAATAAACAGTCCTTTCTCGGTCTACAAATATGCTTCAGAGAAGAATACAGTCCTGGTTCTTCACCCTCTTTTCTCAGCAGCAAACAGGCCTCAAAATAGCAAGGCCTCTCTGAGTACACAGCTCTCTTCACTAGTAGTACTCAGTCAACACTGAAAAACTTGTTGAAACTGGTTCTGCAACAGCAGAACAGAAACAGTATGAAATCAATCCCCAGGTCTTTGTAGCTCAGCCAATTGGCTTCATGCACTTCATTTTCCAGTTAACACACACAGCACAGTGTCTTTGCAAACCATGACACAGTAGTCAGATGTGTAGATGCTAATAGATAATAGAGTAAATCCTTAGGTGGCTAAGTTTCAGGCAAAGGGCAATCAGAATTCTGTTGGTGGTTATAAAAAGGGGACTGCATTGGGGTGTAGGTCTTTGTGAACTTGTATAATATGCATGCAAGATCATATGCAAATTTATTCAAATTAGCATTGGCAAGCACGACTCTGTTCTGGACTGGATTGACTTGTAAATGAAACTGTGGTATAAGAGATAGCACTGGGTACATCTTTCCAATATCTGATTGCTGTAGAGAGGCATGAAATGTTACAATTTTCACTGTATTTATTCAACCAGTAATACATTGTCTCCCTGATCAATGTATCTCTGTTGAAAATTACAAAAAAACATAATAAACTTATGCTATATTTGAAACAGTAGAGTGTATATGCTTTTTCCTAGCCAAAGATACATGTGGGGAGTTATAATACACGAAGCATTATAAATATTGTCTGATGGCTGGAACTGAAAAAAGAACCTATTAACTTTGCTGTTGACATTAGAAAAGCGGGATGTTATAATTTCCTCCCATTAAGCTCAATACCTGCTCCAGAAGGAGCTGCAGTAATTAATGTGGTTGAGCAATGAAGCTCAGGATCTCTCCTATTGAAGGCCAGAGGTTTAGTCTACTGTTGTATATCTCAGCACATTTCTTGGCTGATTTGTTTGTACCATGCACAGGGCCACGGCACCTTGAAATTCTTTGCGGAATGGAGAATGATTATGACTAACAGGGCAAAGAAAATGCATGAACGTAAGGAGAGGCCTACTAAATAAAAGCGAAGGTTTATATACATCAGCATCCGCTTTCCATAGAAGCCAACCAAATGTATCATAGTGCTGTGAGAACAAGAGCATTTCAGATATTGGGACTAAGCAATGTCTCCTCAGTCTCTTTCCTCTGTCATCCCCAATAAGGCTGATCTTACTAGGCATTATTTTCCTGGTGTGTGCTCATATTTATTTCTTGGTAGAGGATGTCAATCTTATTTAATAAAGTATTTACGAGCATCACGCCTCACCTCCTTTTCATTTATCTGTGTTTGCCATTCTGGTGATATTGAAGCCACCCGAACTCCAAAGTTCTGGCTATAGATCTGATTGGCTCATCATTTTCTTCAAGTTGAAAGAGACGGACATAAAACAAAGTTCTCAAAGTTATTAAGGACGTGAATGCTTGAGTTTGGAGAAGCCATTTGTTTTGTTTGTTTCTCTCTTTGCTTTGTTTTGCAGTTCTGCAAATCTGAAGGCTGCCATTTGGCTGGGACAAACTGTATGAATCTTTGCCCATTCTGCAGGTGATTTGTGACCAGTACCCATGTCCCCACATGGCACTAACAACTGCTAGAGTTCTTCTGGAAAGCCTTTGATGCTTTTCCTCCAAAAGAGCAGCCAACAGCAGAGGAAAACAGGATCTATCTGTAGCATTTACATTCTTCTGCTGTCATAAACAGTGCCCTCAAAGGCTGGTTAAAGCAATAATGTTGGCTTTATTTTCCCTCAAGAAATAATTTCTAAAGCCTGGGATGAAAACAAATCCAATTATCCAATTTCAGAAGGTACTAGTGGGAGACATGCTTCTTCCACAGAGTGGGTATTTGGGGGCTCTCCTAACATGACCCTCCCGAACACTCAGTCAAAAGGTCCTCACCACACTAGAGCATGAATCCACTTTAAATCCGGTTTCTGCCTCCCTGCAGAATTCTGGGGTTTGTAGTTTGGTGAGGACCTGTCTGGCTGAGCTCTTTAAAGCCCCCCCCCCAATAAAGTGGAATTAAAGTGGATCCAAGCTCTAGTGTGATGAGGTCCCCAGAAAAACTTTGCTTCAAGAAGCATCCAGCTTAATGCCATAATATCCAATCATGCCACATCTTCTACTATAGATGTGGCACTCGATGACAATACATCTAGTTTGGATTTTAGCATGAACTGTAAAGGAGTGAGCTAAAGTGCTCAATCTGGTTTGGAGACACCGTCAGGGCCGGCCGGAGATATTTTTTTATGTAAAGCGGGGGTGCTGAAAAGCGCCCCCGCCACCGGCGCCCTGGCCCCGCCCAGCGTGCCCTGGCCCCGCCTCCCACGCTGCGTGGGAGGCGGGGCCAGGGCGAATAGTGAGGGGGCGGGGCCAGAGTTGGCCCCGCCCCCGTGCCCTGGCCCCGCCTCCCACGCAGCGTGGGAGGCGGGGCCAGGGCACGCTGGGCGGGGGGGCGGGGCCAGAGTTGGCCCCGCCTCCCACGCTACCCCCGCTCGCCCGTCTGGCCTTTTGTAGCAGGCCAGACTCAGTCTGACCTGCTACACAAGGCCAGACGGGCGAGCGGGGGTAACGTGGGAGGCGGGGCCAGCTCTGACGCCGCTCCCCCCCCCGCCCAGCGTGCCTTGGCCCTGCCTCCCACGCAGCGTGGGAGGCGGGGCCAGGGCACGCTGGGCGGGGGGGCGGCGTCAGAGCTGGCCCCGCCTCCCACGTTACCCCCGCTCGCCCGTCTGGCCTTGTGTAGCAGGCCAGACTTAGCGGAGGTTCCTCCAGGCCGCAATCGCGGCCTGGAGAAACCTCCGCTGAGTCTGGCCTGCTACAAAAGGCCAGACGGGCGAGCGGGAGTAGCGTGGGAGGCGGGACCAGCTCTGACGCCGCTCCCCCCCCCCCGCCCAGCGTGCCTTGGCCCCGCCTCCCACGCTGCGTGGGAGGCAGGGCCAAGGCACGCTGGGCGGGGGGGGGGGAGCGGCGTCAGAGCTGGCCCCGCCTCCCACGCTACTCCCGCTCGCCCGTCTGGCCTTTTCTAGCAGGCCAGACGGGCCAGGGCGCACTGGGCGGGAGGCGGGGCACCGTCAGGGCGGTGCCCCGCCTCCCGCCCAGCCTGACGGCGCCCCCCCGGGCCTGCGCCCGAGGCGGCGGCGTCAGCTGCCGCATGAGTGGGGCCGGCCCTGGACACCGTTCAGCACTGTAAATATCCCGCACAGACATAGAAGCCAGCAGGGACCAAGAACCTCTCACTTGTACATGTTCACTAGATTGATGGGAGATCTAAGATCAACAGAGTGAAATCCCAAGTGAGCTCAGGCTGTGATCTCTGGCCTGGGCCACTCTAAATGGGTCCTGGAAGTCTAGATGTCTAGTTCTAGCCTGGCCCCTCAATGGTTAATTCTTTTTATGTATTTATTAGCTGGCTTTAGCTTTCATCTTTCCTCCAAGAAGCTCCTGATTCTAACAACCCTGGAAGGGAGCCAGGCTGGTCTCCCTAAGGTCACCCAGTGAGTTCCCACCATCCATTGGGAATTTGATGGAGCCGCAGTGGCACAATGGGTTAAACCCTTGTGCCGGCTGAACTGCTGACCTAAAGGCTGGCAATTCAAATCCATAAGATGAGGTGAGCTCTTGTCTGTCAGTTCTAGCTTTCGATGCAGGGACATGAGAGAAGCCCCCTGCAGAATGGTAACACATCCTGGTGTCCCCTGGGCAACATCTCACACCAGAAGTGACTTGCCTAAATTAGCTTCTGACACAAAAAAAATTGGGAATTTGAAACTGATTTCCGAGGTTTCAGTCTAGCATTCTGATTACTACAAGCAAACTGATACCATCTATTTGGTAGGATTCCCGACCTCCTCTTGGCACAACATACAAGTGTCAGGCCTGCCCATTCTTTGTATGGGCAGCAACAGCGGGACCAAACCAAGGCCAGTCTCCCCAGAACAAGGGCAAATTGCCTTAGTCAGGGTGCTCTGTTCCATTGCACTGCCAGGAACATAACTGGCATGGAATCACTCATTGCTAGGGTGACCACAGTGGGTCCTATTTACCTTTTAGTGGGTGGGATTTGGGGGCGCTCATCTCTCAGGCTCCTAGAAGGCAATGACAAACCTCTTCTGAACAAACGGGTTACCAGAGGTCAGAGAAACTTGAAGATACAAGAAAGAAGCCATGAGAGAGAATGCTATTATTTACTCCCCCCTGCCCATTCCTCATGTACATCCAACTGTTGGAACAGGGGATTTCTCCTTTCACCACAATTCCCAAAACTTGAGGGTAGCTCTAGTAGACACAGCAGAACAACCAAGTCATGCCTGGGGATGGAACTGCCCATAGCAAGCTGGAATTTTGGGGCGCAAATCTCTCAGGCTCTGGGAAGGCAATGGCAAACCTCTTCTGAACAAATCCTGTCAAGAAAGCCCTCTAGGTTTGCAAGACAGTTGTTATAGGTAGGACATGAAGGCTCATGATAATAACAAACACACCCCATGTTGCCCACGGTCCTTCCTGGAAAATTGGAGGAATTTTTTTCATGTTGTAATTCAGCCCATGATTGTTCCAGCTTCTAATGTCAATGGGTCTGTGAGCCAGCCTGAGATTTTAAGGACTGAAACTGAGCAGTCTGTGTCTCCAGCAGCTAGTGAAGGCCACATACCAGAGAGGGGCCCAGATGCTGCTGAGAAGTCTTTCTCTAGAGAAGCATGGTCAGAGGCTGAAAGATGTTCAGAATGAAAGCATAACGAGCTGACAGACAGGAGACTTAGTTTTCATAAACTCTGGGTTTTGCAGCAGATTCTCCAAAAGTCAAAGCTCTTGTTAGAGAAGAAGCCATTATCAGGTAGTCAGGGAAAACAGCATCATTTCATGTGTATATATGAGAGGCCAGAGAGTTTTTCCAGCAGTCTGGTCAATGGGTTGTTGTGTGTCTTTCGGGCTGTGTGGCCATGTTCCAGAAGCATTCTTCTGGAACATGGCCACACAGCCCGAAAGACACACAACAACCCTGTGATCCTGGCCATGAAAGCCTTCGACAACACAGTCTGGTCAATGTTGGTCATTGAGGCAGCATCTCTTGCCAAGTCCCAGTCAAGCCTGCTAAGGGAATTCAAGTTTCATGTCTTTGCTCTTTCTTGTTTCCTCCTTCCAGGTTTAAAGGATTGTTCCTGTATTTTGTTTCTTTTTTGGATTGAATTTTATGCTGCCTAATGTTACCGATTCTTTTGTATTCCTGTGCTTTTGAAACTACTCTTGTACTTTCAATCTTGTGGACTATTTTGTCCATGTTTACTATTTTTGCTGAACTGCTTTGCTCATTTCACTTGGACTGGAGTGTGGTGGTTAAGGATAGGAGTGTTTCACTCTCAGCCGTGGCTGCGGTGTACTCCTGCCCTGGAGTACAACAATTCAGTCCTTCCAGACTTGGAGTTGAGGTCTTAGCAGAAAAACGAAGTCTTGATGGGACACCACCTTTCCCCCTCCCCGAACTTTCCATTTGCCCACCTTGTTTACACCCAACTTGTTGGGATGGGGGATCTCCATCTTTCCAGAAACGTGTGAAGGCAGCAGTAGAGGAAACAAGCCACGAAGTTAAGCGTGGCGAGGCTGGGCCGTGGGTGGGGTGCAGTTGGGTGGGAGTTCGTGTCAGGTTGGTTGAGAAGGAGGCGAAGAAGGGGAGCCGAGGAGAGTGGGGAAGAGGCGCCACGGCTGAGACTGGCAAAGCCGTGAGACTTAAGACAGACCCCGTGTCTCTCGTGGGATGATCTCTCTTGGGTGCCTCCTTCTCCCTCTCTCCGGGGAAGGGAAGAAGACGAGAGGACCAGCCGTGGCAAGAAAGCGCAGGTGAGCGGGGCCCTGGCAAGGGATCTGGCGTGGGTGTGGGCGTGGACGTGGGTTTCCCTCCTGTGCCCATCCGTGCCAGGGCTACTCTTGCTCCTGGGCTGTTCCCACAAAGCCCGTCTCCCTGGTGAAGGTTACGGGCCGTGTTCTTGAGCGCTGTGCGCCCGCTAATTCCGTGTCTCTCTCATACACACACACCGCGCTCCCCCTCTCCGCCCGTCACAGTTTGGCTCCGTATCGATCGGCGCTGCCTGGCCGCGCTTCCCCTGCAATTCCAGGTAGTAAATCAGTGCCAGGCGGCTCCTCCCTCCGGCCTCGCCATTGGCCGCCC
This sequence comes from Anolis carolinensis, assembly GCF_035594765.1. NCBI lineage: Eukaryota > Metazoa > Chordata > Lepidosauria > Squamata > Anolidae > Anolis > Anolis carolinensis. The sequence continues at coordinate 234,391,759 of NC_085843.1, read as the reverse complement.
GCCTCGGCTCCGGCCCCGCGGATTGGCGAGGCTTTCCTTAAAGAGGCGCTCCCTCCGCCGGAGACACAGAGAGAGAGAGAAAGGGAGAGAAGTGGGCTTCGAGCAAAGCGAGAGTCGGGCACCGGGCAGCCCACCCGGGATGCTGCGTGGGCAGGAGGCAGCCGGCATGACGCTCCCGGGGCACCCCAACTTCTTCCCGGTGAGTAGGAACAGCCGGAGCAAAGTTTCCCGAAGAAGTGGGAGACTTCGGGTGGAGGCGGAAAGTTGGGATCGCGCGAGGCATCAAAGTGGGTTGTGTGTGTGCCGGAGGGATGTTCCGAGGGAGATGGGAGTTCTCTGTTTGGGAGGCGTTGAGGAAGCGGGAGGTGCAGGTACCCTCGAATCGTGGCACTCTTCCTCGCCTAAGACTCTTCTGCCCAGCTCTCTGGAGCCCATCCCTGGCAGGGAGAGGGAAGCAGAGGCATCTTTCCAAGGGGATCTACTCCGGCCTGCTTGCTGCTCAGGTCACTGCAAGGGTCCCGGCTCCACACGCAACTCCAGGGGCCCCGCCACTGCTTCCTGCCCCGGTTCTGCTTCTCGCAGCTTTGGCACGGAAGGGAGAGCCAGTTGCCTGCAGCACTGATGCAGGTTCCGGGCTGGTGTTCCAGGAAGACAGCAGTGCAGCTCAGGATGGGAGCCTTTCTCGTTGAAACATGGGGAAAACATAGCACTGGAAACAGCAGCAATCCTGAAAGGCATGACTTACGGACAACACTCACAAGCACAGTTACTTTGCTCTCCCGGCAGCACTTGGCAAAATCTAAGTAGCTGTGAGTTTTCCAGGCTGTATGGCCATGTTCCATTAATGCTAATCAAGGTGATTAATTACAACATTCACACTGGCCTCCAACAAACGAGAGTCTTTTCCCCCACCCTGAACCTTCCACAGATATATACACCCCACTTGCCTAGTTTCCAATATAACTCACAACCTCTGAGGATGCCTGCCATAGATGTGGGCAAAACATCGTTTTCCGGGAAAATGCACAACAACCCATGTTCCAGAAGCATTCTCTCCTGACGTTTCGCCCACATCTATGGCAGGCATCCTCTGAGGTTGTGAGGTATATTGGAAACTAGGCAAGGGGGGTTTATATATCTGTGGAAGGTCCAGGGTGGGAGAAAGAACTCTTTGTCTTTTGGAGGCAAGTATGAATGTTGCAATTAATCACCTTGATTAGCATTGAAAAGCCTTGCCTGGCTGCTTCCTACCTGGGGAATCCTTTGTTGGGAGGTGTTAGCTGGCCCTGATTGTTTCATCTCTGGAATTCCCCTATTTTCAGACTAACACTGCTGACTAACTCAGCCAGAGAAGTCAGCCATAGCAGAGCACTTATTGAACCAACCTGGGTGTCATGTTATTTGAGAACACAGAAATGCTGGACCACTCTAACAACCACCATGTCAGACTACACAGAGAAGCCATTGGAGTCCACATGCATGTGGACAATTTCAACAGAAAGGAGGAAACCATGAAAATGAACAAAATCTGGCTACCAGTATTTTAAAAAACTCTAAAATCAGGATAGTAAATAAAGAACAACACTCTGAAGACAGAGGAATTCAATACATGAAACAATCAGGGCTAGCTAACACCTCCCAACAAAGGATTCCCCCCAGGCAGGAATCAGCCAGGCCTTGAAGTTGCAAGGCTTTTCAATGCTAATTAAGGTGATTAAATGCATCATTCACACCTGCCTCCAACAGTCAAGAGTTCTTTCTCCCACCCTGGACCTTCCACAGATATATAAATCTTCCTTGCCTAGTTTCCAATATACCTCACAACCTCTGAGATTGCCTGCCATAGTTGTGGGCAAAGCATCAGGAGAGAATGCTTCTGGAACATGGCCATACAGCCTGGAAAATTTACAGCAACTCAGTGATTCTGGCCATGAAAGCTTTTGACAACACTTGGCAAGATCATTTGGAGACTCGGAGTCTTGTGATGTTTCCAAGCTATTTTGATAGCACCACACTTCATTGGCTGCACTGCCGTGCTGTCACCCAGCAGGATGTGGGAATGCATTTGGGGAATGGCAATGTGAGCTCATGATGTCACTAGTCCACAGTAGTACAGGAAATGTTATGTCACCGTGAGAGTGCTGGAGGGATACATCTTATGTCGGAGACAGCGGTACGGCTGGCACTGTAACACCACTTAGGATACATAGCAGGAGGTGTGCATGAACAATATCGGCAGCTCTGATACAATTAAGTTTACGCATCTGCTGGGTGCCTTTATCTAGCTGTATTTGCCATACACTCCCAGACTGAATGGGAGAAGAATCATCCTCCAATTTACTGCCTTCACTTGGAGAAAACTATAATCAGAGCTGAGGAAAGTTATAATTTGGGAGTATAACTCACAAAATTTCCCAGCCTGGGTGGTGGGTTTTGTGATTTGTTGTTCAAAACATAACATTTTGAAACTGGGATTATTGCATGTGCATGCAAACTCTACTGTCTTTCCAGCATGTCTTCCCCAGAAGACCACCTACTTCTCCTCTAGTGATCTCTACACTTTGAAACAAGGTGTGCATGATTATCTTACACTTGTAGTATGCAAGTAAGGACAAATTGCAGGATGCACCCTTCAGATGCATGAAGAACCTGGAATGCACAGTATAAGTCAGGTGCCTTCTTCTTTGCCTGGTGTGAAATCAGGCCACTGGTTTTCATCTACCCGGTGCCTTGGTACCATAGCATTACTGGCACAATCCTAGAGTCACAAGAACTGGATTAAGCCAAGTTACGCAGTTTGTAAAGCCCAAAGATCCACTGATTACCCAACATGCAGCATGGGACACTCGTCAAAATGGGAACAGAGAATGGCCATCCTTGTATGCATTGCCTACTTTCCAAGAGCTGGCTGGTTGGAGGAATAGAAAACGCTGGTGCACTTAAAGTCATGGAGGCAACGTCCATCACTGTCAGTGGCCGGAACAAGATGGCGACCAAGTGCTGTTGTTTTCTTGCACTTGCCAAGAGTATCAGCAAAAGCAAATCCATAACACGGAGTCCTGGTCAGCACTTGCCAAGCTAAAATTAGTTCAGATCCTTACAACCTCTAAGGATGCCTGCCGTAGATGTGGGCGAAACGTCAGGAGTGAATACTTCTGGAACATGGCCATACAGCCCGGAAAACATGCAACAACCCAGTTCAGATCCTTGTTTAGCCGAGAGAAACATTGGACTTAAAGCTGGGTTATATTTCACCCCATTTTTAATTTCTCTTCTTGGTGCTGTCCAAGAAAGGAACAAATGATGACCCAGCACTGAGTAAACAACCCTGGCTTAAAGTCTGGACCCTCACTTGAATACATATTCCTCAGTCTGGGAACAGGAGGCCCACCCTAGGCTCTTCTGTTGCGTTCCGATTCACACTGACATTTGGCTGCATTTCCTCCACTCACTGCAGTGAATTCAGTGGGCCCATCATCCTGAGAGGGACCAAATTCCTGCTTCATCCAAGCCTAAGACTAGAAGATGGTATCTTGAAAATAGTTTCAGCCGCTTACCATCCAGTGACTTCATATTTCCCTTTTGACTCCTATGACTGTGGCGTTCTCCTTTGAAAGCTATCTAGGGGCCCTTCCACACAGCCATATATACAACCCAGAATATCAAGGCAGAAAACCCCATGATATCTGCTTTGAACTGGGTTATCTGAGTCCACACTCAGATAATGTGCCTTGATATTCTGGGATATAGGGCTGTGTGGAAGGGCCCTAGGTAGTCAAATGAAGGGATAAAAACAGTGCTCTTCTTTGTTTCTATCTCATTACACAATTCATACTGGTGAAAGACTTCCATATAGGAAAAGAGTTTATGGCAGGGGTCCTCAAACTTTTTAAGCAAAGGGCCGGTCTACAATCCTTCAGACTTGTTGAGGGGCCGAATTACCATTTGAAAAAAAAATACAAACCAATTTCTATGCACACTGCACATGTCTTATTTGTAGTGCAAAACAACAACAATAATGAGAGAACAATACAATATTTAAAAATGAAAACAATCTTAACCAACATAAACCTATCAGGATTTCAATGGAAAGTATGGGCCTGCTACTGGCCAATGAGATAGTCAAGTTAATTCAGATTGTTGTTTGTTGTTGTTGTGTGCCTTCAAGTCATTTCAGAATTTGGGTGAGCCTAAGTCTAAAATTAATTATTTATTTACTTACTACATTTATTTACTACATTTATATCCCACCCTTCTCACCCCGAAGGGGACTCAGAGCAGTTGTATGTACATACAATATATTATATTATTAGCATAGCACACTATTAGCATTATGCATTACTATACCACTACATTGAACTATACCATACAATATGTAACATATAACATATAATTAATATTATTATGTGGTATTATTATTAGTATTATATTGTATAACATTATAATATTTTTATCAATATTGTATGTATATACAATATATTATATTATTAAAACTGATATAAAATGTATTATAAAACCGAGGGTGGGGGCCAGGTAAATGACCTTGGAGGGCCGCATCCGGCCCCCGGGCCTTAGTTTGGGGACCCCTGGTTTATGGAATGTAATTATGGAATATCATTTTTGTTTTGATGTGTACATCTCCCAGGAAGCTATGTCCAGCTTTTGGTTGATGATACCTACATGCAGTGGCAAAGGGAAGATCCCAGATTATGGGTGATGTTTTGATGAAATTCTTGTTCCCTCAATTTCTACATGGAATAACTTTTTCTGTAAAGGCACTAGGTGTTTATAAGTCATCTTTATGTCACATATAAAGCAATGAGATCCTGCAATCTGTAGTGGGAAAGTTGAATCTACTCCATAGAAGAACAGAGGTTACAGATATTAGCCGTATGACTAACTGCTTAACTGCCTTTATACAGGTGTAAGCTTCAAGTGAGCCTCAAGTCTGTGTGTGTATTCAGGAAGGCAACTTAATTAATGGCAATTTCCCTAATGATCTATCTAGAAATGCTCACTGATGTATGGGTTTAATTAGCCCAAGCCAAACAAGGAGAGCCTGAAGGGTGGTGCACATTGTCTCTGTCGCCAGGCACTTGTAACAGTCCTGTGTTTATAGAAACTTGTTTAATGATAACTTAATCTGAACCTAAACTGGAGGATGGTGTCGGTACCCAAGCTATGTTTTGTCTTTGATGGATGGCTTTGGTGTGACTGAAAATATATATGGGAATGCATTCTGTTCTTGAACCTTCTGCCTAACGCTCAGACCTAAAGGAATCTATGTTCTGGCCAGTATCCTCTTTATAATATCAGAAATGAGACTTTACCTCCATAACAAGATGGAACATGATGGCTCCTGGCATGGTGCAACATAACAGTAAGCACAGCTTTTTGAAATCGAAGCTACTCTCCTAGATGGCAGGTACACACTGAAATATGATTCCAGTGAAGTTTTTAATCCAGTGGTGTTTATTATGTAGTCCTCTGGCTGTATAGCTACACCACACAGGCCAGACCATGAATCCCATTGCCCTCAGCTTTATCATAAAGCACAATGAATTATATAAATGTAATGCATTCTACCTTCAGAGAATAATCCTGAGCACATGGTGATTCAGGACAGGGTTTGGTCCTAACAGTGTCTGGCTGTCCCTAGGCCAGGAGATAAATAAATTTGGTTTAGGCAATATATTTCTGCTGCTTGCATGAGTGAGATAGACAACTTCCAGGGGTGCTATCCCTCCTGTTTCTTCTTGGGTCTAAGTAAAGAAATCTTGCTGTGGAAGAGACTGGAACTATACAGCATGTTCACTTAGCTGACCCCCATCCACACACCCCAAAAATAGCTGTGGAGTTTATTGCAGATCTGTTTATGAGAGTCTAGAATGCAAGCAAGGTCCTGCTAGAAACGGTCGAGGATGTCCCAGATGGCCAATAACAAAGCTAACCAGGTTTTCTCTCTGTAGGAATGTTCACAAGACAGATCACATATTCCATAATGCACTTTGATGACCCTTTTATTCACATGATCAAGATGGATAAAGCATGATGAAAGGATGGGTTTCTTTCTCCCCCCCCCCCCTCCTCCCAAGGGACTTTAAAGACAATATTGATTCTGCTCTACAGCAGTGATTATATGAACACTCCAAGCTGACAGTCTCTGGTACGATGGGGAAATGCTGATTAACATAAGGTGTAAGAGTTTCCACAAGCAAGTGCTGACAAAATTAAGAACTGTATCCTTTACCAGGGAAGACCATTCATTAGGGGACTGCCTCTGGTGGCAAAGGCAGGAGAGGAGATGTAGCAGCCACCCTCACTCCAGACATTTCTCCTGAACTCTTCCCCAGAAGTTCTCTTCTGGTGTGTATGTGTGTGCACATGTATGTGTGCAGCCTGCCTTGCACCAGGTAATTTGCCCTACACCCTTCTGCAGCCTTCAGGTGCAATGTAAGATGTTGAGTCCTATCAGCATTATTGAAATAAGCTTCAGCTTCGTGTCCGAAATGCTCCTTGTCCCAGGCCAGCCTCATACTTTCCCAAGATTTGACTTCCCTGATTGAATATATGAAGAAGGGTTTGGTTCATCTGTTTTAAACTTTGCCAGTTTTAATTGGGGTAAAGCACACTTCTGTTCAGAGAGCAATCCTTATCTGAGAGAATGGCTCAACAATATGTTGAGCAGATACTCAGGCTCAGGGCACCTTGTGTTTACCCCTTCTCTCCTTGTGGCATTCACCTGTAGAAGGGATACACATACATTCACTGGCTGTGGATAAATGATCAGAAGGACCTGCCATGAGGAACAGCCTGGGTGAGTCTCACAGGGCCCGCCTTACCATTAGGCAGAATTAACTGCCTCAAGGACAAACAGTAATAACATCCCAATCATTCCCACTAGGAGTGGTGTGTACATGATATAGATGTTGGTCCTCAACCCCTGAAGCTTTCCAGTTTGAAGGAAGGCCCTCTCTTCTTACTCATGTGTCCAAATGCCAGTCCTGTAGGCATCCACATGTGACAAGAAGAGTGCCACCATCTTGTATTTTGCCTCAGGCATCAAAAATGTTGTAGGATAGCTCTGAACTTGCATTTTAGTTTTATTGAAATCAAAGCAAATGTGGAATAGATTTTATGAAGATCCTTGCACAGTTCACTAGATATTTATTTCCTGGTATATACACTAATCGGTGTCACCTCCTACAACATAAAAGTATTTTTGGTTTAACCATCTGTTGTGATGGATGTCTGGGACATCCATAACCATTCAGTCTAAGGAATATGGAGCCTCCTTGATCAGGGTAGTATACCACTTCTTGTAAGCGCAATCTAGAAGGCAAAGTTTATTGGCTCATGCACTACTTATTAACGCCCTGTGATATGTGGTTGGTCCTTGATGGAATTGGACTGTTGAAGTGGTCAGACTATTGATCTGATCTAACAGGGAGAGGACGGATCTCTTTAAGAACGAAAGCCAAATTTCAGAGAAGTTTTCAGGCATTCCTGGAGACAGAGTAAAACAAGAGTAAATTTTAGCTTTAAATTCTTACTGTAGCTAAGCCTTAGGAGATAAGTTTCAACCTTTTAAATTAAGGGAACCTCTATGCAAAAGCTAGGATCTTTTCTGTAGAGATTCATTATCAAATAATGATGTCATGGAGAAAGAAGTGGGACAGATTAGGGACCAGAAGGGTCAGATTCTTCATTCATGTTGTAAAGAATTTTAGAAGGTATTATCCAGTCCTGTCCCACAAAGAACCTAATTACACTGTTAAAGTTTTGTTTTTCCACCTTTACTGCCATGGCAACATCATATGGAATCCTGGGATGTGTTGCTTAAGAAGATACATTTAGAGATCTCAACCCGAGAGCTTTTGGGACTCACTAAACTACAAATTCCAGAATTCCACAGGATATTTCCATGGCAGTTAAAGTGGAATAATAGTGCTATAACAATGTAGTATGGTAGAGCCCTAAGAATACCAGGGTTGGAAAGATTTCATCACTTGCTTAGCTTTTCTCAATTTCTGTCTGTTGTGCCTATGCATGACATGGTATATTAACTTGCTACTATTTTGTGGCTAATTGTAATTTAGCTTCCTAACCTCCACAGGAAGGATATAAATACTGGCTTCTTTAGAAATTACAGGGCCCCAAACTGAACATAAGCAAGAGTGTGGTTGTTGTATAATGCCCTTTTATAATTGCTCTCCTTCCCTCCTCCCACAACAGAGACACAGTCATCAGCTTTCTATTTGATGCAGCTTGGGCGGGGGATAATTCACCTTGAAAAAATGTGGGACCTTTGTTCTGTTCCTTTCAAAGTACTTGGAGTGAAAGGTAAAGGTCTAAGCCTTCGTGCTTTTGTTTGTCTTCTTCAGGCAATATGTGGAACCCAGAAGCCCCTTCTACACTGCCCTATATCCCAAGATGTGATCCCAGATTATCTGCTTTAAACTGGATTATATAACTGTACCCTCAATTTACTTCTGACACGATAAATAAAGAAACTAGACTACATGAGTCTCTGCTGCCAGATAATCTGGGATAAGAAGATAATCTGGGATCAGATCCTGGGATATAGGGGCAGTGTGGAAGAGACCAGAAACAAGCCTGATTTCGCATTCCAAAGTGAATTCACTTTAGGACACAAAATATAGACAATTTTGCATGAACCCGATTCCCACTCTTCCTTGCTTTTGGCACCAGCTCAAACATGCTATAGGCTTGCATTCCAGAGATTTCTTCCAAGATCCAACAAGCTCACTCAATTAAGAAATGCAAGCACTCTTTCACCAAGTTTGGAAAATTTACTTTTTAAACCTACAAAATTCTAGAATCCTGCAGCCAACATGGCTACTAGCATATTGGCTGAGGGTTTCTTAGAGTAGTAGTCCAGAAAAACATCACTGTCCCAAGCTCTGTTTCATGTGGGCAAAGAAATATATGTACAGGTATATGTATAAATCCATCTGTACTTCATCAGTAAGCAATTAGTAAACTTCACCAAACAAAACAATTCTGGGCCACCCTGCCCCCATCTAATAAGACGGGCTGCATCAAATACTTGGGAGAGGCTATTTATAAGATGGTGAAATAGCAAAATGGATTGATAGAACTGGAGGGGATTCAAGTCCATCTAGTCCAGGGGTCCTCAAACTTTTAAAGCAAAGGGCCGGTCTACAATCCTTCAGACTATGGAGGGGCAGAATTATCATTTGAAAAAAAAAATACGAACAAATTCCTATGCACACTGCACATGTCTTATTTGTAGTGCAAAACAACAACAACAACAATGAAAGAACAATACAATATTTTAAAATGAAAACAATCTTAACCAACATAAACCTATCAGGATTTCAATGGAAAGTGTGGGCCTGCTACTGGCCAATGAGATAGTCAAGTTAATTAGGGTTGTTGTTGTTGTTGTTGTTGTGTGCCTTCAAGTCATTTCAGAATTTGGGTGAGCCTAAGTCTAAAATTAATTAATTATTTTCTTACTACATTTATTTACTACATTTATATCCCACCCTTCTTACCCCGAAGGGGATTCAGAGCAGCTGTATGTACATACAATATATTATATTATTAGCATAGCACAATATTAGCATTATACATTACTATATTGAACTATACCACTATACTGTAATACTATATGTAATATATAACATATAATTAATATTAGTATATGGTATTATTATTAGTATTATATTGTATAACATTATAATATTTTATGTATATACAATATATTATATTATTAAAACTGATATAAAAATATATTATAAAACTGAGGGCGGGGGCCAGGTAAATGACCTTGGAGGGCCGCATCCGGGCCCCGGGCCTTAGTTTGGGGACCCCTGATCTAGTCCAACACCTTGCCAATCAGGACCCTGAAGCACCCCTGAAATATGACCCTCCAACACCTACTTAGACTTCCAATAAGGAGAACCCACCACTCACCAAAGTAGTCCATTCCAGTTCAAAAAGTCATGGGGTTCTTCTTAAATTTTGGGTTCAAAGAAAATCTGGAGAAATTCTGAAGTGCTAATATTTCTTGAACCAAGAGACGTCTGCTTTCATATCTACATAAGAAGGTCTAGAAGCTTGTCCTCTATCGGGATCTGGCCACTATGTTATCACTGTATGATCAGGATCTGAAATGGGCATAAGTTCAGAAACAGGTCCCGTGTTTGTGCATGGAAATTGAATTCTCCACTTGCTAAACAGATGGGTGAGAGGGGCAGTGTGACTGACATGGCCATATGCCTCTCTGTTTGTAGGTGCCAAGGCTGCAACTTCTGCTGCTCTGGAGTTTGGTTCTGACTCAGCCCGGTGAAGGATCCCAGCGTAGTGAGCCCATGTTCACAGCAGTCACGGACCGTGTCCTTCCCCCAGACTATGACAGCAACCCAACCCAGCTCAATTATGGAGTGGCTGTGACTGATGTGGACCAGGATGGAGACTTCGAAATTGTTGTGGCTGGGTGGGTATCAAAGATGATGTAAACGGGAGTGGGAGTGGGGATGATGCCATCACAATATGTGTCATGTGCAGGGTGGGGAAGGGGCTAGATTTGACAATGTCTTCCTTTAATTCAGAGCTGGAGAGCTCTAATTGGGTGGGAGGTTTACAGGTGATATCACTGAGCTGGCCATGACACAAAGACCTAACAAAATCAAGAGTCCCTGTCAAAAATAGGCCAGATGTGGGCCAGATTGGGGTTTTCTGCAGGCTAGAGGTAGTCAATTCTCTCAAGCATTACAGAATGCCAATGCAAAGGTGTTTGTGGGGATGTTTTTGCATGTTCTAGGGGAATCTAGCTTATTCTACAGGCAAGAAAAGGTAGACAGGATGTGTGTGTACATGTGCATGTATGCACATGCAAATGTGTTACAATCTGCTGGCTCAGAGTGCAACCCTTGAAGTTATTGCAGCGCAAAGACTCATCTAGGTGGATATGGATGTGCATTTTCAATAAAACTTCCCTTCAGCAGCAGCTTCCTCAAAGCTTACAACTTAACTGTCTCTCCAAGTCGTTTATCTGACAAACTGTTTCTGCCTGTAGCTGCCTGCGCCCATTCCTCTTTTCCTCCACTTTGGCCATGCTGGAGTCATGACCTAGTAAATAGGTGCTGGAGGGACCTGTCCCTTTATATTTGGCCACCACTTGTATAGCTTGTTCTGCCCATAAAACATCTCTGAACTGTATTGAGCTAGGAAAAGCATATATCCACTGGATAACTTTTTATGCCTACAATTTCCGGGAGAGCTAGATCATATCTTGTCGTCAGCTGAGTTCATTTGCTCCAGAAATCTCACCCCTTCATAGCCTTTCTCCCTTGTTGTTCACTTGATTTGCTCTGCCCTTAGTCCAGAGGAATAAACTTTCTTGTAAAGACTTGCGCTATTAGGCTCCCAGCCAGAGCATGGAAAAGGTACTTTCGGACTGCAGTTTTCAGAACTCCCCAGCTGTGATTCCAGGAGTCGCAATCCAAAAATCATTTTTTCTGAGAACAATCCATTTAGGGTGTTACAGAACTTTGTGTTTCTTTCCCATTAAGCCTTTTAGGCACTAGAGCCATCCAAAATCACATCACAGATCCTATGGCCATGCCATAGTGGACTCTATTAACAATGTCCGCAATTAGCATTTCAGCGATTATATCTGTCTGTCCCCTGTGCCATCCTATAATTTGCTCCAAATCACCTCAACCTAATCTGCCTACACAGCCATAGATTTTAGATCTCTTTGTGCTTCATGGATACAGTCCAAGAACTAAATAGCATAATTTCTTTTTCTAGAGACAAATTTAGCAGAAATTGTTTTGTGCTGTAGTCGCCTGATTATTGTCCAAGTAGCAATGTGCAGAACGGATCTATAACCTTGTGTTTAGAATAATCCTAGACTCTTATTCTTTTTTGTTAAGACTCAATGAGATCCACAACAAAATATTGCAGTACGGGTGCTGCTGTTCAGGATTCTGGATGTGCCAATTCTTCCATCTCAGTGTCTGGCTTATTTTCCCACACATATTCAACCAGCATCCCATGACTATTGAATACAATCAATTCTCACTGGGCTCTTTGTGAGTTCCAGTGCCCATTCTCTTAAGCCTTTCCCCTAAAGCATTTTTGGGATGGGTACTTCTGCAGAGCCTTCTGGAGCCCCTGGAGGCACAGTGGGTTAAACCACTGAGCTGCTGAACTTTCTGACCAAAAGGTTGGCAGTTTGAACCCAGGGAGCGGAGTGAGCTCCTGCTGTTAGCCCCAACTTTTGCCAACCTAGCAGTTTGAAAACATGCAAATATGAGTAGATTAATAGGTAACTCTCCAGTAGGATGTTAACAGCACTCTATGCAATCATGCTGGCCGCATGACCTTGTCTATGGATAACGTCGGCTCTTCAACTTAGAAATGGAGATGAGCACCAACCCCCAGAGTCAGACACGACTAAACTTAAAGTCAGGGGAAAACCTTTACCTTTTACTACTTCTGCAGCCCCTGAGTTCCCAACATTACATTTCCCTCTTGTACATGAATAACGCCGAAAAGGCCATACTATCAGAGTAAGAAAAACATCTCAAGTGGCAAATATTATAGGACAAGTTCCCGACAGTTACTGAGCCCTGGGATGTTCCCCTCTAGTTAGCAAGTGCATGTATACCTTATAACCTACTCTGTATTCCTTAATGTAATCTGTACCCCTCAGATACGTTGGCAATGTTGAATCCATTGGAAGGTTTTAAAAAAAAATTAACTGCTAAATAACTTCTGCACATAGAAGAGGGCACATGCCACCTTGCCCTTTGCCTCAATAAGCAAAATGTCTTGGCCTTGCCTTGGGTAGTGCTGTTTTAACTACATAAACATTGCCACTCACAGTCAAAACAGCAGAAACAGTATGATTGATCCCATTCACTTTCGCACCAAAGGCACTATGCGCATTAATGCTGAATTCTTGCAGGGCATATCCTGACTGTCAGTCATTCAGACATGCTAAGCCAGAACCTGGGATGGCGGGGAACACATTTATATGCTAAAACAACCAAAATCCCAAATAGCCATGCATCCTAGAATTGCTGCGAGTTGATGTCCAAAAGTAAGCCTGCTTACCAAGCTCCAGCATAAAGATGCCTCTTTGCTTTCCCAGGTTTCTTGCCAAGGTCAGTAGCTCTTTTTAACAGCGTTTTAACAGCCTGTGTGGAGGAGTTGGTGGCAGCACGCGTCTACCTAGCACTCCAGTTGTCCTTCACAGGAAGGTGTGCATCTGTCTAGTGTCACTAACAACTTTTCCTGCCTGTGTTGGTTGCTCCCCATTCAGCCAGCTAGGTTCTGGGTCAATGGAGCCGTGAATCCAGCCTATTTGGAGCAATAAGGCGTAGCAGTTCAGATAGACCCTTTAAAGTCTAGACTGAAATCTGAAAGTGATTCACTGACCTACTGAATTGGGAGGCCTCAATTGTCACTGCAGCCAGTACTCACAGGTTGGAATTTCTTTGTACCTCCAACTTTATGATGTGGCTGCCATTTTCCACTCTATTCTGGTTGTCTTTTGGATTGAGCATCTCCATGACAGGAAGATCTAAAACAAATCTGGAGAAAAATGTTGCCCTCCAAATATCTTCATCACTGACCATGTCAGCTAGACCTAATAAGAGTTGCAGGCCTGTTGTTCCTGGAATGGTACATACCTCTATGGTGAGGTCTGCATGGTTTGATGCAGAGCTTAGAAAAGTTACCTTCCCTGACCCCCAAAGTAAGTTTTCCAAGCCCTGCTTTGACCTGAGAAAAAAACAGCTTTGCTTGCTCTGTCTTAGCAATCTAGCCGGGTCTCTCTTTGCTGGCTCCCTCCTGGATGAAGGAGCAACTGTTTCCTCTCCATGCTCCCTCACCGTGCTGACAGGCCTCAATGTGCACCTTGACATTGTGTTAATTGGCTGCAGAGTGAATGAGTGCCCCATGATCTCATTATTGGCAATGTTCTCAACTTGGAAAGGGTGCACAGGAGTGAGCAAGGCATTCAGCTGTGTGCTGAATGCCTGCCCAATCTGCCAGACCTTCCAACAGTAAAGGGTGGGAGGGAGTGGAGTTAAAGCTTGGCCAGCTGCCTCAAGAGCCAACCATCCAGCCCATCTCCAATCAAGTAGAAGCAGCACATGTTTGCCATCAGCTGGGGCATATGTAGCACATGATGTGGGATGTCCCCATGCAGGAAGAGGAAGTCACCATCCTGGACTTCGTGTGTATAACGGTACCACTGATAGGGATGCCAAAATAACACAGATGCACAGAGGTAACAGTATGGGCCTAGTTAAGATCCCACACAGATATCATTCTACCAAAAGATCCCCATAATCTATAAGGCAAAAACACAATGGTTCTCCTAAAGCAGTGATTCTCAATCTGTGGGTCCCCAGATGTTTGGGCCTTCAACTCCCAGAAATCCTAACAGCTGTTAAACTGGCTGGGATTTCTGGGAGTTGCAGACCAAAACACCTGGGGACCCACAGGTTGAGAACCATTGCCCTAAAGTGAAGGTTAGTGCCAAATATTGCCCTGGTAATTGTGATATAGTCCTTTGCATATATATTTTTTGTACCAGCCTTCCTTATGCTGTTGTCCTCCAGGTGATGTTGGGCTCCAACTTCCAGCCAGTCCCTGCTGGCACAACCAGGATGAAGACATTTGTATTCCAAATGGCTGGAACATAAGCTGGGGAAACTGTTTTAACTATTAACAATCCCTGTGGAAAAGATCCCTTCTTGAAGGAGCTCCAAATCCCAGTGCATTAATGAAATTAGACAGAAAATTTGACAGTGCCCCTCATATAGCAGAGCTGTGGGGACATGTTACAACTATTGCTGTTAAACAGCACCAACATTCATTAAAGTAGGAATGGGCAATCTGTGGCTCTCTATTACTAAACTCCGGTGGCGCAGTGAGTTAAACCCTTGTGCCAGCATGACTGATGACTTGAAGGTTGGGTTGCTGACCTGAAGGTTGCCAGTTCGAATCCAACTCAGAGTGTGGATGAGCTCCCTCTGTCAGCTCCAGCTCTCCATGCAGGGACATGAGAAAAGCCTCCCACAAGGATGGTAAAAACATCCAAAACATCCGGGCGTCCCTTGGGCAACATCCTTGCAGACGGCCAATTCTCTCACACCAGAAGCGACTTGCAGTTTCTCAAGTCGCTCCTGGCATGAAAAAAAACTGGACTCCCATTGAAACTCACCATTAGTTTTGCTATGAGGTGTAATTTCAATAATCACTGATAGTGCCCGAAGGCCAGATTATAGGCCTAATGTCACAAGCATTTACTCTAATTCTGATGTCACTACATGTAATAGATTATGGAAGATTTGTAAATAGTATCATAAAAATCAAGAAGCTAGGTGAGGATGATGGGAGATGTAATATACACAGATGTAGTGGTTGCCAGGATTGGAAAGGCTGAACTATAATGTAGTTCTCTTCTAAGCAGCAGTAAAGACCCAGTCATTCCTAGCAGACCACCCCTCAATTTGAGAAGGCTGTTTAATGTTATCTCACAAAGGGATGTTTCTGTACCATCGCTCAGCAAACTTGCTCATTCACCTGTGTTTGTGTTTCACCTGCATCCATCCATCCTTTTTTGTCCCATCATTCCACTGACCTTTCTTAATGGACTTGAATCCCAGGCTCCGCATCTCCATCACTCTGTCCTAGACTGTCACCAATTTGTCAGTGTTCTTATTACAGGAGAAACATTAATAACACACCAGTTCTTTGGCTATAGCTTGAGCAGTGCAAAATAAAGCAATTGGGTCCTTCTTCTTAGATATACTGCTTCTGCTAAGGCAGCCTCAAAATAACATTTGTCTGCCTTTGCCACACTCCTAGCCCGCATTTAGCTTCAGATCCACTATAACCATAGCACCCTGCATTCCCATCAATCTTGCAATGGAGATTTCCTTCCTTAGTAGTCAGGCTTCAAGAGCCAGAATCCTCTTGGCTAGTGTAAGTAGGGCTTATGCTAGTCTAAGTCTTTTTACAGATGTTGTTCAAGGACCTCCTTGTGCAAAATGTTTTTCCTTGGCTCTGGAAGATGCTCAGGTGCTCCCTTTAATTGTTGCTAAATGGCTGAAGGGTATACCCAAGTGCCATGGCACCTAACTGCCACTGCACAACCAAGAAAAAGGAACACATTGTGTTCTCTGGACCTCTTGCATAAGTAAACTAGTCATTGAAAAATAGGATCTTAGTCATGACTTCCTCGAGACAAAGCCTGGAAAAGTTACACTAATCTTGGTAGATGTAGAATTCTAGGAGTCACTATTCATAAAAACTATCCTTCTGCTTACAACATTGCAATTTACATTATTTGTGCACTAGCAGGGAAGGAAACTAGGTTTGCTGCAACACATAATAATAATAATAATAATAATAATAATAATAATAATAATAATAACAACAACTTCTTTATTTACACATTTGCAACTTCCCAGAGGGATACGTATATCTCTGAACACCCTCTAAACCATCTAAAGCCAGGCTTTGGATCCTGGCGACATGAGAATGAGGAATGGATGGGTCAGAAATGGAAGAGAAGATGTAGACATTTTCACAGGAGATTGGCTGCAAACACTCACACCCCAGGAGAAGGGGATGTGGCAGTGGCGAGGCCAAGCAATTTTCTGCCTCCCTTTGGTGCCAGGTCATAACTACAAACAGAGGCAGAACATTTCATAACCGCAGGACTGATGCTTGTGTAACTTGTTTACCACCGGCCAGGGTACGGCTCTTGCTGAGCCAGCTCAGACAGAGTCCTAAACTGGGATGCAGTGCTGTTAGCTCTTACCCGAGAGCAGCACCAGAAAACTTCCATAATTAGGACCAGAGGGAGAGCAAAACTTTTTTTATCCCTTTGCTTATAGGTGTTTTATACAGAAGGTTTTCAAAATTCAGATAATTTCATTGATCAAGTAACACACTTAGGGCTCAGGGTCACCAACTTCAGAGCTAGAGAGCAGAGCTGTAATTGTAAGAACTCCAGAACAGAGTGAAACTATATGCAGCAGCCCAGCAGCAACGCTTCCTCTGCTCCAACTTGTCTGGCATTAGGAATGAAGTAGGAGAATCCCTGTTTCTACCCTGCTTCATTGCCCTGGAGCGGTTAAAGCTACAGGTGCAGTCATTAGCTCTGAAATTGGCAAACTGGTCTGGCCAGCAGCAAAAGACATGTCTCAGTCTCAGTGAAAGCTACTGTTCTCCTGATCCTAGGAGACAGCATGGGAACTACGCAAGTCAAACCTCCACCATATGCAGACAGAGCTCCCCAAATTCTCTAAGCTTATGTCTATCTGGAAACTTATTTTATTTTAAATGGCAACTCCTCCACTGGCTGTGGGATTCTGGGAGTAGTAGCATGTGTGTGTGTGTGTGTGTGTGTGTGTATCTCCCCCCAACTCTGGGATGAGTATGTCATAAAAGGCTATCATGTAATAGCTGGAAAACAAGAAAATGTTGCTTTTTTGGCTATGGCTTCCGGAACACCCCAAGTAGTATGGTCATTCTAGGAGTTTTAGTTCAAAAATGTACCTTTTCCCAGCTCTGGACTTGACTTGAAATACCAGCAATACTTGAATCTACTTTCTATTGACCAATGCTTTCATGGCCGGAATCACTGAGTTTCTGTGAGTTTTTCAGGCTGTATGGCCATGTTCCAGCATTATCTCTTAATGTTTCACCTGCATCTGTGACTGACATCTTTCTATTTTTTCTATTATACATTGTCCAAACTTGAACAAAACCCTTAATGTCAAAGGTGCATTGTATGTTTTCTGATGCTGGCATTTCCCAATCAAAGTCATAGAATTGCAAAATCTTGGTACCCAGAACTCTAGAAAGATGTGTCAGCATCTCTGATACTTCACAGGATTCAGCCTCAGGTACAACTGTCATTCTTTACAGATTGGCTTCCTTTTGAGCCTCATATCTGCTTCTCCTTAGTTGCAGGAGTGACATTGGATCCCACTGTTTTCTTCAGGACTTTGTAATATTGTCCTTAAGGTTTAGCACAGCTCTTTAATTATTATTAGCTGCTGAGACTCCCCTCCCTGCATTCTTTCTTCTCCGTGATATTAATTTTCTCTCTAAACTATGCATTTTCAGCTTTAGCGAACTCCATGCTAACCACATTAGAGTCACACATCATTAGCTGCCAGATGAAACCACTCAGGCATTTCTGCAACTTTGCATTGTGTAATCTTAGCATGGGTGAATGTCAGAAAGAATCCAGTTCTTGCCCAGGATGAAACAATCAGTTTTCTGTAACTTGGACCACTAGAGCCTCGGTGGATACAGTTTGGCCATTTGTAAATGGGAAGGTGCTGTCTGAAAGCACTGGGAACCAGCATAGTGTTTTGGCTTGAGTTCAGGAATAGGGTTTCTAGGAGAATAGGGTTCAAATCTCTGTTTGGCTATTGAAACCCACTTATGCCCTTGAGCAAGTCAGTCTCTTAGATTCAGAGGAAGGCAATAACAAATACTCCTGAAAAATATCTTGCCAAGCAAACTCCATAATATGTTCACCATACCTGAGAAAAAGTTGAGGCACACAACAAACAACATGATTTGAAGGCAGTACCAAATTCCCAAAAGATTATAGACTGTGGAATGGCAACTTGTTTTCCAAATTTTGTTGCACCACAACTTCCATCATCCTTCAATATTTATTGTGTTAGGGCTGGATGGAGTTTCAGTCCAACAAAATCACAAGTGAAACACATTTGTTATAGGCTTTTGCCATATTTATTCTAAATGTTCCCGCTAATGCTTCTAGCTGCCACTGGCTTTATACCAACCAGTCCAGATGATCTCTGCTGGTCCCCCAAACTGTCACCAAACTGGCACCAAAATGTTTCAACTTGAATCTTGCAGGCATCAGATCTAGGATAACAGGTGCTTGGGACTACAAACAAGCTTCATTCAGATTTTTACAAGCTAGCTTTTATTACCTGGGGAGCCCCAAGGGTGCCTATCTTGAAGTGTTTCAAAATGAAGGGTTAAAATTAGAAAAGAAAGTCTGCTTCTCCAGACATAGAACCCCCTTTGCCTCTCAACCCACCTTCAAATCCTTATCCCTTAACCAAGCAATGTATCTCACCCAATGAATCAAGTTTATTGAGCATAAGATGGATAGCAAAAGAAGATTTAGTATAAGTTGCACAATGAAACAAAATGAAAGCCTAAGCTACTGCTAGTGAAAACATACCAAATTACCTTTTGACTTGCTGACTGATTTGAAGTTTTTTTTTCTTCATAGCCTGCAAGATTTGATTAAGAGTGAGCTAAAATTGGGGAGAAAAAGACTTCCCCCATATCTTCCATATTCAGAAACCTGAAAATCAGGTTGGACTGTCTTTGTGAATTGCTCTATAGGGTATTTGAGACAGCTATAAGAACTTGGAAAAATTAACTTTTTCAATTGTAGCTCCCAGAATTCCCCAGTATAGACCAAAATATAGCTTCTCCAAAATTTGGATATGATTAATCTGTTTATCTACAACTGGAGCTGGATTTCATGATGTAGTTAACTTGATAAAGGAGCCATGCCTCATTATAGAAATCAGCCATACATTATTTTATTTTGACATGCCTTTTTGCCATGTTATCTCTGCCTGGCCAGAAGCATCTGTGATAACCTTTGATTTACTTCATTTCATTTATATGCAATCTTTCTCCTGGAGTGGGGTGTAAGGCAGTTCAAAAATACATGTTTCCCAGCTGGACTATAGGCTTTTAGCAGAACATGAAAAAGAAAGATTTGAACACCTAATAAAATGGGATTATTCTCCTTGCATGGTACCCTAGGATGAAAAAACAAAATGCAATGGTCATAAGTGTATGAATTCCCATGTCCATCCCTATTTGGCTTCAAGCACTGTTCTTGTGATCTCTTCCTCTCCTCTCCAGAAACAGCCAATATGGGATGCGATTTTTGCTACCTCCTCTAGAATCTGCCTACATAAGAATGGAAAATTCACTTTGGCAGGAAAGACCTGATAGGAAAGGGCTGCATCCTCAGGTCATCTTCCATTTCACCTTTCTGGGTCTTTCTGTTTCTTCAGGTACAACGGTCCCAATCTGGTGCTGAAATATGATAAAGCCCGGGGGCGGCTGGTGAATCTTGCAGTGAACGAACGTAGCTCCCCATATTATGCACTGCGGGATCGCCAAGGCAATGCGATTGGTGTGACGGCCTGTGACATTGATGGAGATGGACGGGAGGAGATCTACTTCCTTAATACCAACAATGCCTTTTCTGGTGCGTGTCACATTTACCCATTCCTGACATTCCACTTGCAATCAGTTTAAGGCATCCAATGCTTCACTTGTCACTCTATGAATTTCCTCATCACCCCTTCTCTAATATCTATCCATCTTTCATATTCAATCCCATCAAGACTTATCTGTTTTTCCAAATATTTCTTTGCTATAGCTATCTGCCACTCATCTGCCCACACATTCACTCCTTGGTGCCCATAAGATAAGAACTGGTGAACTTGTACCTCTCCAGACTTAAATGAACTACTCCTCCAGTAATCCTTAACTGGCAAGCCTGGGAATAGAAGTAAATCTTTGGAGAGGTACAATTTTCTCAGCTCTGCCTTAAACCCCATGATGGCAACTCATCAGCTCATATTTATTCATTGATGACAAGCATAGGATGTTGTTTTGGTTTTGCTTGTCATCGCACTGAAAGAGATCTTGTCATAACTACTGGACCAACTCCATGCTGTTTCCAGCATTTATTTATGATGCAAATAACAGATTACAAAACCCATAGTTGTATTCCGCAGGGAGACATTGGTGTCAGAGGGAGGATCCAGTCCCTCCTTTCTCTCTTGATATGCCACCACTGCAAGCTCTCTGGATACACATAGTTTACTTTGGGGCTTCTGCATTTGCTAGCCCTGAACCACTGATTCCAGTTCCCTGACCTTCACTGGCCACCAGGGTGGGATGTTTCAAGGCTGGAGTTAATTTCCCAGTTGAGTGATTTTGTCGATTCCCTGGCAGCAGCAGGGATGCAGTGGGAGGAGGGGGGTTAGTTGCTGACTCAGTGCTTTGCCACATCTCTAGATGCCAGCAGGGACTGCAGCATAGGGAGCTCCAGAACAAGGGCCTCTCTGGGCAAGGAAGCCTTCCTTGAGGCAAATAGGCCAGACACAGGGGAAGGTCACAAACTCCCCACATACACCTGTCTTCTCACCCACTTCTGCAGCCTAATGGTAGAGGGCATTGCTTTACCCTTTTAGAAAGTGATGCTCTAATTCCTAGATTGGCACCAGAAGACCTCATAGGCTGTTGCCATAGAAAAATATATACCTGCTACTCCAAGGTGTGTGCTGCTAACTTTATTCCACGGCTTAGCTTTTTTTCTTTGAGGTTAGAAGATATCCTCCAACTGACCCAATTTGGCAAGGACAGTCCTGATTAACTTCCTATCATTCCACTTAGAATCATAGGGTTGGAAGAGAGAAGAGAACTTTCAAGCCCTAGACACTACAGGTCCAGGTTATTTGGCTGACCTCATCCCCTTGTATGGCCGACCCAAGCCCTGAGATCTTCAGGAGAGGTCCTTCTCTCAGTCCCACCTCCATCTCAAGCTCAGTTGGTGGGAATGAGAGAGTGGGTCTTTTCAGTAGCTGCTCCTCGACTCTGGAACTCCCTGCCCAGGGAAGCCCCAATGGCCCCCTCTCTGCGGTCCTTCCGGCAGCAGGCTAAAACCTTTTTATTCAGACAGGCTTTTAAAGATGAACCCAACCCATCTATGTACTGTGGTGTATGGAGAGAAGGAAGACTAATATGCCTGACTTATACTCTCGCATAGACATGTTAAACCTTGTCTAGAAACTGGAACTAACCTCAGCCGGCTGGTTGTTGCATAACATGTCATCTTTTTATAACGGCCATTGTTCTTAATTGCTTCAATTTCATGTCAAATTTACATTAATCGTTATATTTGTATAGGTCATTTAAGTTCTTATTATTGGTTATTTTGTCTGTTACTAAGTTTAGAGTCAGGTTTCTGTTTTGTGGTTAATATGATTCGTCCTAACCTAATGTATTCTGAGTTGTTTTCCCTTTTTGGCATTGAATGTTTGCCATACATGTTGGAAACCGCCCTGAGTCCATTTGGGGAGATAGGGTGGTCTTTAAACAAAGTTGTTGTTGTTGTTAAAAATCAATTCAGGGGTTGCTGTAGTTTTTAACTTTGAATTTGTTTTAATGATTTTTAACTGGGATTGTTTTTAATACTATTTATATTTAATCCTGCAAGTCAACACCTGGAAGGCTGCACAATTTCCAGTCTTGCTCAAACCCTTTTTAAAAGATGGGGTTCGGTAGTAATCTGCTTAGGAAGGGGCACTGCTCCCACCAACATGCATCTGAAGTTGGGCCGGACCCCTCACCTGCATCATTGACCTATTCTTGGCTCTACTTGTCTGTCTTCCTGACTCGTAATTATTGCCTTGCAGCTGCCAAAGGCTCCTGTACCCTAAATCAGCCATTCACATTATTCCTGGAGCTGGGGCTAGGCCAGTGCTTGTCATTGATTTTCCCTTTATGATATACATGGCTCCACGCTGCTCTGGTACAATTTACCTTAATGAGTTTATTCTTCTGGGCCTCCCTTACCAACCCTTAAGCTTTGCTGGTGTTGCTGTGTTCACTGTAGTGCAGTCCTGGCCACAGCCCTGCAGTATGACTGGTGAAGGCTATTGGTGTTGTTGTTTTGAGCATTGGATTATGACTCTGGAGACCAGGATTTGAATCCTCATTTGGAAACACACTGAGGGGTCCTTGGGCAAGTCAAGTCTTTCTCAGAAATTACTTAAAAGCAAGTAACAACAACAAAGGTATTGGAATAGGAGGAATCCAAAATTTTATGATACAAAATGGATGTATAATCAGGAGACTGGATGGAATCCACATGATATAGCAGTAGGGTTATAGTTTGAATTAGCTCTGGTGCACAAACATCTGCACCCACATATCCCTATATATATGCAGAACTTATCTATAGTACACAACATGATACCATTTTAATTGCTATAGTTCCGCACTAAAGGAATCTTAAGATTCATAATCTGTGCTAGGGAACAAACCTCAATTCTTTGAAGCCTTAGTGAGAGTCCATTGCCACAAGACACAGTCAGGGTTCAACAGAAGTCATCACAGTCTTCGATAGCTCCAGACTGGTTTCTTCCCATCCTAAGGAGAAAATGCCTATATCCAACACATGACAGAGGGACTATGAAATGGCTGATGCTCTCTCTCTCTCCTCCCCAGGTATAGCCACCTATACAGATAAGCTGTTCAAGTTTCGTAATGGGCGTTGGGAGGACATCCTGAGTGATGAGGTGAACCGAGGTGTGGCAAGCCGATTTGCTGGGCGCTCAGTAGCATGTGTGGACAGGACGGTGAGTGCATGGATGGGGTGGGATGGAACCACCAAGGCTGAATTTCAGGGCTGTGCAATTACTTTTGGAAAGTGACTCTCTGGAAGTTGAAGAGCTGGGACAAAGAAAGAAAATAGGTTTGGAGAGGTCTTGCTGTCCAGCAGTCACTGCGGTGGACAGTCTCTTCCCCCTCCCTCACAGCTGTCAGGACTCCCATCAGGGGCTGCAATGCCAGGCGGGTGCCGTGCTGCTGATAAACACCACCTGTCTGGGTGATTTATGCCCCTGTCACCTGCGCTTTCTTCTCCTTCTACCTTGCGTGGTTTGTTTTCTAATGATTATTGCTAAATCAGGGTGCCATGGGAGAACAATGGGGGCAGGGTGGTGGCTGGCAGAGAAGTGAGGGAGAAGCAGGGGGCATGAGGAACAGGGATCTTTCTTTGGAAAGCCTACAGCCAAGGGAAACCAGGGCTGGACTGGGCGGGTTTTTCTGCTTGCACTCAGCCACCTGGCTCAGAGATTTCCTTTAACAGACTTGCTCAAACCCAGGTTCTATGTCTGGCAGCAACCAATCGATCTGCCCACATGTTGAAGGATGAAGCTACTGCCATGGAGACCCAGGACCTTCACCTGCTACCACCTCTTTTCCTTCCCACAGGGCTCTGGCCGCTATGCCATCTACATAGCTAACTATGCCAATGGGAGAGTTGGACCACATGCCCTAATCGAGATGGACAAAGCTGCTAGTGATACAGAACGTGGTATTGTGGCCCTGAATGATGTGGCTGCAGAGGCTGGAGTCAACAAATTCACAGGTGTGATGGCCAACTATTGGTGTTCTGATAGCTAGCCCATCATAAGGAAGATAAGTTATGGCATTGGCTTTTCCCAAATATCTGTATCAGGATATTGCTGATTGGGGTCATCTCCAGTATTGAAGGTCCAAATCTTAACATGCTGTTCTTCGTGGACCTTTTCTTCTGTGGCTGCTCATAAGACCCTTGTCTTATGAAATGGAGGAGCAATAGGCTTCTTCTCCAACCAGGTTTCAGAAAGTGTGGTGGAGCTCCTTTGGGTAACATACTTCCACATCCATCATCCCCACTCCCCTCACACACACACACAATACCATCTATTTTGTCAGTCTATAAGATGGTGGGAAAATCAAAATGGCAGCCAACAAAAATCATGGTATTCTCCATTGACTTTGGGCATTTTGCCATGTGTTCATTTTAGACATTTTAGACATGATAAATCCTGGACTAATGTAAGATCTAAGGACATGCTCGTGTGTGAAAGAGTAGCCTACAGATTAAATAAATACAGTCCTCGGGCACAATTTTGCACACCCTAAACCTCCAATTTTTAGACCAGTGGTTCCCAACCTTTCGGCCTCCAGGTGTTTTGGACTTCAACCCACAGAAATCCCAGCCAGCTTACCAGCTTTTAGGAACTGTGGGAGCTGAAGTCCAAAACACCAGGAGCACCAAAGGTTGGAAACCACTGTTTAGATTATTTTCATTGTGGTTTTATTTTTACTGAAAGTAGCTAAAACCATAGGACATGGTGGTTTTGCCCCAGAATGTCCTCTTTTTTTTTTCCTCTGAAGAAATAACCAAAAATGAAAGCAGAAATGACATCATATCACTTCTGGTCAAGTCTGATGCACCAGTACATCATACAGGGGGTTATGATAACTGTGGAGTTAATGGCTCCTGCCACCTCACTATTGCTATGGTGAACATTCAAATGATGATCATCCTCTGTGCTGCAGTGTACAGAAACTAATAGTTCAGGAAGGATGGTTTGCCTCATGCTGATTCTGACCTGTCCTGCCAGTACTGAATGGCCTCAGCCCTGTAGCCCTGCTCTCAATCTTCATAGCACTGAATTGCCACTAAGTAGTTCTGTAATAACTGAAGTAAATTGATGACTGTTGATGAAGAGCAAACATCTATGTTACAGTGCAATTCACTCAAACTGTGAAAAGAGATGGGAAGGCATGGGATAGTGAACCAATTATTAGGCATGTTTTTGCTTTGAAACACTCCAGCTGGGAATGTTCCACAATGTGACCATTCCACCCACAAAAACAGCATGCCCATAGCTTTCACTGTTCTTTTTCCCAGGGGGTCGGGGCGTGGTTGTGGGGCCCATTCTCAGTGAAGCTGCCTCTGATATCTTTTGTGACAATGAGAACGGAGCCAACTTCCTTTTCCAGAACCAGGGTGATGGTACCTTCATAGATGTAGCACCCAGCACTGGTGAGTAGCTAGCCAGAGTGTGGGGATTCAGAGGCAATGGATGTTAAGCAGAGAAACAGTCATGTAACACTCATTAATCTGAATGGCTCTCTGAAGTCTTTTGTTTCTTTCATTGCTAGTGTGTGTGTGTGTGTGTGTGTGTGTGTGAGAGAGAGAGAGAGAGAGAGAGAGAGAGAGAGAGAGAGAGAGAGAGAGATGAGTGCCTGCAGGCTCAGCCAGTGGTAATTTAGCGTCTGGCTGATCATTGGAGTTTAACGAGGTGTCAGGGTGGCATCCATCACTATGGTGCTGTTGATGACACCTGTTCGCTTTAGAAACACTCCTTCCTTGTCAGCAAGAGAATAAGAATTGGGTGGCTGGGGAAGGGAAACAGGTAGGATGAGTGAAAGTAGGGGTTTAAAGAGGTTCAACAGGCCATATTTTGCAACTAGTTGCCCCTACTCTTCTCATTGTCCCTGCTCTCCTAAGGCAGATGGAATTCAAGCTACTAGATAGTCCTCTTTGTCTCCCCTACATAAATATGTGGAGCCTAGATCAATCCCCAGCTCCCCATTTCTTCAGAAGCGAGAGCTTGGTAACGCTTGGTTCACCTTTGGATAGATAGCTTCTCCGACTCAAAACATCCTCTGTAGGCTTGGATGATCCCTACCAACATGGTCGCGGTGTCACACTGGCTGATTTCAACCGAGATGGCAAAGTTGACCTAATCTATGGCAACTGGAATGGACCACATCGGCTCTATCTGCAGATGAATGCAGGTGGGCGCATCCGCTTCCGGGTAAGTGCCACCTGCAGGGGGGAGGAAGGGCCCAAAATGCCATTCAGTTGAGGATAAGCTGGGCTGTGAGCAGGGATATTCAGTGGGCAGGGAGGTCCAAATAGCTGTGAAGTTTAAGAAAGAATGGAATACATCAATTACATCCAGACACCAAGAAGCGGATGTCTCTGCCTCCAGCTGGGTTGCCAGATGTTTCTTATTTTAAAGGTTTGCCTCATATTTCAGACCCGTAGCAACGTAGACCTGGCAGCCTTTCCTTCATCTTGGTTTCCAACCAAGTCACCAAAAGAGCATCAGTCCCTGCAAAAGACTATAGCCTCTGGCCAATCACACCTCTGAAGCACTGTTATCATGCTCCTCAGCTCAGTCACAGCTCCTTCTGTTCTGCCACCAAATTGCATCCTTAGATCAACGCTTCCTCTTGGCCCTGTTCTAGCCCAATCCCTGCCCCACTAATCCCCGTCCTTCCCCCAGGACATTGCCACGCCCAAACTGTCCATGCCATCACCTGTCCGCACCGTCATCGCTGCTGACTTTGACAATGACCAGGAGTTGGAGGTCTTCTTCAACAACATCGCCTATCGAGGCTCATCTGCCAACCGCCTCTTCCGGTGGGTGAGAGCCACATGGCCACCAGAGACTGAGGCAGTGGGCTCCCCATCTTTTTAGGCTTTGGGCATGGCAGGAAGGGCTTCCCCACACCAGACTCTGGGTCACATCCCTGATGGCTTTAGAAGAGTCTGCATGCGACACTGGGCATATGGGAAGAAGGGA
Source organism: Anolis carolinensis (assembly GCF_035594765.1). Lineage (NCBI taxonomy): Eukaryota > Metazoa > Chordata > Lepidosauria > Squamata > Anolidae > Anolis > Anolis carolinensis. The sequence goes on along the minus strand of NC_085843.1, from coordinate 234,364,493 downwards.
GGAGGGAGGCCTGGATTCTTAATCCAGAAGAATATGACATTTAGTCCCCTGTGCAACAACAATCCACTGGAGTAAAATGACTCCACTAAAATTTCATAAACAGGGAGGATGCATCCTCTTCAGTTTTCCTTCCCTAGCTCTTGCCTGCTGGCCAGCTGACACAGCTATAGCTGAGCCCTTTGCTACTTCACTACCCATACAGGCAGTCTGCTCTGCCTAGACTACATCCCTGGAGGTTCCAGCTTTCACTAATTAGCACTTATGCACGGTTCCCATTAATTGTAGGCAATCAATGGCTCGTTAAACAGAGCCGCTTACATTTCTCAGGCTAATAAAGTGATTGCAGCATGTGGCAACTCCAGGGAGTCCGTGCAGAGACCTCTCATTTGGCGAGTGGGCAGGGCCCCTTGTAGAGAGAGGAGCATTGGCAAGGATGGGCTTAGTATGTGGACACAGGATAGCCCCTACTCAACTATAGGATCACCCCATTAAGGACACTTATATGAGAGATGAGAGTGTCCATTCTACTCTACTACAATCTATTTCTGATGCAGGGTCACCCGTCGGGAACATGCTGATCCAGCCATTGAGGAACTGAACCCTGGTGATGCCGTGGAGCCAGAAGGGCGTGGGACAGGTGAGTGAAGGTGGTTTCTACTGTGGGCTGCACTTGGCAAAAAGAGGACAGAGGTGAGATAACTGTAATTGGACAAATGGGGAGGGGCTGGACTTCAACTTCCAGAACGCCCAGCCTGAATGTGCTATCAGTGACCATGTGGGCTGGGGCAATTTTGGTAGTTGTCACTTGGAGTGCCAAGCTTGGAACTCCAAGCTCTAAAAACTCTGCTGGTGACCCTTTCTCTACCAGCATCTAGAGATGCTTCTGGAGACTTCTGCTCAGAATTATTGTGCAACATCTTTTTTTTCCTTAATGGATTTTGTCTTATAAAAAAAAGGCCAGAAGAAATCAAGAGAAGCAAACAAATACAAAGGGGTGTCTTTAAGAACCTGTAAACATCTATGAATCAGGCACTACAGTTGCTCCTATTAGGGCCTTCCTTTCACTCTGCTATACAGAACTCCAAAATCTGCCCCAAGGTCCTGCTCTGATGGCACCTCTGCTGCTGGGATCATTCATAATCTTTAGGAAGCTTAGATACTGACCCTAAGATTCAGACCTCTTTATGTCTCAAGGAACCCACAGTTAAGGATAATGAAGGATATGCAGCAGGAACTTGAAAAAGATATAGGAAAGTGTTGACAAATCATGCTCCTGAGTTCACTAGAACTTTCTAATTGATTTCAATCTGAACATTCATGGCAAAAGCCGCAAAGTTTGAAGGTTGTTCCCCTAGTTAACTAATACTTGCTTGGCTGGTAGTGTGGTTACATTTATGCTCTGCATTTCTTCCAGTGAGTTCAAGGCAGCATATATGGCTCCTCTCCTTCTATTGTAACTTCTCAACAACATTATGTTAGACTGAGAGACTGTGATTAATCCAAGGTCAGCAACTGAGTTTTCGAACTCAGTGGAGATGTGAGTTCAGACTTCCCAGCTTCCACCCTAACTCTAAAATGCTATCAAGGAAGAGAAGGCCAATCTTTGTGTGTAATTCCCATCCACAGTCCAGATGAAGAACTCTTGATTAGCATGCTGAAATCTTGAACGGAAAAGGGTTAAATGTGCTGTCAGTGACAAAGGATGTAGCACCAGAGAGAGCAGCCTCTTAGGTAAACAGACACACAGATGGACAATGTCACTGCAAGCAAGTTAGGGCTAATTTGGGTGTAACCAGGGGGCAGAAGTGGAAAGCACTTATATTACTTGATCTTCTCATTATCTCAGCTGTGACTGTGGAAGAGGAATGTAGACCTGTTAAAAAGGAGATGCTGAAAGAAACTTCTGCTTAACGAGATGGTATCATTCCAGGAGGGGCCGTGGTGGATTTTGATGGCGACGGGAGGCTGGACCTGATCCTATCGCATGGAGAGTCCATGGCACAGCCCCTCTCTGTCTTCAAAGTCAATGAGGTGAGTCTGGATGTGTTTAAAGCCTAATAGCCAGAACACCTACCAGAAAAGATTCTCCCAACAAGCCCTCCCCAGTTTCATGCCCATTTCATACATTGATGATGCATTTCTTCTGTCTCTACAGGGTACTGGAAACAACTGGCTGCGGGTGATCCCACGCACACGCTTTGGAGCATTTGCTCGTGGTGCTAAAGTAGTGCTGTTCACACGGCAGAGTGGTGCTCATCTGCGTATCATTGATGGAGGGTCTGGGTATTTGTGTGAGATGGAGCCCGTTGCCCATTTTGGCCTAGGTAAGTGGGAGGGGGGGAGAGAGAACACCCAATGACCTGTACATGCCATGTCCACCCTCCAAACTGTCCCAATAATTTATAGTTTCTTTGCTCTTCTGTTGTCACTCGCCCTGCCTCATGAAGAAGTTGGAAATGTTACTTTTGGGGGACTGCAACTAATAGATTTCCCCAGTACCCATGCTGGCTGGGGAGATGGGGTCTGGAAGTTGTGGTCTGAAAAAAATTACTTTTCTGAAAGTCTGAAGTCTGACACCTGTACCTTACTTTGTATTGTCCCAACCCTGAATTCCTCTGATTCTGTTACTTTCTCCACTGTACATTCTGCAAAACACCAAAGCCTAACTATCCCCAGACCAAAGCCCTTTCTTTCAAAACTCCTGTAAAGTCTGTTTACCTTCCCTCATATAATCAAATGTATGAGATGCACAAATAGGAGTTTGCATCCCCAAGAGCATGTCTTGCACTCTGGTTGCCCCCTCCAGCTGTTCTTGCAGAAGGCACTATGTGTCTCCACACCTCATTACTCTTCCATAGCCCCAAGGTGTCTCCGTTTAGTGGGGCATGGCCAGGTTAGATGGAGGAGGAAAGCCAAGTAGCTCAGAAAGTCAGAGGGTCTCTACGCCAGAATACTCCATGACCCGGTTCACAGATGGCCTTGTGCCTGGGAGTTGTGCTGATAGGGGTGGTAGCACAGTGGTTAATGGAAGAACATGACCCTCATCACATCCCTAGTGTTGTCATCTCTCTGGCAGAGCCTGGAAAAGTTGCTTTCTGAATTATAAGCTCTGGAATCTTCCATCCACTGTGGCATTTCTGAAAAGGGGTTTTTAAAATAGGGAAGCAGTATAGGGTATTATAGACAGGTACACACATGGGTTCATATAGTTGAAAGGGATCACAAGGATCATCTAGTCCAGCGTTTCTCAACCTGGGGGTTGGGACCCCTGGGGGGGGTCGTGAGGTGGTGTCAGAGGGGTTGTTAGAGACCATCAGAAAACACATGTTAATTCACAGTGCTCTCCGGAGTTAGGCAAACTACATGTCCCCTACATCACTATTAATTCCTCCCAAATCCCTCCAGTATTTTCTGTTGGTCATGGGGGTTCTGTGTGGGAAGTTTAGCCCAATTCTATACTTGGTGGGTTTCAAGGGGCTCTTTAATTTTAGGTGAACTATAAATCCCAGCAACTACAACTCCCAAACGTCAAGGTCTATTTTCCCCAAACTCCACCAGTGTTCATAATTGGGCATATTGAGTATCCGTGTGAAGTTTGGTCCAGATCCATCATTGTTTGAGTCTACAATACTTTCCAGATAGAGGTGAACTACAACTCAAAAACTTAAGGTCAATACCCACCAAACCCTTCCAGTATTTTCTGTTGGGAGATCTGTGTGTCAAGTTTGGTTCAGTTCCATAGTTGGTGAAGTTCAGAATGCTCTTTGATTGTAGGTGAACTATAAATCCCAGCAGCTACAACTCCCAAATGACAAAATCAATCCTCCCCATCCCCACCAGTATTCAAATGTGGGCATGTCATGTATTTGTGCCAAATTTGGTCCAGTAAATGAAAACACATCCTGAAGATCAGATATTTACATTACTATTCATAACAGTAGCAAAATGACAGTTATGAAGTAGCAACAAAGATAATGTTATGGTTGGGGGTCATCACACAATAAGGAACTGTATTGAGGGGTTGCTGCATTAGGAAGGTTGAGAACCACTGATCTAGTCCAATACCTTGCCAGTGAAGATAAATCATGCTTGAGGGATGGCCATTCAACCTCTGTTTAAAAACCTCCAATGAAAGGGAAGCCACTTCTTTTCAAGGTAATGTGCTCCATTGGTGAACAACTCTTGTGATCAGGAAATTCCTCCTGGTGTTTAGTGAAGAGAAGAATAGGATTGTGACAGTGATCCACCTCTTTCATTGAATAAACTGTACCACTTTTTCCTTGCCATTCTTCTCTGTAGGACAAGATGAACCCAGCAGCTTGGAGGTGGTCTGGCCAGATGGCAAGTTCATCACTCGCACCATTGCAAGCACTGAGATAAATGTTGTGCTGGAAATCCCCTATCCTCGAGATCCCCCAGCATCTCTGCCTGCTATACTTCCTCTTGAGGTGAGCCTAGCCTTGATAGCTGCATATGAGTGATTTGGAAGGCATCCCTCCCAAACTTCCCCCACTTCAAACTAGTTTTCCTTCTCTCATCTCACTAAGGAAAATAGTCACGTAAGATGCCTATGGAAGCTCTATGCCAACAAAGTTGAAGCATTTTTCCTATTAGTTAGTGAGGCAAATTGCCAACCTATGCTGTGTTCCCTGCATAAGCGATGTCAGGAATCATCACACCCTCTAATAAACAACTCAGCACCTTATGCCAAAAGGAACAGAGCCAAAACAGGGCCGCTGAGAAACAAAATGGTAGGACCCTGAGGTTTAGGAGAAATACAATTTTTTTTTTAAAAAAACCAACAAGGAGCACTCAGCACATTCAAGAATCAGCAGCAAAATATTGCCTGAGATCCTATATTGGGGTTCCATATTGTCAGTCTCTGCCTATGGGATTACGCATTGATTTTGCTACATATCTCTTATGCTGAATGGTAATGTTGTGCAACTGAATGCATAACTAAAAGAATGTTGCAGAATCAGATATAACAGAGTCTTGCTTATCCAACCTTTGCTTGTCCAGCGTTCTGTATTATCCAACATAGGCTGTCTCCCACCCAGATCCACAAATGTTTCTCTAGGCAGCAACGCACAGGGGGCCAACACACCCAACAGCAACATAAATGCTGCCACACTCCCAAACAAGTGGCAGACTTGTTGAAAAACATGATGTTTTGGTGCTTAATTTGTAAAATCATAACCTAATTTGACATTTAATAGGCTTTTTCTTAACCCCTCCTTATTATCCAACAGTTTTGCTTATCCAATGTTCTGCCAGCCCGTTTATGTTGGATGAGACTGTACTGTGTGTGTCTGTGTCTGTGTGTGTATATATATATATAAATATATATAGACTAAGACTGCACACGTGCATGTGCAATGGTGCTACAAATAGAAAAACAGTTGGGTGCATGGATCTGCCAAGATTGCAATTGCCTGATGCAAAAGAAGATGGTGCACACATCTCCAGTTCATGTACAGAAGCTGATTAGAGAAATTTTTGATATTTAGATCAACTCTGACCATATCCATCTGGGGGTAGCAAATTACTTTAGGGCATGCATGACAAGCTGTATGACACACAGAGATTCTCAAATACAGTAAGGGAACTCAGTAGTGCCCGTCAGAGTCTACCACCTGAAGTAGGTGCCTCATTCTGCCTAATGATAGAGCTGGCCCTGCAAAAGAGGCACTCAATTTTGGAACATTCATTCCCACTCTTGAAGCAAAGGTGACCCACCCTACCCATGAACAAGCTTGGAAAATGTATTTGTTTGAATTATAGCTCTCAGAAATCTACAGTCACCATTTGTAGGCATGCTGGATGGTAGATTTTGGGAGTTGAACTCACAAGAAGAATGTTTTCAAGGTTTGAATGTATTCCCAAAGAGCAACCATAGTATGCTGGTGCATATAAGTTTATAGAGTCTGAGAAAATTACAGTTAACTCTCCAGCCAAGCAAACCTTCCTGACAAGAACTGGTCATCTTACACTATGCCTAGAGAAAGACAGCAGGAAGCGCAGCAAGGAGAACTGAAAGCAAAAGCTAGGCAGATAGAGCTCATCTATCAATACAGCTTCTGGGTGAGAGCAATGTGGCACATAGAAGTCTGAGTCACTTGAAAATTCAACCTGAGAAAATGGAAGGCTGAGGAAAAAAGGAAATTGATCTACTCAAATCCCTGACATTATAGAATAAGTGTCCTGGAGAGGGATTAGGGTTGGGGGAATGCTCTTTCCATTTCCAGAACTGCATGCCACCCTGCTGTCTAGCTATAATATACTGAGGTTTAGAGCTGTCAGCCCTCCGGTGCTAAAAAGCACAGCCAGCAAAGGCCTGGGGTTGGTGAAGGAAAAAAAAGATATCCTTGATCCTTCCCACACCCACTCCTCAGAATTACCTCCTGTGGAGCAGAGGCTGAATAGCACTTTCACAGTATAGTTATAGCACCATGATTCCATTTAAACTGCCACTGCTCAATCCTATGGAATCCTGGGGCTCCACGAGAGATTTAGGATTCTCCGTCAGAGAGCTTTAGTCCTGCATCAGGCTACAAACCTCCAGGATTCCGCTAGATGCAGCCATGGCAATTAAAGTGGAATTATAGCATCATAACTGCATAGTGTGTGGTGCACATTAGGAACCGCATAACATTTCCAAATCACCAATAGTCTTCAAACTTCTAAGAAGGAGAGCAGAAGTGGTTCATCAAGTATCGGGTCAAAAGGAGGAGACAGAAGGAGAGAGAAAAAAATTCTTATCATGAAATTCAAGAGGGTTTTCAAAGGCAGGTGTAAGAGGAATACAACTAAAATCTTGGCTCCTGCTATTTCCTGCTTTAACTGCCATGACAATATTCTGTGGAGGTCCGGAGTTTGTAGTTTTTGGAGGACCTAGAGTTCTTTGGGTGAACATTCGAAATGTCCCTCCCTAAACTGCAAATTCCAGGATTCCATAGGATGTTGTCATGGCAGTTGAAGGAGAATCATAGTGCTATAATTATGTGATATGAAAGCGTACCTGAGTGCCACTGTATACCATAAGTGTATAGGTACATTATATTAGAGCAGTGGTTCTCAACCTGTGAGTCCACAGGTGTTTTAGCCTACAACTCCCAGAAATCAGATCCAGTTTACCAGCTCTTAGATTTCTCAGAGTTGAAGGCCAAAACATCTGGGGACCCACAGGTTGAGAACCACTGTATTAGAGTATGTGCAATTAAGGTGATTCCATGAGAAGGACATCGAAGGCCCAGGAAAGATTCCCACTTTTGTTTCTCTTGCTCTATAGTGCTTCTTTTTCCAAAACATTTTCAATATGTTCTCTTCTAGTAACCCAATTTCACTGTTCTTCCCAGTATCAACGTGTCCTGGAGCAACCAAGGAACTAGGGTGACTGAGACAACCCACATCTCTCCTCCTCCATGTTGCTACCACAGCTGCTCTTATTCAACCATAAAGCTCCATCTGAACTCCTGGACATTGTGGGCACCTCTGCTGACATAAGAGTAGGGTGGCCATACAACCAACCTGAATTAGGGGTGCAATCCATTTTCCTCCTTCCTGGTCACATGAGCAACACATTCTTGACATTGTCAGACCAGGAAGAAGGAGGGGCAATTACCTGATGATGTAATCCCTGTGCCTGAGGCATGACCACAATCTGTCCTCTTTCCTTAGGGTCACCATAAGCCAGAAATTATTTGAAGGCACATAACAACATGAAAACACATCCGATGAAATGAACCGAAGCCTATGAAAGTTTATGCTATCGACTTCTTTCTGTCTCAATGGTCCTATGAAAATCCCTAGTGAGTTGTAGATAGGCATTCCTATCCACTTAGAGCCAATCTTCCCTTGCTGATGATTTTCCTGGATAAAGATGCTGCAGTTGACCTTGCAGCCCTTTGCAGATGGCAGAGCCCAGGGTGTCCCCTTCAATTCTACATCCTAAGAACAACTTTCAGTTGGAGGATGAGGCTTGCTTAATGGAAGATAGGAGAAGCATCATCAAGCTGCTCTTTCTCTGGGTGATGCATGATCCCTTTGCCATGATGTTCATCCTGGACAACAGAGTCCAAGACTTTGGTCCTCTTAAATTTGGCAGTCCTCAGATATTTTCATTTCCTTTGTTTCTTCTGCATAAGCAGAGGGATAGTACAACCAGGAATCACAGGGTCAAAATGCTGGCATGATTTGATTAGCAGGGACACTGATGAGACCATCTATCAGCCAGCCATTACTCTGACTTTGCTGTTGCCTCTGAATTTAGCTGCAATTCTCACAATAATGGGGTTAAAATGGATGTTCAAACACAAGATTCTTTCATCAGAGAATGAACCCACTGCAGAATGGGGGGCATCAATTTATTGACATTAACACCATCACCCCAGCCATTTCTTGGCTATGTTTAATATAATAAAAGATCACTGTGGGATAATGTGATGGGACCAGAACTCACAGCATTACAGGACTGATTTTTTTTTAATGAACAGAGAAAAAATATAATTTTCCCACCTGCACAGTCTTCCTCTCTCGACCCTCATTTTGCTGTAATCCTCTCAGAAGCTGAATTTAAAATAGATTTTTTCAGAAACAATCCACTGCCCATTGTAATGCAAAGTATTTAGAAGTGGCTTGGCTTTGAATTGACAATTATGACCTATTTGTTTTTTAAAAGACCTGCTCCCATTAGAGATGGACAACTGAGTGATATGGCTCAACAAAACTGTGTGTATTTTTGGACATTTCTTTGAGGTACAGCTTTAGGGACTGTTGTGATGACTACCTGCACCTTAAAATTTTATTGCTACACCACTGTGCATGATTATAGTCTGAGCAATTGCATCACATTTTGGATTTTATTATTTCTGTTTGTACCCAATCGCAGGTATTATGGTTCGAATGGTCAGAGAAATATGAGTTGCGTATAGTAGCAAAACATGATGGGGTTCCAGCCACAACACATAATCTTTTTCATCAACGATCTTAGAATTCGGCATAGCAACTAACCTCTTCTTCTTTGACAGACAGTGAATTTTCCATCACAAAATATTGAAAAGAAATAGGTGCAAAGAAGCAAAGAAATTGAGGCTGTGGGGAATAACTGGGAAAATAATAAGATCTTTTGAGTGTAGAATACCCTGTCTATATTTTTGAGGTTTTAAAAAATGGAAGTGGGCTGGGTGAAGGAGTCTCGACACACACTTTTCAGAATTGACTCTATATCGAAGAAGACACTCAGAAGTGGGAGCAACAGCATTAGTTACTATATGATCTGAAACAGGAATTGCAGCCATACAAATTCCTCAGCTCCGCAAAAATGGCATCGCAGAGTACTCTAAGTAGAGAGAGATGAGCCTGGAGGGAAATTAAGTGCTGATGACAAATTTCTCTTGTTCCTTCACAGTGTGGCCAAGGATTTTCTCAGCACGAGAGCGGGAGGTGTGTTGGTGAGTCACCTGGTGAGGCAGACAGATGAACTGTTCTTGGGTGCCGTTTTTCCACAGGGCAGAATGGCTGCTCTTTGGTATTCAATGCTCACCGTGTGGTTGCACTCTGAGAATAAAGCATCAGACCCACTGTGGTGTTGAGCAACTATGTGTCATTGGTCTCTGTGCTAGGACTGTGTCACGCTGTCTCTCTATCTCTCTCTTCCTTTCTTCTTCTTAGATATGGATGAGTGTGCAGAATTTCCCTTTGTCTGTCCAAGGGGCAGACCCGTCTGCATCAACACATATGGCGGATACCGTTGCCGCAGCAACAAGCGCTGCAACCGGGGCTTTGAGCCCAATGAGGACGGCACAGCTTGCGTTGGTGAGTGACTGATGGTTTGAGTATTGTAGCAAAACTGATTGCTCTCAGAACTTAAACTTGGTGCTTAGTCCATGATGTCAGCTAATGGAAACAAGAGCTGAAGTCTAACTATCCCCTAGCTCAGTCCAAGGGATGTTATGATGAGAGGGAGAGCACTCATCTTCCAAATAAGAATTCTGTCTTACATGAAATTTTCTTTCAATCCCCAGATTTCTACCATGGCAGTAACTTAAAACATCAGTCTGTTGTAGGTTGTAGATATAAATAAATAGAAGCTTTACCACTGTTTCTGAATCAAAATATACTCTGCAGTATAATAAAGTGTCATTCAGGCTTGTGTAACAAGTAACAGCATCTTTACTTTAGTTCAAAATATATACAGCAGTCTCTGAATTCACACAGAGAACATAGGGAATAAATAGTCCTTTAAACAGTCTTTAAATATGCCTCTGTCTCAGCAGCAAGCTAGAGACAGTAGCCAATTGGAATTCTGGCTCCTGGCTGGCTCAGCCAATCAGCTGCCGACAGATGCCTTTCCAGTCAACCCATTACATCATGCTGCCTCTTTACAAATCCTCACAAGTCAAGCAATTGAAACAATGATTTAGGCATCCAAAACAATGGGATTTATGCATCCAACATGCAATGAGATAGGCAAAATTAACAAGGGAATGTAAATCCAGCAAATAGAAGAGTTGTACACATGAATAGCTTTAAGTGCCTCTTTCTGCAATAAATGACGGGATAGAAACAAAATTTCATGTGGGAGGGGACTTCTTATTTGAGAGTGGGATACCTCCATTGTGCCCTTCTGTAGCTATATTTTTGGGTCATGCAATGAAAAAATATAGGTGCAACTGGTACTGTGTGTATGTGTCTGCACATGGGAGCAAGGAAGAAGAAAAATCAGCTATTAAGGGGTTCAGTTTGTAAAAGTAACTAATTAGAAGATAGTGCAGGAACAATGTAGCACTTGCTTCCTATTTTGTATTCATTGTCAATGCAAAGGAAGATTGCAGTGGATAAGATACAAAAATATATATATATCTGCGACAAACTAGATATTTAGAATCAGATCTGAGTCTGGAAAAGCTGTGAAGCAATGAGAGGAGTGGGAAAGGAGCAGGTGATGAAAAAGATGCTTAAACCTTTCCACACTTGTTCATTTCCTCTCATCTCTCTCTCTCTCTCTTGCAGTTAGTTGTTGAATGTTGCTGAGGCTTGAGGCCTTTCTTTGCCATCAGATAGTTGGTTCATCTTATTTCATCTACACTGAACACCTCTCAATAGTTTCACTAACTGATGCTCTATCCTTTTCTGTCTGTCTGTCTGTCTGTCTGTCTGTCTCTTCCTGTTCCCCTCTTTGTGCAGCTCAAGTGGCCTTTTTTGGAGGATATCCTTCTTCAGGGACCCGGTTTGGCCCCACTTTCTCCTCAGCCCCACTCCTTCCAATTTGCCTCGGACTCTGCTTTCACTCCTATGCACTTTAAGCCTTGCCAATAAAGCAAGATGTAGCCTTTATGGATGAAATGGCCTCCCCTGTTCTCCTTCCCTCCACTTTCTCTCATCCAGCCTTCTCATGGTGGTCCCTGGGGACATGGACCGAGGTGGGGACAGCCGTCTCTGCAGAGGGCACGACGCAACCTGGCTGAGGCAATGCCAGTAGTGGCACACCCCTTGCATGTTTTCTGAGAAAACAGACAAGGCAGAGGCCTCACCACTGCTTTGTCTCCTCAGTGTGGCTGCTATCTTCCTAGGAGCTTGCCCCTAAACGAGGTGGCAGCTCTTGTTGCAACTGCCATCTTCCTTGGAGCTTGCCTTTACCCAAGATGGCAGCTTCTGCTGGTAGTTGCTTGCTTGGTTAAAAAAAAAAAAAGAATCAATACAGTTATCCTGTGCCTGCTGGTTTGGCCTGTGAAATTATTGCTTCCCTTCTTCTTCCTCTTCTTCTTCTCCTCTTCCTCCTCCAGCCCAACTGGACCGGGATTCACCTCTGCTCTTGTTTCCCAATATGTGTCTAGTGTTTGAACCCGCTCTGTCTTCCCGCTGGAGAATCACCCTTTCCTCCGCACACCAAATAAACTGTACACTATCTATAAGCACCTGCTTGCTTATATGCTTGGGTGTTGCTGGGCTTGGGCACAACAGCCCATATTCAGAAGACAAAAAGAGAACAGGGTGATGCAAGTTTAAAGTGTCTGCCTGTTTCCTGCACTGAGAGGCTTGTGACTGCCTAAGGGGAGTGAGCAGCTAAAACATTAGCAGGGCAGTGAGCTGGGAATATTTCTCTGAAATTATGACTACATAAGAAACAGTATAGTTAAATTATTTTGTCTACAAGCTTATATGCTTATGGTCTTGTGCAAAACGTAGTGTGAGAATCGTGTTGTATTTGGGGGGCCCTGCACATTCTATTGCATGAGACTCAATACTGAGTGAGACTTCAAAGTCCTGCACCCAATAGGCAGGAGAAGGTTCCAGTTTTTGAAATGGATGCACTCTGCCCATTTGCCTTGGAGCGTTCTTTGCTTAAAGCAGCAGGCAATAATAGCCCAAGCATTTGGAATGAATCAATGCAAGCAAATCAAACGTAAAGCCAGGCATGTATAATTTAGAAAATCTTCACCATGCATTGTATGCATACATTAGGAATGAGCAAAATGCTCCATGAGAAGATTATTGAGAACCAAAGGCAGATACAAACAATAATAATAATAATAATAATAATAATAATAATAATAATAATAATAATAATAATATACTTTATTTATATACCACTCTATCTCTGCCCTGCATTCCCAGCTTCGGTCATGAAATGGAAAATACATTCCCCAAATGGCCATTGTTTGTTCTTGAAGAACCACCATAACTTCAGAGGAGACATGGATGTTTGTAAACACATAAGGGACATAAACTAGGGAGTTGTGATCAGCCAAGATTTCCATTTGTTGCTTACCAGTGTTATTCCCTATTCAGAAATCACTGTACTCCTATTTTGGTGCACTGAAAATATACTTGTTATGTAAAGAATGAAATGAAGAAATCCCGGAGGGCTCAAGCATAACTTGTGACAAACATCCAAGAAAAGGGGTGGAAGACAGAAATTCCTGCAGGAATTGGTGGTACATAACATTCCAAGCCCAAATACAAAGTCTTAGTTCCTGAGTTTGCTAAAAAGATTTTTCAAACATTTTGTTTTGAATAGGATCAATTTTATTTTATTTTTTTCTTTAAGTACAATTTGGAGTAATGAATCCAACTATGATCTGTAATAAAAATCTAAATGGTGAAAGATAAGTGCTATGATCCTAAAAGGTTCTTCCTTGTACCAGATAAAAATCCAAGCTAGAGAAGAAATTATTTATTTATTTGAAGTATTTATATACCGCCCTTCTCAACCCTGAAGGGGACTCAGGGCAGTTAAACACCTCCCACCTTCTTGTCTCCCATATAGTAAAGGTAAAGGTTTTCTCACAACATTAAGTCTAGTCGTGTCCAACTCTGGGGGTTGGTGCTCATCTCCATTTCTAAACCGGAGAGCCAGCATTATCCGTAGGCACCTCCAGGGTGATGTGATCAACATGACTGCATGGAGCACTGTTATCTTCCCATTGGAGCGGTACCTATTGAACTACTCGCATTTGCATGTTTTCGAACTGCTAGGTTGGCAGAAGCTGGGGCTAACAGCGAGAGCTCACCCTGCTCCCCGGATTTGAACTGTCTACCTTTCAGTCAGCAAGTTCAGCAGCTCTGCAGTTTAATCTGCTGCACCACCGGGGGTTCAATGTCTCCCATATATCCACCCCTCAAAAAACCAGTCTTTTCCCATTAATTTATCTTTCTAAGGTCCAACAGTGAAGGTAGAGAGGAGAATATATCTTTCCCCTGAGTAATGCCTGGCACATTATATACCAAATGTGCAAAATTATTTTCCCATAAGTATTGACTCATACCCATAGGAAATGTCATTTTCAAGTCCCCCTTATATGTAACATGCAGCCATACCAATTTACCAGAAGGGAAGGAGATCCCATTTTTCCTTTTCCTTTGTCTATGCTGCTGGAATTAGATTAAAGTCCTGTTAACACACATGTAGGTTTCCCTGCAGAAGCACCTGAAGATTTTTGTTTGATGTGGAACCTCTTTATTTATTTCAAGGTTACAAAAGCAGAGTTGTATACACATTGTAGTTGCCTATGTGGCAGCATTGTGCATTTTACACTACAATCATGTATTTTATATGTATGCATGCAGTTGCAGTGCACTAATGAACAATCATCATGTAGTGTAAGTCCATGAGTGTAAAGTTACAGTTTGTCTCCTTGATATATGATCTTGGCCAAAGATAATTGCTAGAGAGGATGGTAAACAGGTGCAAAGATAGGGAAGAGGGAAGAGAGGAGTTAGGGGACAGTTTAGATGCTACCTGGTTTCAGAGGTTTTGGCAATACGGGGTCTGAAATAAACCTTTGAAAGTATGCTAAAAGACACTGAACTAACAAGTAGATGTGTTGTTGAAGGCTTTCATGGTCAGAATCACTGGGTTGCTGCAAGTTTTCCAGGCTGTATGGCTAGGTTCCAGAAGCATTCTCTCCTGACATTTCACCCACATCAATGGCAAGCATCCTCAGGGGTTGTGAGGTATATTGGAAACTAGGCAAGGGAGGTTTATATATCTGTGGAAGGTCCTGGTTGTGACCATCTGAGGATGCCTGCCATAGATGTGGGTGAAACATCAGGAGAGAATGCTTCTGGAAAATGGCCATACAGCCTGGAAAACTCACAGCAACCTAACAAGTAACTGTTTGATGATGCGTGTTGAAAAGAAGGAAATCTTAGCTTTAGAGCTGGGACTATTTTTTTCCATCTCACGCTTAGCCATTGAAGATACTTGGCAAGCAACACCCTTCTAAATCCATAATGTTCTCATTGCCAAATACTATTACTGTTCCTTCCTCTATTAATACAACTGCAGAAATTCATTCCTAGGTTTCTTATAAATCTTCATCTTATCTACAGACTAAATGTATTAGTGGAGGACAACAATGTTTGCTCTTTTATTCTTTTAAATTGAAACCGTTCTCATTACACTAAGACGCAGTATCAAGTCAAAACATTGCGAGTTCTTTTGCTGTATGGATATAGCACACTCCTGCACCTTGATGCCTTCCAGATGTATTGGATTACAGTTCCCATCACTATAGCAAATGTAGTACCTGGGTGGCAAAAGCTGCACTGAGTACTCTTGTTCCTGCTGGAATTCCCCACAATTCAGGCATGATCTGTAGGCCCCACATTCTGCTGGAAAATCCAGCCAGCGTTGTATTGTTGGAGAGCTGATATGCTGCAAACCAGAGATGCCTTTTTCTCTACAAGGGGTTCATTTATACAAAAGGAGCAGAGAGGTTTAACCGGAGCAAACAATGCTGTGGTATGATTCCACAACTGCTTTACTCATTTTGAGTTTCTACCGAGGACTCATTCAGTTGTGTGTCCATGGGTGTTTTTGAAAGGTGATATAATGCACTCATTTTGCTACAGTCAGCACATACTGAAGATTCTGTCCTATTCTAGTCTCACTGGGACTATATGAGACAGCCACCAAGTCA
Organism: Anolis carolinensis; assembly: GCF_035594765.1. Taxonomy (NCBI): domain Eukaryota; kingdom Metazoa; phylum Chordata; class Lepidosauria; order Squamata; family Anolidae; genus Anolis; species Anolis carolinensis. The sequence continues at coordinate 234,349,068 of NC_085843.1, read as the reverse complement.
ATGTAAGCAATACTTTGCTAAATGAACCAGAATTTTGGCTTGATATATGGCAATTTCTTATATTTCTACAAATTTCTTGGACATCTTCAAATGCTTTGAGGCTGGATTCAATGGCCCATGAGGCCTCTTGTAGCTCTATGATTTCTTCTACTCTATTATACGTTGTATGATGAATTTTCTGGAGATTTAAGCCTTCCACTGCTCTGGTTTCCTGTTTATCTCACAGCTAACTAGCCAATGACACTGAAAGCAGTTATCTGAATAGATGAGGCCTTTTAAACACAACCAAAGCTTTAAGCTAACCCAAGTAAGATGGTTGGGATTTCTGGGAGTTGACGTTCAAAACACCTGAATGACAAAGGTTGGGAACCACTGCTCTAGAGCAAGATTGGAAAATCTGTAGCCTCCATGTATTATTGAATTCTAGCTCTCATTATCCTCCAAAATTGGCCATGCTGGCTGGGGCTAGTGGGAACTGGAATCCAACATCATCTTGTGGGCCACATGGTCACTATTCTTTTCCCAGAAACTGTTGCAGTATACAGGGATCACTGAAACACCTTCTAATTTCACATCAGAATAAGTTGATCCAGCTCTAGTGTGATGAGATTCTAAGTCTCTTCCAGGTCAAAGGAACTGCAATCCCTACCACTGCACCTAATGCAGTGATTCTCAACCTGTGGATCCCCAGATGTTTTGGCCTTCAGCTCCCAGAAATCTTGGGAGCTGGTAAACTGGCTGAGATTTCTGGGAGTGTGGGCCAAAACACCTGGGGACCCACAGGTTGAGAACCACTGATCTAATGGCTTAAGGAACATGTATGAGAATCCAACATCTGTCTGACCTGTCAGATGAATCTACAGGCACAAAAACTAATTTTGAGGTTTGCCTGGCCTTCCAAATCACTCAAATCAGCTTTTTGCGTGAAATAATGAGAGAAGAATTACTGCCAAGTTCTTGAAAATAGAGGATAAGCCCTACCCAACTTCTTCACACCTAGAGTAACATCATCACAAGGGTTGGGCTTCAAATGAAGAACAGCCTGGCTGAGTTCAAGGACCATCCCAAGTTGAAAACATCATCCGTTAGATGACTCACTGTGTTCTTTCTGGTTGTAAGATCTGTGCCTCCTCCTTGAACTAGCACATCTTGAAATAATTCTTTGCTCTTGCTTTTCATGTATGTGGAGTAGCTATGTGTTCAAATTTCCTGAGATAGATTTAGAAAATTATCTGATATGGCTGACTCATTAAAAAAATGTGAAGACCGAGGAAGACTAAATGCCTCTACTAGTGAACAGAAAAGAAGAATACAGTACCTGTAAAAATAAAAGAAAGCATAATTGGAAGGAGAACATGTTCACGTGGTGGTGATATGATGTATGGATGGATGTTTAGTTAGCATGAGTGGACCATGAGTATTAAGAAAGGTATGGTATAAACAAAGTGTTGAAATATATTTGTTATACATTGTGAATGCTGTATGTGTGCATAAGCTATGCACATGGATTGTATGATATCACAGAGATGGAACCTCAAATAAGAAGTAGCTTTATTGCCTAGTTCCAAAGGAGTGAGCTACTGGGAATCATTTTATTCATCCTGACCTGACATAGCATTGGCACTGACATACCTGTAGACTGAGTTGTGCTTGAATCCGTATCTATCACATCAATGGGTCATTCTGTTGTGAAAGACACACAGAACCCAGACATCCAAGAGCTTGAGAAAGATTTGTTTGTTTTTTGAAAAACAACCTTTTAGTAAAGTTGATGTTTCCAAGCAATGAATATGGGAGATTCAATAAATCAGTTAGCAAAGTGACAGGTCATTTGGCCAAACGGATGCAAGGAGTCTCCCTGAATAAAAGGGTGTGACCAAGCCATGATTTGTTCTTTTTTGCTATATGATATCAGACAGACAGATGCTACAAACAATACGGTATGGTGCCAATGCCCTCTAGAGGGCAGAAATAAAATTGGAACAGCTTCTGGTTGTAATTCTCACCACACAGGATATGAGAAAGAATGGGTGGGGAATCTGTGGCCCTTGAGATTTTGTTCAGTCAGAGAAGAGTGAGAGGAATTGTATCCCAACAATATCTGGAAGGCCACACATTTTCTCCACATCCTGCCCTACAAGCTTGTACTAGGGTTGGGTGCGAGAACTAAAACAAGGGGAAATGCAACCATTGGAATGGGGGAGGGCCACAAATGGCAATTATATGGCAAAATGTCAAGATAGTAGCACAACATGAGGACTAAAATGACTCGAGCAGATGATGATGATGATGATGATAATTTATTTATATACTGCCCTATCTCCCCAAGAGGACTCAGGGCGATTTCCGACATAAGGCAAAACATTCCATTGCCAAAAAGGAGACCATACAACAAAATTAAAAAACATTAAAAAAAACATACAATCCTGCTAAAACAACCACAAAATTTTAAAATCCAGTTTCAAATTACTCCAACAGATGGACTCAAAATACAAATGGCCAAAATTTCAGAATGGAGATGGTCAGCTATGAAGGGCTAGGCAAAGGCTAGTGCGACAGAGTATCATAGGGCTGAGGAAGTGGATAAAGTGCAGTGCAGGGTCCTAGATGGCAACCGAGGGAGGGGCCCTGGGACTAGATGCTCTACAGTTGTCCAAGTAAGGTATACATGGTTGTTTTATTGACCGTTCCCCCCACTAGCCATTAAAGGTGGTGTAACAGTAGTGATGGTCCCTTTAGATCCATTTTTTTGGAGAATAATCCTGAACATAGCAAAAAAAACAATCAAGGCAGGTTTCAGTAATATGACCAGTGTAGGCTATAACCCGAGAGCTGCCCATGCGATGTTCAACTTACAGTTCACTATGTTCATCTATCCTTCCCTTCTTCTGTCCAGACATAGATGAATGTGCCTCAGGTCTGCATAACTGCAGCCAAATCTGTGTGAACACTCAGGGTGCACATTCCTGCCAGTGCCACGAGGGATTCAAGGTGGATAACCGTGATGCCAACAAGTGCCTGGGTAAGTAGCCGATATAGACTAAGTAAGACAGCCACCTGTGTTCCCAAAGTTCTGCAAGGAATGAGTCTGATTGAGTAACCCACAGTGTTCTTAGTGTGAAACATCATGTAATTTCCCCTGGTCATTCTTGGCTTACAAATACAAAGCAGAAAGGTTGGTGAGTGCCTTTTGTAGAGTCATGGAGCAGGAATGTGATAACCATTTGTTCCCAAAAAGGAGTTGGAGGGATGTCATTACCAGGTGCCAGAACTAGCAGAGCGACTGGATAGCTGCAGATTATAGAATGAACACTTTTGAAATATCAGTGAGATTATTTTCTCTGGAGTACTATCAAACTCTGTCTGGAATACTATTTCTGCCTCAGATGTGTTTAAAAGGTTGCACACTGTTGTAAAAAAAATGTACATTCAGTTGAAATATGTAGAAGCAGAGTTATATATGTGGTGCTATATGGGATCTGAATACACATTCAGTTGTGCAACTATTTTGCTTTCGATTAAACATTCAGTTGTGCATTCATTTGCACAATGTTGCCATTTAACAGAAAAAAAACCACATAATAGAATCAGCACATAACTTCACAGTCCAGATTGATACTACGCAATGCCATGTGACATGTCAGACTCAGACTCTTGGCATAAGAAATCACTATACTAATTGATATGAAAGGAAATACATCAAGATAGCAAAGTTCAGAGAAAAGATAGAGAGGTAGGGGGCCATACTTGTTCCTATTTCTTGGAAGAAAACCAAAATGTCTGTCCTCGAAGAGACAGTTAAGAAATGGCCTAACAGTGAGGAAGAAGCGAGATCAACAATCTGAAGTCTGCCAGTTTATGTGAGAAGAATGGAACAAAGGAATCCGTAGGATGTCTTGCTCACATACTCTACTCTATCCATACCAGTGCATGCATCTTTAAAGCAAGCAGGGTTGCATCTTTATCATCTCCAACACTTTATTGGACTAGAAACTTCCAGAGTGCCCCAGCAGCATGGCCACTAGTAGCTCAAAAATAACTTTTCCAAGCACTTTAAAGCAACTGTTGTTGTTGTTTTCAAGATTCTGCAATGAAAGGGAGAACTGATTTTATTTGCCTTGTTACCATTCCCATTCCCTTTGTTTCTGACTGTTCACTGTGGCTGGCACGGTGACCCTTTCCCCTTGTGCATTTCAGATGTGGATGAGTGCAGGGAGAGGCCATCCCCATGCGATCACATCTGCCACAATGAAGCAGGCTCTTTCCATTGCCACTGCCGGCAAGGCTTCTTCTTGGGTCCAGATAGACGGCGCTGTCTGCAAGGCTGATCAATGGCCATAATCATGGCCCAGAGTATGTGCTGGCCTACACCCTCGCTGGAATGCATAGCTAGCATTTGCCTGTATACCTTTGCTCATATATGGCGGGCGGGCAGTAACCATTTGCTGTGCAACACCAGTGATTGTTGCTGCTCAAAGCTGTAGTTCCACTTCCTCCTGGTTAGTACACCACTGTCTTTATGGAGAACTGGGATGCCCCTCTCCTTGCTTTACTGGTCTGATTCCATAATAAAGCTGACTTTTGCTCATTTCATAACTTTTGTTCAGAACTTGTTCTTGAACTTGACTTGGCTTTTGCCTGGTTCTCCTCTCCCGCTTGTCAGTGCAACAAAGCTAGAGTAAAGTTCTCAGCTCTTGGCCCTCCATCTATTTTAGACTTTTTTTCAGGCTAAACACAATGTATGGGTCGAAAAAGTGTAATCTTTATGTACTAGTTGCATTTATACCTCATATTTCCTTCAATGATCCCAAGACAGCATACATGGCTCTCCTCCTTAAACAATAGTTCAAACTGAGACAGAGCAATTAAACCAAGGTCAGCCAGTGAGTAACAAGACTTGGTAGGTACAGTCCTGTACTCCAACTACTGCAACCATACTAAGTCCATAACACTACCTTTATAACATAAATAATGGTTGGCATCCTGTTCATGATTTACACCCATATAAGTTCCATGGGGGGGGGGGGCACAGCATAATACTAGTATTTAGTTCACAGTTGCCTAATCAGAGTTCCACAAATGTAACTGTCACACATACAAGTGGGCCTTCTTCAGTGTTGCGTAACTATTCATTAATGCCTTCAGTGTACAACTCAGTTCACTAGTATTGCCGGAACATTCACAGAAACACAGTTGGTTGCCCAAAGGTGGTATGGATTCACACTACTTAGAAGCCAGTTCAAACTTTTCATTGTGTGCCTTCAAGTGGCAAGATTTGTTCAGAGAAAGTTTGCCTCTGCCATTGCTTTCCTCTGAAGCCAAGAGAGTGTGACTGGCCCTATAGTTTAAGCAACAATCCACTATTACAATACTGAAGTAATCACAAACATATACTTGTTCCAACCACTTCTAAAAGGTACAACAAACTCACGTTTCATTGTATACTATTTTTTGTTGTACCTTTTACAAGTGGTTGGAACAAGTATATGTTTGTGATTACTTCAGTATTGTAACAGTGGATTATTGCTTTACTGATTCAAGGGAATCCATTTTCATTACATGGCCCTATAGGTTTCCATGGACAAGTGGTGATTCGAATCCTGATTTCCAGAGTCACAGTCCAACATTCAAACCTCTACACCACACTTACTTTTGGTTCAATTTACCTAAGACTAAGGGTTCTTCCACATAGACATATAACCCAGATAGCAAGGCAGAAAATCCCACATTATCTGCTTTGAACTGGGATAAATGGCAGTCTGGACTCTGATAACCCAGTTCAAAGTAGTTATTGTGGAATTTTCTGCCATGATATTCTGGATTATATGGCTGTGTGGAAGGGCCCCCAATATGACATAGGACAGAGTTGCATAACAGTATGCAAGTAAAACAAAGTGAGTTCTTTGTCAGTAGCAAAACAAGTCAAAACTAGAGGAAGCCTTTGTGACCTCCCCCTATCCTCCCCTGACCTTGTAACAGGGTACTAATCACAGTACTATCCCCATTGAGTAGGAGTTCAGGCTAAAGGAACTATCTCCACTTTAGACTTAGATCCCAGGTTTAAATGCTGCCATTATGTTACTGCTTATTTTATAATCAAGTGGCTAATGATGCTTGAATAACACACAATTTGGACTGTGGTTAAGAATTTTTCCTTGTTACTCTTACAAGCCACAACTTCTAAACTCTCTAATTTGCCCTTCACATAACCTAAGCTAACTGATAGTGTGGCCAATAGTTTAGCCTATAAATCAGTTCAAAATCAAATGACACAAATATCAATTTGCTGGATTTTTATAGAGTAATCCAAAGGAGAAAAAAAGCTTAAATATGGGTTTGTTTATAAAATATGAATAAATGAATGACCATACAAGGAGATGATGCACAATTCTAAATATAAAATTTGTGACAAATTGAGATTTCATTAGTACTTGCCATTTGTACAGCACCTATTGAGAGTAAACACTTCACACGCATCACCTCAGGCACCTTTACTATAACTTTACAGAAGTTCCTACAAGTGGAATCTGCAAAACAATGTTGCAGAACTCCGGCGGTTTAAGACAAATGTTCCACCCATCACGGACAAGATGCCTGGTGTTTTATAGGTGTTGAACTGCCAGTGTCAGCAGACATAGCAAGCGTGGCCAATGCCGGAGAAGTTGGAACGTCGTCCAACAAGATTTGATGAACAACACCATTCCCACCTTAAACTAAGGCATATGGTATGACTCCAGTATCCATGGGAAAAGCCACAGTTAATAGGGAACAATAGTATTTTCAATAGAACTAATGAAAGATTACCAAGAAGAGGATGTAGTTTGTAACAAAGTCCAAAGTTAATAAGTAAAACCATTGATACATGAAACCACATATTTCAGGTGCATGGATATGGAGGTTGTACTGGAGTAGTTTCCTTAAACATGAAACTTCCCAACTCATATTCTTATCTAGGTTTACAATAACCTAGAATTATTCATGAGGTTGTTAGCCATGGGGAGAAAAGTGGGGTATAAATAAAATAAATAGGTATTCATGTTTAACAATATTCAACTGAGCTGCACTCCAGTTAGCAAAAGTTCAAGTGGAGCAAGCATTATATCTGTTTGCTTTGGCTCTCACAAATAATATTCATCAAGACAAGTAAATCGCTATGGCGGATTCTCCACAAAATTCCTTTTTGGTTGAGGAATGGCAGGTCCTAGAGAAGGGCCTCAGCCTTGTTAGGCTTTGTGCTCTGGAATATCTGGGTCCATCTGCCATTTTTATTTCCCAGCACGGCCCAAAAATGATGCTACATTGGCAGCATTGTGAGAAATTCATAAGATAACTAGACCAAGATAATAAGATAACTGTGCCTCCTATAGCACAGCAGGTTAAACCGCTGAGCTGCTGAACTTGCTGATTGAAAGGTCAGCAGTTTGAATCCAGGGAGCGGAGTGAGCTCCCACTATTAGCCCCAGCTTCTGCCAACCTAGCAGTTCGAAAACATGCAAATGTGAGTTGATCAATAGGTATCACTCTGTAGGTAGCGGCACTCCATGCAATCATGCCGACCACATCACCTTGGAGGTGTCTACGGACAACGCCGGCTCTTCAGCTTAGAAATTGAGATGAGCACCAACTCCCACAGTCAGACACAACTAGACTTAATGTCGGGGAAAACCTTTATCTTTACGTAGACCAAGGCTTCTGGAGTTTTGTTGAGAGGACTCCAGGTGGGTGATGTATTTCGAGAATTATTTCTTGTTCATCCTAATGTTAATAGCAATATGCTTCTCAAAATTCTTTTTTGCATCCCTCATAGTCTTAGTCATATTGTCTTTGTGCAGGTTTCTGTTCTTTTAAGTCCATCTCATTTGGACAAGATTTTGAAAGAAACTATTTCATCTCTAAAATATTTTTTCATGTTGCTCATTAGCCATGTTGATGTTATCTTGGGTTTCTGTACTTCCCTTCTGATCTCGGGTATGCATGATTTAATCCTGTCAGTTTTCCTTTCAACCTTCCTTTTACTGGTGTTTCATATTAGAGAAGTTTTCTCTTTTGATATCAAAGAGGAATATATAGGAGTTTCTTGGCACTTTCCCACTCAAATGTATGTTGACTGGCATCCTGTTAATGATTTATGAGGGCACAAATTAGACTTTTTAATGGTGGCTTACATCACTTGTATGGCCTTTACACAAGTCTGAATTCTTCTCTCACCATACAATAAACTAAAATCTCCCCAACATAACCATCTTCATGTTGTCAGAAAGCAGGGGGATGAGAAGTGATCTGTCCAGCTATTTTCCTTTATCTGGATGCACTGCAGGAACATCATCTGCAGAGATGTTCCAGTTAAAGTAGCATTTCTCAGCCTGAAGGTCGGGACACCTGGGGGGTTGGGAGGGGGGTTTCAAAGGGGTTGCTAAAGACCATCAGAAAACACATATTTCAGATGGTCTTAGGAACCCAAATCCCTCCAGTATTTTCTCATGCAGGTTCTGTGTGGGAAGTTTGGCCCAATTCTATTGTTGGTGAGGTTCAGAATGCTCTTTGATTGTAGGTGAACTATAAGTCCCAGCAACTACAACTCCATAATGTCAAAGTCTTTTCTTCAGACTCCAAAAGTGTTCACATTTGGGCATATTGAGTATTAGTTCCAAGTTTGGTCCAGATCCATTATTGTTTGGATTCCACAGTCCTCTCTGGATGTAGGCGAACTACAACTCAAAAACTCAAGGTCAATGCCCATCAAACCCTCCCAGTATTTTCTGTTGGCCATGGGAGTTTTGTGAGCCAAGTTTGGTTCAATTCCATCGTCAATGGAGTTCAAAATGCTCTTTGATTGTAGGTGAACTATAAATCCCAGCAACTACAACTCCCAAATAACAAAATCAATCCAGTATTCAAATTTGGGTGTATCGGGTATTTGTGCTTCCTGCAGATCAGATATTTACATTACGATTCATACAGTAGCAAAATTACAGTTATGAAGTAGCAAGGAAAATAATTTTATGGTTGGGGTCACCACAACATGTGGGACTGTATTAAGGGGTCACGGTATTAAGAAGGTTGAGAACCACTGAGTTAAAGGAATACACCTGGACACATCACCGCTAGTTCTCCCTACTGGCTATATTGGAGGGGTTGCACAGTTTACAAAGCAGGTTTTGTGGGGATAGCATCAAAAGGCATACCTACAGAGATGGAGCTATGTGAAACACATATGTCTGCCAATATCAGGCCTTGGACACCAAGTTTTTAGTATTGTGGTTTTGAGCTGCTTCAACCATATTCACATTTCAGATTAGATTTTGGAGCATGTGCCATTTAAGATTAAGTACTGCTTCCTTGCTGAATAGTTGTGTGACCATCTCTTCAAGGGCACAGTTATGAAGATAATTTGTTGCTCTAGGCCTTTTTTTTAAAAAATAACCAAAATGTTTTTGTCCAGTCAGTGTGATGGTGCTTAGCAAAGTCAGCCATTTTTTAAACATAATCTCCTTTGGATGCCTCCTTGCTTTCATTCTTCATCTCAAAACTATACTGAGCCTTTTGGGAAGGGAGGGGGGAAGGGGAATGATATCATATCTCCTGATACTAAATTGCTTTTACAATCTAGAGGTAATCTAAGAAGTAGTCATCTTCTTTTTGGATTTTTAGCCTTCTTTGCCCTCCAAAGACCAAAAAAATGGGGGAGTTTTTTAAAAAGCATCTGAAAACTAACTAAAAGTAGCATGAGCAACACAAGTTACTCCATTAATAATGTAAGCAACATTATTGACTGTCTCTTCAAACCAAGAAGTAATAAATTGCAAACTGTTGTCTTCCAAGTTTTGGATAAATAATGTTATTGGGGATATCTGGGGTATTAGGGATGTAGGGTACTGGCGTAGCGCTGACGTTCCTCAGTATCCTTTGCAAGAGGGAGCCGCATCACAGATACAAGTGAGGTAAGAAATAAATAGGAAATGACATGTGAGGAGAAGATTCCTCCTCTATAACCTTCATTAGCGCAAAAATACAACTGTGAAACAGCCTGTGCTTGTATCGAACACTATCCGTGATGGAGTGAGTAATGAAAGCAAGAAATGATATAGAGCTGCCGACCTTCTTATTAAAAGCCTTGCTGCTGTGTTTTGGAAAGCTACATAACAGATGCAGCTTTACTTTCCCACTCCTGATTTTTAAACAAACACCTACCTGTTTCCATCACATTCTAGGTGATTAATAATTTGAAATTTACCCAAACTTTCAAGTGTATTCTTTGTGGAGGGTGATGTTGTTTTTCTTATTTCATAGGCTGCCATCATATTGATTTTGTTGGCATATGTAAGTTAGTTACACACACAGTTGTACTTTGTGTCATGTCCACATTCAGTTTCAGATTATAAAAATTGTGTTATGCAAAGGGTGCCATTTCAATGGCTGTGCATTGTATATTTCACATTGTGTACCATTACACATTTCACATTGATTGCATATCTGTGCATGGTTACACATCATATATTGTTGCAATTCTGGTTTGGTTGTGTGACACTGCAATTCCATATCAGGCGAATAGTGTAACTGAGACTAACTCAGAGATGTCTCTTTAATGCAGGAGCTTTTAAAAACATTTAAAAAATGATTTTATAATACATAATACATAAATTAAGCATAAATATTCACATGTTTTACATATAAGAAAACAGTCTTGAAAATATCTATGGTATGCAGCCAGGATTAGATTTCCAGTGATGGAAGGGCTTCATTTAGGAAACCTGCTTTCTGGCAGTGGATGCCCATTCTCTGCTTTACATTTAAAATTCAAAGTTAGCTATAATTGCCATAATATCCAACAACACCAACCGACCAACTAAGGCCAGAGAACAATGATAATAATAAAAAATAAATTAACTGACTGCCGTTCCCTAGTTCTCCTCCTCTCCATATGCTAAAGTGGGCAAGTGGGTTTTTAATTGTTTTTTTAAAGGAGTGGAGGGAAGGGGTCATTTTAATCACCTTAGGGAGGGCATTCCAGAGGTGGGGGAAGATCGCGGAGAAGGCCCTCTCTCTCGTTCCCACCAGCCATTATTGATATGGGGGTGGGACTGAGAGTAGGGCCTCCTCCACTGACCACAGTGTCCAAGTAGGTCTATATGAGGAGATGCTGTTCTTCAAGTAGCCTGGCATCCACCACTAAGGGCTTTAAAGGTAATGACCAGCACTTTGTATCTAGCCTGGAAGCAGACTGGCAGCCAGTGGAGTGGCCACAACATCGAGTTGTCGGCTCCCCATACGGAGCTCCAATTCGTAATCTGGCTGCCGATCTCTGCATCAGTTGAAGCTTCCAAACCATCTTCAAAGGCAGCCCCATGTAGAGAGCATTGCAGTAGTCCAAGTGGGATGTGACTAATGCATAGACTACCATGGCCAAGTCTGGCGTCTCAAGGTAAAGGCGCAGCTGGCACACAAGTTTTAGCTGTGCAAGGGCACTCCTGGCCACCATCAACACCTAGGGTCCCAGGGTCAGTGGTGAGTCCAGGAGCACCCCCAGACTGCGAACCTGTGTCTTCAGGGGGAGTATGACCCCATACAACACAGGTTGTAACCCCGCACTCTGATCCGCCTTCCAATTGATGCAGGCAAATGCGATGTGAGGTTAGCCTGATGAGTTCTAGGGTGCTCCCCCATGCATGGGTCTTTTGTGACACAAAGAGATCAGCTGGCAGCCGATCCTTGTTTATTGTGAAGAGTATAAGCAAGGGGAGGTTGTGGTGCTTGTGCATACTTTGTGAAAAGGATGAGGCAGGATCTGGGAGGAATTGTCCTGCTACAGTGGACAAAAAGCCTATTTTGTTGTTGTGTGCCTGCACATCATTTCTCACTTAGGGAAACCCTAAGGCGAACATATGGTGCTGTACTTAGGTCTGACAAGCATGGTGTCATTCCATTTTTTAAATCCAGTGTTTATATGCAGATATCTGTATATCTGAAGGTAATGTAGGGTATCTTTGCAAATTAGCATTTAAACTCACTGTATAGCTTCAATTTATAAATAGCAGATGCCCTTTTAAGCTGAAGAAAAAGAGAGAAAGGAGTCTTGTGGAGCAAGGAAGAAACTAGTGACCTGATTGCCATTAGAGAGGGCAGTGAATGTGTGCAAAGATTATTACGGCAATTAGATCTGCCATTAGTGGGGGCGGAGGGAACACATATGAGGGCTAACGTAACTGCCCAGGGATGAACCTGTTAACCTCCCAGGTATATACGTCATTCAATGGGAGTACAGCTAGGTAGTATGAATGATGGGAAAACAAGAAAGGCTATTGGTTGATATGGATATGTGTGTATGTGTGTGTGTGTGTGTGTGTGCGCGCGCGCGCGTGCACACACATAGACATACACACCTTAGTATGTGTGTGTGTGTGAGAGAGAGAGAGCTAAAATAAGTCAATGCAGTGTGCAAGTAAACATGTTTGGGGATAAATGTACCGATGTTTTCAAATAGAATGCTTGGTTCTCACCCAGAAAAAAAAATGTGATGTTTTCTGGTGGCTTTGTGTGTGTGTTGGAGAAGCTTCCCTCCATTTGGGATTCTCTGAGCAGCTGGATCAGTGCAGCTCATTTGATGAGTAAGTTTCAACTGATGGCCACTCTGAGCTGGCCCCCATTTAGACCAGTTCCTCTTAAAGGATGACAGAAAGAGCATCATAACATATTAATCTCAACTAGATCAGAGCTAATGTATTATGTTACTCTCTGTCAATCACAATAAACTCTTTCCAGTTCACTCTCCTTCAGGCATCTACTAGAATATGTGTAATCACTGCAGATGCTGATGTTTATATCTTTAAGTAATCAAAATTATACTGATAATGAGGCTGATTGTCAGGAAGTTTAAAGCTAGGTGGCAATGCCACATCAAATAGACCACATCTCTAGCTCACAGCCCCATTTCAAAACCATCAGGCTTATCTGCAACATTCAGTGATTATCACGCAAGACATTTCTGTTTGTTAACAGTGAAATCCAGTGTCGATTTAAGCCAAAACACTTGAATTTAAGCTGCTTTTAGTTATCACATGAAATTAATGTAACTGGGCTGGGCTGAAAAGGCCTGTGGGACAGGCACCCTCCTGATCCTCAGTTCAGATCTGGTCTGTGCCCATTCACAATGTTAATGCTTTTTCAGGGATGACACACAATCTGAGAGTTTCGAGCACCAAAATCTGTACAGGGTTATTAGTTATCTTATGTCTATCCAAGATCCCCATCTCATTTATCTCATTTTCCCTCCACCAATGTGGGCTTTTGGAAGATTACGGTATATTCAGAATGGGTTGGGTTACATCATGGTGCATCAATATAACATTCCAAATAAATAATATGCCCTTTGTGATCCTAGGGCATATGACTTCACATGGTTTCCTGAATCTTCCAGAAATTTTTTTGCAGGTTATTAGAAAAACAGATTGTCAGCTGACTGAGATAGGGAGGGGAACAAGGCTACTATAGATCAAGTTCCCACCCTTCCCTAGTGCTGTTGTTCAGATCTCAGGCAAAAGGTTCATAGCATCTCCAAATTCCACTTAATACCTTCCATCTTATACAATGTTCATCACCAATATGTGTCCTGAGTTGTACACCAATTTTCCCACAAATTTGTGAAGCAACTAAACACAACAGCTTTGATTCTCAAAACCTATGAACAGAAGAATTAAGAGAGAATGGATTGAGGGAACTGCAGGAGCTTGCTATCAGCACTGGTCAATCTAGTCAATGCAATGATGGGAGAGGATGATGGAAGTAGTTGTTCATCATCATTGAGATGGGGTAAGGTGGAGAAACATTCCCTGCTCCCGAATGTGATTTGCAAGACCGACCACATATTGGATGTGTTAGAAGTATGCCACATGTCTCTGAGACAGACAGCTATGTATAAGATTAATAGGATTCTGAGATAATAATAGAATAGCTGGTGAAATCAAGGGAACGATTACATACTTGATCATACTGAGGTATAAATATTCAATAGTATTTCTGTACCTTCATATTACGTAAGGATAAGTTTATTGATAAGAATGGGGAGGTGGCATGACCGGGGAAATATACTTGTATTTTGATTGTGGAATATCAAGATTGGATGTTTCTGTGTGCATGTATATTCCACAATAAAAATTTTAATTTATTTTAAAAAAAATCTCTCTGAGATGTCCGTTTACCTCTTTCAGGTATTCCGGTACCCTATAAGGTACATCAGAGGCTGTATTATACTACCATTAGCTATTAGCATAAATTGTGGCAATTTCTTGGTGCTATGGGGATCCCAAGTCACCTTGTCTGTCTCCTGAGGAATCTGTATAACAACCAAGTAGCCACAGTAAGAACAGACCACGGAACAACGGACTGGTTCAAGATTGGGAAAGGACTATGGCAGGGCTGTATACTTTCACCCTACCTATTCAACTTGTATGCAGAACACATCATGTGATGAAGAATCCAAGACTGGAGTTAAAATTTCTTAAAGAAACATTAACATCCTTAGATATGCAAATGAGCTGAAAGTGAGGAGGAGCTGAGACGCCTTCTAACCAAGGTGAAAGAAGAAAGTCCAAAAGTTGGGTTGGGTCAAGAAAACCAAGATTATGGCAACCAGATTGATTGATAACTGGCAAATAGAGGGAAAAAATGTGGAGGCAGTGACAGACTTTATATTTCTAGGCACGAAGATCACTGCAGATGCAGACTGCAGCCAGGAAATCAGAAGACGGTTACTTCTTGGGAGGAGAGCAATGATCAACCTTGATAAAATAGTGAATAGTAGAGACATCACACTGGCAACGAAAGTCCGCATAGTTAAAGCAATGGTATTCCCCATAGTAACCTATGGATGCAAGAGCTGGACCATAAGGAAGGCTGAACGAAGGAAGATAGACGCTTTTGAACTGTGGTGCTGGAAGAAAATCCTGAGAGTGCCTTGGACTGCAAGAAGATCCAACCAATACTCCAGGAAATAATGCCTAGCTACTCACTGGAGGGAAGGATATTAGAGGCAAAGATGAAGCACTTTGAGAAAACAGGAAAGTTTGGGGAAGAGATTGATGCTAGGGGAAATGGAAGGAAAAAGGAAGAGATGTCGACCAAGGGCAAGATGGATGAATGGTATCCTTGAAGTGACAGGCCTGACCTTGAAGGAGCTGAGGGTGGCCATGCTGATAAGAAGCTCTGGCGTAGGCTGGTCCATGAGGTCACGAGGAGTCAGAACGACTGAACAAATAAACAACAGCTATTGGCATAGCTTGAGAAAATTGGTAGTTTTGGACTAAAACTCCCATAGTGCTCCAACCAACATGTCCATCTAGTTCAGATGCCAAGAACTGGACCTGATACCTCCTGCCCACAGATTTATAGGGCTGCTTGAAAAGTGGATGTGGTTTACAAAATTATAGTAAAGGGGAAATAGGAAGATACGATATCAGTGGCCATACCCACTGATCTCACTGGTGAAAGAGTAAGCTGAGTCAACACAAAAGCCTTCTTATCCTAGAGTGGAAATACCTAAAGTGAATTTACTCCAGGCATCTGTCCCAGCTAAAAGGATAAGAGTATTTCTCATTTGCACTGATGAAGAAAATCCATAGGATGAATTCACACATGCTTATAAATCACTTGACAGCTCATTACTCATGGAGATCACTTGGTGACTTACTGCTAAAGGAGTGGCTTGTTTCCATTGCAGTGCCTGTGGTAATTTTGGATAATTTGAATTTGCAGTTGTGTTTGATCTGTGACCAGCAAAATTATTTGAACTAGCAGTGGTAACCATTTCACATATATTACCTGTCACTTGCTATTATGTTAATCAAAAGATTAACATGTCAATCTTAGCTGATTCCTATAACTGCATTAGAATTCATTCTAAAGAATGCGACAAAAATGATTTATTTTTGTCTGATGGTAATATGGGCGGCTGTGTTGCTCTTAGGGAAAGAGAAGTGCAGAATAAAAAAGAAAATGAATTTTAGTAAACAAAAAAAGGTTTGAAGATAAACATTAACAATCTATAGTATTTTATATGGTCTTCCTTATATTGGCCAATTGAGATCTAGATCACAGATTTACACAAGAAGAATTCTGAGCTCCTACAGAATGTTAGTGTTTTATATGGTTCTCCATATATCTCTTTCATCACTTCACCACTGGAGGGTACTGTTACACAAACGTGACCATGAAAAACCCAGAGGATTGGTTTAGAAACTACAGTATCTTTAAAAATGAATGTTTAATGCCACTCATAAGCTTTGTCTGTATTTGTATTATCAGTATTGTCAGACCGAACCCTGGATCCTTGTGCTTTGTGGACAGCCAAACAAAAAAACACCTTTGTGGAAACATCTTCTTTGATCCATGTCATCAGGTGTGAGGATGCTGATGGCCTGTGTGGGGCGGAGGCAGTGGAAAGCAGTTAACAATGCCAAGTCCCCCAGAAACTGCTAATTACTTCTCAGAGATATGGCCATACATCTCATCAAGCAATTGCCATTACGGAAATGAGATGCCATAGCAAGGTGAGAAACAGACTTCTGGGGTTTGTAGATTTCACCTCCAATGAGAAGTGAGCTGTGCAATATTCTCTTCTAATCTGCTCAAAAGACAGTCTTAGGGAGAAGTATTTCTCCCATCGTTTATATATATATATATATATATATATATATATATATATATATATATATATAATTCCCCACAATTTAAAATGTTTCCCACGGGGGCAGTGGAAAGAAGGGCAAACATTTGCCTTTTATCCTTCCATGTTTGAAGCCAGTCCTACCATTAGGCAGAGTAAAGGGGGGCATTAGAAGTGGCTGATACTGACCATAATTTTGCTGATGCACTACACTAGTGGTTGCACCTTTTTCAAGGATTACACAACAGGGAGAGGACAAGGCAGAGAATAACCACAAATGCCAAGTAGCTTGTTTCTCCAAGGTCTGACTTCTTTCACAACTGCTGTGCCCACAACCTTTTTTGTATGCTTTTGCCATCGTTTCTACCAGCATCACAACACGGGCGTAGTGCATCAACAGAACTCCAGCCAATGTGTGTCACAAAAGGGAGAATGTTGCTAGTTACTTAATTGGCGCTCTTTATATATCATTACTGGCAGTGATGAAGAAAGCTAGGAGGATTTTTCTCCTCAAGTGCCACAACTAACTTGCCTGGTTCACAGGATCGTGTAACTTTACTTGGGTAGTTGATATCATTTGCTGCTTCACCTCAGGCCACAACATTATTTGGACTGGTTCTGCTGCTGCTCCTACTGCCATCTCAACTTCAGATGAAGAAAAGGAACAAGCAGGAGGAATATCTTCTAGGATGAGACTAATAGGAAAACGGTTTGGAGAACTGAGTGTGGCAGTGTAAATTAATAGAATCACTTCTCCCAAATCCTCTTGATTATATTGAGAGAAAATTCCCTAAGGTCTTCTGATTTTTGTGTGTAGATGGATCATGGCTTACCCCAAAATTAATCTTCATGTATTTTGCATTTTTTTTTTTTGTGGACACAACTCTGACATCAGGATATTTTACTCTACTGAACACACTTTTGTGTGGGTGGTTACATGAGCAAGATAGTCTGTATGTAGAAACACTAATCTTCACATCACTCACCTTTGCTGGCTTGGGACTGTTACCTGCATATCAGCAGGTCAGTTGAACCTCAAATTCATTGCACTCTTCATGTCAAATAAGAGTAACTGGGCAGCAAAGCAATGTTCTCCCCAGGAGTGGTCACATCCAAAATGGTGCCATGCAAATGTTTTGAACCATATCTCCCAGCTTCCTAACAATGATTCACGTTGGCTAAAAATAACAAAATTAGGAAGCCGAAAACACAGGAAAGATTGTTCTAGACCACAACAATCATGATTATTTTAACTGTACTCTGTATTAGCACAAATCATATTTCACTGATTTAAAACTATTCTCTATCTTACAACAGCATGTGGAAATACTGATGGCTTGTAAATTTGGATCTAAAACAGATTTTTGCACTAAAATTGTAGGTCCACAAAATTTTCAGAATAATGTTATGTTCATCTATGAAGTTCATTATTAATTATATAATGTATTTTATGCAAACCATTACTAGTAGCAGTAATATAATAAAACCCATGATTTACTTGCATGAGAGTCAAGACCAATAATAATAATAATAATAATAATAATAATAATAATAATAATAATAATAATAATAATGGGGGACTTCCGAATCCGGACTGACAAAGTTCTGGAACACAACACACCAGACGTCACAGTTATGGAAAAGAAAAAGGTTTGGATCATTGATGTTGCCATCCCAGGTGACAGTCGCATTGATGAAAAACAACAGGAAAAACTCAGCCGCTATTAGGACTTCAAGATTGAGCTTCAAAGACTCGGCAGAATCCAATGCAGGTTGTCCCGGTGGTGATGAGAACACTGGGTGCCGTGCCAAAAGATCTCAGCTGGCATTTGGAAACAATAGACATTGACGAAATTACAATCTGCCAACTGCAAAAGGCCACCCTACTGGGATCTGTGTGCATCATCTGATAATACACCACACAGTCCGAAACGCTTGGGAAGTGTTCGACTTGTGATTTTGTGATACGAAATCCAGCATATCTATCTCGTTTGCTGTGTTATACAATGTCGTTGTGTCAATAATAATAATAATAATAATAATAATAATAATAATAATAATAATAATAATGTGTTGTCGAAGACTTTCATGGCCGGAATCACAGGGTTGTTATGTGTTTTCTAGGCTGTATGGCCATGTTCCAGAAGTATATACTTCACAACCTCTGAGGATGCCTGCCATAGATGTGGGCGAAATGTCAGGAGATAATACTTCTGGAACATGGCCATACAGCCTAGAAAACACACAACAATCCAATGCTGTATTTATATCTCGCTCCCTCTCCCCAAAGGGACTCCAAGCGGCTTACAACAAAGAAAACAGAAACAAATAATAAGTGCAGACACTGTCAAAAATAACTCAATAACAATAAAATAAACAAGGCAAAGACAAAACATGAATAAAAACAGACTAGAAGAAAGCAATGTTGGTTGATTCTCACTTGGCATTTATTATCAGAGGTTTCCATATAGAGACAGTGGGATACAATCATCACCAGATTCATGTGGCACAAGTGATACCCAAAGTATGGCACAGGAAGCAGCTGTTCAAGGCATCTTGGCACAGAGGAAAGCCCTCCCGGGACCCTACTGGCCTAAAACCTCTGTGCCTCTGTCATGGCCCCTGAAACTCTTCCATTACCCTGGAGCACAAAACAGGGTTGGCTCATTCGCCAAATCCCTCCCTGTCAACCAAAAAGGAAGCCTCTCTCTGAATTCAGTATGTTTTGAGAGTACTAATGATGTAGCTGAGTCACAGCAGAGTGTCTAGGCCAAGCATACAATTCCCGTTTCTACCTTAATAGTATTCAGGTATCTACTCTCCACAGGATAAACCTCTCCTTGCCCAGAGGGGCATGAAAAATAATTTCCTTGTGGCAAGAGGAGGAGGTATGTAGTGTGTGAGAAGTTGGAAGCATTTGAGGCGCTACAGTTTATTGCTAAAATTGGGCTGGGACAGACTTCATTCCTGATTGAGATACCTGTTCATTGGGCAGCTTGGGACAATCTTCTCTCTTTACCTTCCCATCGTGTTACACAGAATGATATTGCGGGATCTCAGAGAAGTGGTGTTAAAGCACTGGTGTCCAAAAGAATATATATATATATATATATATATATATATATATATATATATATCCAAAGCAATATATACACCAGGGGTGGGGTGAGGAACAGGAAGGAGGACATGCAGCAAGAAAGCAACCTGTGCATGCAGGAGATCGGATGATGCTGCACAACACCAGAGCATAGTGGGAAAGGTAAAGCATTGCAGTGTTTTTTTCAAAAAAGCATATCTATGCCCACCTTGGGATTCGATTCCCCCTTTCTTTTCATCTTCTTTGCAAGAAAACAATGCAATAGGGGATTTTGGAAGTGGGGTTGGAACTTTAGTGACTAGGGCTATATTAAATATTTACACACGTTCCCTGAAGATGCTTCTTGGCTAAACTGGGCTGAGCTAGTCACTACTTGCCGGTCACTTCCCCAATCATCCCCGGAGCAGCTTCAGTGTGTCCCACCTTCTATTAAGCACACACCCATTCTCCTCTAGCACCATAGAATGCCCTGTAAAGATCCAGGGCATTGGGCGTGTTTTATGATGCCATCAGCAAGAGGCACACTTTTGCCATTGCAGGTGCCCAGACTCTACGTTGGGGGAGGGGATGTAGGCACTTGCAGAGGCAGCTGCCCCATAGCACTGTGGGCATCAAATGCGCTAAGCACGCAGCATGCCTTCAGCACCAGGGGAGTGACATGCAGAAAGCAGCAGACAAAGGCAGTAGCTAAGATGACATGTCAGTGCAATGTTTAGGGGGAATTGGATGGTGCTGCTTGGGGAAATAGTTATAACAGGGTCCCAAACACACCAGTCCCCTCAGCCAGCCCCATCCCATCCCAGCACACTGTGCTGGATTCATCCTTGCTAAGACGTTTGACATTTAGCAAGAAGAGATCATAACTTGGGATGATGGACCTACAGCTTGTGATGGGGACAGAGCAAAGGCAACAACACATCTGGGCATCTGGAGTGGCACAATGTCACCAGAAACCCATAGGAAGTGTCACTGCCACAGGCTATCAAGGCTTAAGCCACAAGGAGTGGGATCCTTGGAGGAAGGGGATGACCCCCACCAAGGCAGAGGCCGCGCTTTCCCTAAGAGCGGCATTTCCCTTGGGAGTCACGGCAAACTCAAGAGTATTGCGACACTCCTTGCTGGCCTCCCACCCACCCACCCCGGGGTTGCTCAGAAGCGCGTGCTCTGATAACGCAGTCGACGGATCTCGGAGACACCATCGTCCCGGCAGTACAAGTCCCTGCCGGGACTCTGTGCCAGTCACCGACCCCCAGCTCCTCCGCCCCCGCCCCCAGCACTGCTGCTGGCGCTGCTGGAGCTTCCTGAACTGGAACTGCTGCAACGATCCTCATAGATGGAAATCTCAATCTGTAGGCAGGAGGCTAAGGATGTCCAGTAACAAGAGACCCTGATAGCAAGATCTTCCTTCTCGACACATTCATATAGGATGAATCCTCTCCAGGGGCCACATTCCAGTAAACATTTGACGTTGTACTTGCCTCAGACCAGGAAGAGCCTAGATTTTGGACTGCACCACCATTCTTCACTATTGGTTATAATTTATAGGGCTGTTTGAAGATGCAGTACAACAACAGCCAGAGAAAGACATATACTTCACACTACTTAGAGCCAGAGGTTGACAAGGTTAGACAGTTTAGGAAAACATGGTCAACAGCTTCTGGGGGATGCTGGGAACTGCAAGCCAGAGGAGAAAATATGTTTCCCACTGCCCCCAGAATTATCCCCACAGCATCCCTGGACATATGCTGAAAGGCTGAATATCACTTCATACACCTGATAAGGTATGAAGTCCACAAAAGCTTATTTGTGAAGCTTTCAGATGCCACCAGGATCTATTATTGCAGCAGAAAGACGTAACTGCTTTTCTAGGAAGGACCACACTAGAGTTTTATCATGCATACAAGCTCATTTTACAAATCTCTTTCCATCTTCATTTCCCTTGCAGTCAGCATAAAAGGATACAACTCGCATGCCTCGTTCCACTGGGTCTGTCAGCAATAACCCTCGTGGAGCATAAATTTTCTCATTCTGCTCTTGGATATACTTGGATATCTTCTTCAAAACCTGGGAAAGTAAGTAGACTACCATTTAGCAACTGATTGGCAAAGATCGTATTCAGTTAGAGAACCTAGAGAATAAACAATACAAGACAGAGAAGAAAACGCCTCTAACAATGTCCTCTTAGGTTTCCTTGGGAATATTTCAGACTGTACTTCATGCATCCTGAAGAAATACATTTTAATGAGTGGATAAAGTTTTTATACCACCCCAAGGTTAAAAAAAATATGTTGAATTGCTTTGATATTTTGCCACCAAATGTGCCCCAATGTGCCTATGGTGAGTGGAACAATTTCATCATGTTTTGGGCCCACTACCTAGGCCAGGACATAAAACGGTAGCAAAAAGGGACCACACACCTCTATGGAGCTTTGCCATTTGGTAACAAAAATCCATTTTTGCATGAAAATCTTTGATGCTGTCCTTAACAGTTGCCCACCCTGATATATATACTTGCCTATGAGTTAGTCCCATTCAGATCAATAGGGTTTACTTCTCAATAGGCACATATACAGGAATGCACCATTAACCTTTCTCACATGCTAGGTATGCATTTAAAGTAAATGTGCACCAAAGAAGTATAATGTACATGAAGACTATTTTTGGAAGCAAGAGCAGTGGGTATAAATCATGACCAGAGAGATACTGTTAGCAGCTGTTCTTCCCCCATGTTGTCAGAGATTAGAGATAGGGAATCATTTATGAGAAAGCTACAAAGGGGATAATGGTACTCTTACTTCTTATAGTATATACACATGGGTTTTTTCCATTGTCAACTTTGATTGAACAGGTATTCTAGTTCTGAAAACAATGTCAATATCAATGGAAGGAAATCCTCTACTTCCTTTGGGTACTGTGAGCTAGAATGGCTGTACAAACCATCATTTGGAAAATGTACTTATTCCAAAAACCATAGACTACTTTAGAATTATGGTACAAAAAAGTAATTTTCCCGAGCTCTGGTGCAATCCATGAATTGTGAATCCATTAACTCTCAACAGATCAAATCTCAGTCTCCCTGTTTCTCCCTCTAGCTCAAATGTATTAACAACATCCACTTTTAGAACAAGGGAGGCAAGCTAACAAAATCAAACTTTGGAGCTGAATGCATTTCTCAGGTTACCACTTGTTTGGCCACAGGATAAATCTGTTGCCAACTAATCGATTTTGCTTTGATTTCTCTGTTATTCACTGAAGCTGCATTTCTTCCTTTTGTTACAGCCACTGTAACAAAAGAAACGTGTGCAGCTTCTGCAACGGGCAGGAAAATTAAAGCTTCACGAAAGAAAAAATCCTAATCTCTTTAAAAGGCAAACATCAAGCATGTGACTGTACAGCATCTCAAACAAATCCTTTAAGTTATAATACTAACAGAACCTCACTTCCTGGAAACAGAATCCTAAAATAATGCATGTGTGCAGAATATTTAACTACATATGAAGCTAAAGACTGTCATATTAAGAATATTGTAAAAGGATCAGTTCTCTAAATGTGATAAGAACATATCAGAATGAGTTCAAAACAAAATAAAAAACAGGAGATCTATGATGTTTTCTAAATTGGGTAGACCATAATGGGGGCTGGGTGGGAAAAGGAAAATATTCAAGGTTGCAGAATACATGACCTATACACATAGCAGTATTTAGGTTGGTTCATCTACCTGGCAGGCTGCACATTACTCCATCAATATATTATAGCAACATTCACAACATCAATTTTTCTCCTTGCTCAATTGTGTCTCCCAAACCTTCTCATAATGGGTTTCCATGCAAAGGAAGATGAAATAGGCTGTCGCGCAGGCCAGGCATCCCTCCAGATAGGAACTGCCTCCAATTTTCTCAGCCTCTGCATAGAAGTTGTTGAGGGTCTTTACTGTATCCTCAAAAAGGTGCCGTTCAATCTTTGGCCAGGAGAAAAAGAGAGAGAAAGAACATTGTAAGAGAGAGAGAGATGCAACAGGCCTTTGGTCTCCTCCTTCAGTCAGATATATCAAGACAGAGAAGTGACATTTACAAAGAGAAGGAGAGCTTAGATGGAAAGCAGGCATGCCCCAGAGTGCCATCCATGTGCACCTTGTGAATTTAAAGCCAATCCAAAGTATTATGCTGCTTGAAGGCAGAACAATAAATTCATGGTATTGCAAATAAAGCAAATAGAATAGTCTAAATGTGAACAATTCTCAATGAAGGATGGGCTGTAGCACAGCTGGTAAATGACCAGCAGTAATAAGATTTACCAACTGAAAGGTGGCCAGTTCAAAGCCCGATCAGGGGTGAGCACTCAACCTCAAGCCCAGCTCACTGTTTACTTAAGCAGTTTGAAAACAGTTTATAAGCTGTTAGTAGAGAAACTAGGTCCCGCAAATTGCGGGGGAGGTATTTACAACACCAGAAATGACAAGACCAGAAATGCAGTGACCGAAAGGTAGGTGGAAGGAGGAAGTTCCGATGGCTCTTCGTCATAGAGAATGATCCCCTGTGACTGAATCTGAGCGCAACATCAACCTCCAAGGCACCAAAAAACTGGACTTCAAGACTACGGTGTTCCCTTGCTATTTCATGGTTTGCTTATTGGGGATTCGCTGTTTTGCAGATTTTTTCATATGGCCCACCTTCCCACGCAGGCACAAAAAGGCCCAGACTGAGACACGCGGCCTGTCCCGGCCTGTCCTCCTCAGCCACCCAGTAGGCCCCGCCTGTGCCTCATCACCTCAGCGGACAAGAAGGAATACAGTACAGTGCATTAAAAGAGGGAGGGAGGGAGGGAGGGAGGGAGGGAGGGACGCTATATTTATTAAAATAAATATGGTGTCCCTACTTCACGGATTTTCACTTATTGCGTGAGGTCCTGGAACGTAACCCCCGCGATAAGTGAGGAAACACTGTACATACCTCCTTCTGTCCTATCTCCAAATGGCATTGAATGTTTGCCATGTATGTGTACTGTGATCCGCCCTGAGTCCCCTTGGGGAGATAGGGTGGAATATAAATAAAGTGTTGTTATTATTATTATTATTATTATTATTATTATTATTATTGTTATTATTATTATTGTTACTCACTCTAAAATTTTGGTGACTGAAGGAAACATATGACAAAGTATCTAATATATTTTTAATAGCCAAAACGGAGCCCCCAGTGGCGCAATGAGTTAAACCCTTGTGCCGACAGGACTGCTGACTGAAAGGTCTGCAGTTTGAATTCAAGGAGTGGGGTGAGCTCCTGTCTGTCAGCTCCATGCGGGGACATGAGAGAAGCCTCCCACAGGATAGTAAAACATCAAACATCTGGGCATCCCCTGGGCAACGTCCTTGCAGACGGCCAATTTTCTCACACCAAAAGTGATTTGCAGTTTCTCAAGTTGCTCCTGACGTGGAAAAAAAAAACCAAAACAGAAAATATGTAAAGTCAGACTCATGCTCCCAATCACTATACTGCAAGAGAGGATAGAGAGCAGGTCAGTTTAGTCTCTTCATTTCTACAAGACGAGAGATGAGGGAAAGGAGAATGCTGCAGGGAAGAAAGAAAGAGCACTGGAGAAAAAACTGCTGTCCTTTCTAACTTGTCATTTTAGACAACTATCTCAACCTACCTAGTGAGAGAGAAGTATATTTACTATATAATTTATATGTGATGACCACAGCTGACAAGTTTAATGAAATCCACAAAAGAGACAAGTTTGATATATCCCAGTCTGCTAAAAGATAGCCAAGTGTATTATGAAACCTAGGTCTCCAAACAAATAGAATAGCCTTCATCGATCCAATGTGCTGGATTTATTGCTCCCATGTGGTCTCTTCCAACTCTATGATTCTATGATCATCCTGAGCCATCACAGACAATTTGTGTTACACTGATTAAGCCTTATTATATGCTAAGCCAGTGAGACCCTGAAACAAAACAACCTTGTGAAACAACTGGCCATACCCGACTGTCCAGCTCTGGGGGAAATTTGGTTTGGAACTGGCAGATGGTCCCATCACTGTAATCCCGTTGTACAAAGACCTTGGTGGCCAATGAAGCACTTTGCCGTAGTTCTTGGAGATTGTGGACCTGAATTTTAAAAAACACAATGATATATGGTTATAACAGGCAAAAACATCATCCAGAATAGTGGAGGAACCATACAGGGG
Source organism: Anolis carolinensis (assembly GCF_035594765.1). Taxonomy (NCBI): domain Eukaryota; kingdom Metazoa; phylum Chordata; class Lepidosauria; order Squamata; family Anolidae; genus Anolis; species Anolis carolinensis. The sequence goes on along the minus strand of NC_085843.1, from coordinate 234,323,124 downwards.
TCCTAGTACCTGCTGATTAAGCAGCATGTACTTTTGGGATGTGTACGGATTGGCATCCCTTCACCATGTCTTCACTCCAGTCTTCCACTGAAAGAAGCCTGTTGATTCTCTCTCAGTCACAACAATTTCACACACTGGTACTCCTTTGGACAATTGTCCCAATAATGTCTTCAATAAAATGCAGAAAGGTGAGTGGGTATGTTCCCAGTAGTCCATGTTCTGCTAATTTCCTACTAGAATATAGTTTCTCTGAGACTTTCCTTGAAGATATTTTAGAAGCAGCAGGTAGTGTGGAAAGAAAGTATTGATAGAGGCCATGGGAGGCAAACATTTTGCTTCTGTTCTAGTATCTCTGAATTGGCTGCCTATAAACCATTGGGCTCTTTTTTAAGGTGTTGTCTGTTGTTATGTCCCTTCAAGACATTTCTGACTTAAGATGACCTTAAGGCATTTTCTGAAGTTAAGACTACATGACGTGCCCAAAATCACCCAGTGGGTTTTCATGGCTGAGAAAGGATTTGAACTCTGTTCTCCAGAGTCATAGTCCAACATTCAACCCACTAGATCAGTGGTTCTCAACCTAGGGTCCCCAGATGTTTTTGGCCTACAACTCCCAGAAATCCCAGCCAGTTTACTAGCTGTTAGGATTTCTGGGAGTTGAAGGTCAAAAACATCTGGGAACCCCAGCTTGAGAACCACTGCACTACATCAAGTAAAAATTACTCAGGATTCAAGCCTTTGGAGGACCATTTTGTCCAACACCGACTCACCACAAATTTGAGATTGGTTGGGAGGATTCACTTGAGCTATTTCTAGAGCTACCATGCATGCCTTTTCTGAAGGTTATGTATGAAACATGTTTAAACATGCACTTTTATTATGAAAGCCAGCATGGTGTAGTGATTTAAGCATTGGACTCTGATAATCAGTGTGTGAGAAAATACCAAATAGTGCACAACACAAACATGTAAATTAGGTTAAGACCTTTTTTTCCCAGCAAGCTTTGGAAATTGAGTTCACAAGGGGCTTTTACGTTGCTGTACCATTTTTAATCTGTTTTGAAGGTTTTAATTTGTTTTAATTATGTTATTTCTTATTTTTGTATATTTTTTATTTTATTGTATTCTCTGCCTTTATGTAATTGATTTTGATTCTCAGCTTGGGAGAAAGGTAGAATATAAACAATGTAGTAGATGGAATCAGCTCTCACATTGTATGTTATGGATTGTCCTATCTCAATGTGCAATTTATATCAGTTTGCTGTTAAAGGGAGAGAGGATTTTCAATATGATGAATGCTGAAGCCACAGCAAAAGATGGAACAGATTCCCTGGGCTGGCCTAATCTATTCTGAAGCCCAAGAAAAAGGGAAAGGTGCTTTTTGCCACCACTATTTCATGTACAGAGGCCAACTGGACAGGTAGGAAAATCCTAGGATTCTTAATGGAAAAGGATCCTCTTCTACACTTGAGGGCAGCAGACGGATGCGTAGGATACAGGGCAAGCTATGTGGACCATAGAGCTTGCTTCTATAAGGAAATTGAATGGTTGGGGAGCTTAATAAAAAGAAATGACTGGTTGCTGAGCAGTTACCTGAGGAATCTGCCATAAAGGTCAGTCCAGCAGTCTGTTTCCCAGAATTCCTAAATGTTTTTCTTTCTCCTCTAGGGTGCCAGCCAAGTTTGAAACAAGGTTGAGATGAAAATAACAGACTCATCCTACTTCCATTATGAATCCCAGCCAAGGACAATGATGTGAGGTGAGGCCAGGAAAGAAAACATGGATCAAAAGAAAGAGCCTTGGGCTGATGTGTAGACCAGCCTTAAAGCTGTCTTTGTTATTTAGTGTAGAGCCAAGAACTCCAATCTCAGCCCCTAGATCTTCCATAAACAGGTGCCTGTCACATAATTTTAGGAAATAAAGGCTTGCATAGTCCCTGAGGCTACACCATTATAAACATTTTATCAACTGCCAGGAGTGATGCACACCACCTCTAGATGTGAGAATGTGCTGATTTCAGTTGTTTAGTCTGGCAAATTTGAACTAAATTTCTTTGTTGTCCACCCTCTCCAAAGCCTTGGATTTATTTGTTCTCTTGGTTTTGTTCTGGAAAATAAAACATTGCCATTTATAAGCAATATGCCTCAATGGCCTGATCATTAGTCTTGGTTCTGAGAAGCAGAAGTCATCTCCCATTTCTGCTCTGACCTTAATGTGCGACAGTCATAAATAAACTGTAATCAGTTACATACATGAAACAGTAGGTTGAATCACAGATTCACAGCAAGGTAACACATGCCTCAGGGATTATGTTTGGCAAACATGTTTAACCTTTTCAAAACTCTCTCCCCCCCCCCCCCCAAACTCTCAGTTTGTGTTCATTTAATACAGGCATTTTCTAAACCAAAACCAATCTGAATCTTTAATAGTCCCATGAAGCTGATTTTTTTTTCTCTGAGAGATATCCGATTTACAAAAAAAAAAAAGTTACATTAGTGTTATGAATTTTATTTGAATGATTTTAATGTGTTTTAATCTTATGTCTATATCCAGGGAAGTCATGCTACCCCTCTATTCTGCCTTGGTCAGACTACACCTGGAACACTATGTCCAATTTTGGGCACCACAATTTAAGGGAGATGTTGACAAGCTGGAATGTGTCCAGAGGAGGGTGACTAAAATGATCAAAGGTCTGGAGAATAAGCCCTATGAGGAGCAGCATAAAGAGCTGGGCATGTTTAGCCTGCAGAAGAGAAGGCTAAAAGGAGACATGATGAGGGCCATATATAAATATATGAGGAGAAGTCATAGGAAGGAGGGAGCAAGCTTGTTTTTCTGCTGCCCTGGAGACTAGGATGTGAAAAAACAGCTTCAAACTACAGGAAAGGAGATTCCACCTGAACATTAGGAAGAACTTCCTCACTGTGAGAGCTGTTCAGCAGTGGAACTCTCTGCTCTGGGTAGGGTGGAGGCTCCTTCTTTGGAGGCTTTTAAACAGAGGCTGGGTGGCCATCTGTCAGGGGTGCTTTGAATGTGATCTTCCTGCTTCTTGGCAGGGGGTTGGATTGGATGGCCCACAAGGTCTCTTCCAACTCTATGATTCTATGTGTTTAAAATGTTTTATCTTTTTATCTATGGTGTTTTAATTAAATTGTAACCTGCCCTTGGTCTTGGAGCGCGACCTGAAAAAAAAATATTATTTATAACTTTGTATTTCTCTTTTTAGAATTGATTTTATATACAGAAGCCTTGTTTGAGAAGTGTCGGTGATACTTTATGTATTTATTCTTTGATCAGTCACAGCATTGTTGCAGGAAGATTCTTGGTGGAAAAGGAGATCTAACTTTTCTGGGCAGATGCACAATTATTGATTGCCAACATACTGACAACAAGCTTTCAGAGATCCCTCTATTGAGACAGAATTTGTCACAAATTGAGACACCACTGGGTTTGAACTGCGAAGGGTGGAGGTCTTCTTAGTTCAAACTCAAGATACAATGTTCAGTTTGCATTCTGATGACAGCATTCTATCTATTTTGCAACATCACAAATTTACAAAACTAATTGTGTGTGCAAAAAAGGCCAGATTAAAATGATTGCTACCCAGTACCAGAAATAGGGGTCTCCTTCTGCCCATTGAAGTCTCCTAGGAGTGATGGAATTAAAATGAAATGGATGAATGAATAAACTGTAAATAAAAAACAGGCACAAAACATGTGAAGCTGTTTTCAGTTTTGCATCCTTGGCGAAGCTAACAACCTGGCCTCATATGTTTTTGCTCAGCTACTCAAATAACACAAAATCATGGACAATAATTGAAACGGAGAGATTCACCAGGAAAAAGAGGAAGCATGGTGTCTCTTTTGACCTCATCGCTGAGCCTTAATGCAATTGCACCAACATAACCATAGATCATGCAACCCTGTACGCTACATTTTATGCGACATCTATATTTCAAGACAAACTTTGTATATGGTTCCAGTATTGCTTGCACTCTAGCACAGCTAGACAAATGGCCTTTGAAGGCAATTGTCTCATCTGTGGTAGCTTCTCAAGATCTAGATAGAGGTTTGCAGTTAGACAGTTAATCAGACAGGCAACGTGATTGGTGAGCAAGAGCTGCATGGCAATATTTTTTTCCATACAAAATCTGTGTCAGAGAATTGGCATTGCCAAAGTTTTCACAGTATCATTGCATTATTTCTCCATCTTGTTGTTCTGTTTCTTCAAGGAGTTTCTGACTTATGGCAACCCTCGGATGAACCTATCACAGGTTTTTAGTGGCACGATTTGTTCAGATTTGGGTTGCCTTTGACTTTCTCTAAGGCTGAGAAAGTGTGACCTTCCCAAGATCATCTATTGCATTTCCACGACCAAGTGGGGATTCAAATCTTGGTCACTAGAATGATAGTTCCACACTTAAACCACCATACCGTACTGACTCTCTTTCTTCATCTTATTATAAATGAATAAATAAATACATCTCTAATTCTGTAGAAATCTATTCTCTATGTTCCACTTTTAATGATGTTTCTGTGGGGTTACTGAGCTGATCAAATTAAACACCAGAAGACTATCAATATCGTAATTGTACCATCAGCCACTGCAATTACAAAAAAAGAGGAATAATTTAGGATTGGATATGGAAGAATGGTTTAATGATACACTGAATACATTTTCACTGCATCATTAAAATTATCACATCTTCTTTGACTCAGTGAGAGCAGAAAAAGAATTAATAGAACCAGAAGCTATAGAGGAGTAGAACTTACCTCATACTAACCAAGTTGTACCAATTCATTTAAAAATATTTTTGTGGAAATAATTATTGAGGGTTTAAATAGTTCGACTATAAAATATGTAGGTGTGTGTGTGTGTGTGTGTGTGTGTGTATTCACTATCATGGCATGTATTTTTAAACTTGACTGTCTATGTTGTATGACATTAATTATTTATTATTTAATCATCTAATGTGCTAAATGGACAATGTGGCTAAAGGATACAGAAAATAAACTATTATTGAATATGCATTGTCGAAGGCTTTCATGGCTGGAATCATTGGATTTCTGTGAGGTTTCCAGGTTGTATGGCCATATTCCAGAAGCATCTTTCCTGATGTTTCACCTGCATTTATGGCAGGCATCTTCAGAGTGAGGTAAACTCCACTTGACTAGTTTCCATAATACCTCACAACCTCTGAGGATGCCTGCCATAAATGAAGGTGAAACGTCAGGAAAGAATGCTTCTGGAACATTACCATACAGACCGGAAAACTCACAGTAACCCACCTATTATTGAATATTTTACTTTTGTCAGTCACTAAATCTTTTTAGTAGTCAAAGCCAGTTCTCTACATATTTATTAATGCATGTATTTATTGTGCAGTTTCACCTTCTAACAATGTTGTTGTTTGTTGTTGATATGTGCCTTCAAGTCAATTCCAACTTATGCTGATCATCTCACAGGCATTCATGCCAAGATTTATTCTGTTCTGAAGAAGTTTGCCCTTGCCTTTTTCTGAGAATGAGAAAGGCCACCCAGTGGATCTCCATGGCTGAGAGAGGATCTGAACCCTGGTCTCCCAAAGTCCTAATCCAACATTCAATTCACTACCATGTCAGCTCTCAGCTGAAATAGAAATAGAATTAACGAGAATGTAAGCAGGCTATGTCTAAAGCAGAACTTCTTAAACTGTTTCCACTCATAGCCCTTTTCCACGGCAGTTCAAGTGGTGTCAAATTGTGTTAATTCTACAGTGTAGATGCACCCTTTGTCATTGGGAAGGGAATAAAGTTGTATAGGCTCTCCCCCTAGAATTCTTGGGTCTTCTGGGAATGCTCCCTGCTTGAGCAGGACATTTTGCCCTCAGGGGCTTCATTCCTTCAAAATCCATTGCAGGAGAAAGGGGCTTGCTTCCTTGGTGCATCCCAGCATCTCAAGTCCCAAGCCCTTCCTCCCCATAGTAACCCGCCATCCATTGGTTCTTTCCTCTGAGCTTCAAGAGGCACTCGGGACTCCATCCCGCCTTGACTCTAGCAGCATGACAACAATGGTATACCAAACTGGGTCTTATTGGGGGAGAGGGGAGAGTGGAAAGCCTTCCCTGGCTGGATTGGTATAGCAGGGGGTGACGATATAGTCCCATATTGAACTATGGAAGTTAAAGTGGCGTCAAACTGCTTTTTTCTACAGTGCAGATCACCAAATATCAACTTACATGGGAATTGATTTACTAAGTTTCCATTTATTTTAGTCATTCTATTCTAGCTGGTGGGTTTCTGTGAGTTTTCTGGGCTGTATGGCCATGTTCCAGAAGCATTCTCTCCTGACATTTCACCCGCATCTATGGCAGCCATTCTCAGAGGCTGTGAAGTTGTTGGAATGGTCTAGGGTGGGGAAAAATAACTCTTGTCTGTTTGAGGCAAGTAGGAATGTTACAATTGGCCCCCTTGATTAGCATTGAATGAACTTTCAGCTTCAGAGCTTGGCTGCTTCCTACCTGGGGGAATCTTTTGTTGAGAAGTGTTAGCTGGCCCTGGTAGTTTCTTGTCTGGAATTCCCCTGGGTTTTTTTTAGTGTTGCTCTTTATTTACTGTCCTTTTATTAGAGTTTTTAAAATACTGGTAGCCAGATTTTGTTCATTTTCATGGTTTCCTCCTTTCTGTTGAAATTGTCCACATGTTTGTGGATTTCCATGGCTTCTCTGTGTAGTGGTTGTTAGAGTGGTCCAGCATTTCTGTGATTTCAAATAATTCTAGCTGTGTTAATCAATGGACTAATGGAGGCACAGGGTCATGATTCTGACCCAAACCAGGTTAAGGTGAGCTGAGCCGGCTTGAAACCTCCTGGTAAAACTGGACCACCAAGGGTGCTGTGTAACTGAACCTCCCTAGGGATCATGAATCAGAAATGTACTAAAAGATCAAGCACAAAGAGGTATTGGCACTGTGATTGTACTTGAACTTTTCCAGGAATAATAAAGGTTGCCTGCAGCCTCCCAGCTGTGCCCTTTTGCTTGGGAATAAGCTGCACTGCCCACATGGTGCTTTTAAGAACCTTTACAGTAAGTCAATTTACTGTCGTAGCTCCAAGCCATTAACATAAAACAGTTGAAGTACATAGTCATTAAATCCGCAACTTCAAAGCCATTTATAAATAAGAAAAACACACACAAACACACACAAGGCGGTGGTTGCACCAAACAACTACAACTAACAACACACATAGAAAATCTAGAACAACTTGGGTTGCTGTGAGTTTTCCAGTCTGTATGGTCATGTTCCGAAAGCATTCTATCCTGATTTTTTGCCCACATCTATGGCAGGCATCCTCAGAGGTTGTGAGGTCAGTTGGAAACTGAGCAAGTGAGGTTTATATATCTGTGGAATGTCCAGGTTGGGAGAAGTAACTCTTGTCTTCCTGAGGCAAGTGTGAATGTTGCAATTGGCCAGCTTGATTAGGATTGAGTAGCCTGGCAGCTTCAAGGCCTGGCTGTTTCCTGCCAAACACAAATCAAGGAACATGAAAGACACTGCAGGCTAACTCAACCAGAGAAGTCAGCCATAGCAGAGCACTTGATGAACCAACCTGAACACAGCATATTAATGGAGAACACAGAAATGTTGGACCATTCCAACAACCACCATGTCGGACCACACAGAAAAGCTGTTGAAATCCACAAGCATATGGACAATTTCAACAAAAAGGAGAAAACCATGAAATTGAACAAAATCTGGCTATCAGTATTTAAAAACTCTAAAATCAGGACAGTAAATAAAGAACAATACTCTGAAAACAGAGGAATTCCAAACATGAAACAATCAGGGCCAGCTAACACCTTCCCCCAGACAGGAATCAGACAGGCCTTGAAGCTGCAAGGCCATTAAATGCTAATCAAGGCGATTAGTTACAACATTCACACTTGCCTCCAACAGACAAGAGTTCTTTCTCCCATCCTGGACCTTCCACAGATATATAAACCGCACTTGCCTAGTTTCCAACTGATCTCACAACCTCTGAGGATGCCTGCCATAGATGCAGGCGAAACGTCAGGAGAGAATGCTTCTGGAACATGGCCAAACAGCCTGAAAAACTCACAGCAACCCAGCTTCCTTCAAACCGATCAAAAATATATCCAGTCGGATTCTTGATACATTTAAAGACGGTTCACTGCTAAGTCACTGCGAACAGGGCGAAGGAATAACAGTGCTGAGCCTTTCCCCTTCAAGGCAGTTCAGGGGTCCCTGGCTTTGGGCTGGCTGCGCTAGTGGCGACTCTGAGCGAATACATAATTCATGCCAACTCGAGGGGACTGACTGACTCCTGGGAGGCATCTACACTGTAAGAGGAATGCAGTTCCCTAAGCGTTGGCCCTCGCCAGAGAGACACCTCGCCATGCCACAGGTGTCCCCCTTCCTTCCTTCTGCTTCTCCTCCTCCTGCCTCCAAATCGCAATCTGTGGCTGCGGAAGGGAAGCTGCCTCCCTCCCAACCCCACCTTCCATCCCTGCGACCTCCTCTTCCCAGGCGTTCAAGGGGGAGCCCAAGGAAGGGCTCCTTTCCTCTCTTCCCTCTCATCCCGCCCAAGGCTGCCATGTACCTGCAGTTTACTCCCAAGCGAGGGGAGTAAACAGCGGCCTTTCTGGATCCTGATTCCTCCAGGTTTCCTCACCTCTGTCTTCTTCCTTTAGCTGCAGAGGCTGCGGGGAAATCAGAATTGGGGAATCGGACCGGGAGAGGGGGTTAATTCTCCCTGATTGAGGGGATCCTGCGGCATCGGGGAGAGCCAAGGAAGCTTGTCCTGACACGGCTTGACAGGGCGCTCACCTCGGTTGCCATGTCGTGCCAGCCTGGGCGCTGATCCGGGAGGAGGAAGAGGAGGAGGAGGAGGAGAGGGCGCAGGCAGGGTTTTCCCGGGGATCCGACCTCGAGGCGCTGTCTCTGGTGCTGAGCGGGGCCGAGAAGATGGAAGTCCTTACGCTGCCACTGCTGCTATTGCCGCTGCTGCGCCGGAGGTTGCGGGGAAGGTGGCTGAGCGGCGGGGTGGGCGCTCTCCTTGGTGCTGAAGCCCGGGTTTGGAGGCGGAGGGACTCGCTGCCCACCCCTTTGCCAGCCCCAGCCTTTCAGCGGGCAGCCGCTTCGCCTCGCCTCGCCTCGCCTCGCTCGCCCTCCTCCTCCTCCCCCTCCTCCTCCTCCTCCTCCTCCTCCCCGGCCCAAGCGCTCCGTCAGTGGCTCCATCACGAAGGGAGGGGAGGGGGCGGGCTGCCTTCGTGGGCGCCGCATCCTCCCAGGGCGTCCCCCGCGATGGACAGCCCGGCTTTGGCTCTGGCTCCGACTCGGAGGGACGCGGGGAGGCGGAGCCGACACAGCCAAGGAAAGCACAACTCGGCTCGCGTCGCTCATTTCCTGCTCCCCCCCCCCCCCGGCCATCATCCCAAGTGCTGCTAAACGGGATTGCGGGGGGTTGGGGGGGGTAAGCACTGTTGCTGCCTCCTCCTGAGACAGATGCGCTGCGCATCCAATGTCATTTTTATGATTATATACAGGAGCCCTGGTGGCGAAATGTGTTAAAGCGCTGAGCTGCTGAACTTGCAGACCGAAAGGTCGTAGGTTCAAATTCCGGGAGCGGATTGAGCGCCCGCTTTTTGCTCCAGCCTAGCAGTTCGAAAACATGCCAATGTGAGTAGATCAATAGGTACCGCTCCGCAGGGTTGTAGCGAGGGGGGGGGGGGGTTAGGGGTTCAACCCCCCCCCCGAAATTTTCAGGTTATAAAAAAAACCTGGTTTACTCATGAATTTTAACTGGTTAACCAAATCCCCATGCTAAGTCTATGAGACGCAAAACATTAAGAGTCCCTCCAGGCACTACCTCAAGCAGATATTGACAGGTTTGTAGCGGGGGTGGAAGGTGCTAGGGGTTCAACCCCCCCCCCCCCCCGATTTTTTTTTTTTAAAAAACCCGAATTTTTTTTCTGGCTACGGCTCTGCCGCTCCGGTAGAAGGTAACGGTGCTCCATGCAGTCATGCCGGCCGTATGACCTTGGAGGTGTCTACAGAACACGTGGGCTCTTCAGCTTAGAAATGGGGATGAGCACAAACCCCCAGAGTCAGACATGACCGGACTTAACGTCAGGGGAAAACCTTACCTACCAGGGCTGTAGCGGGGGGGGGGGGGGGGGGTGTGGAGGTTAGGGGTTCAAATCCCCCCTCCCGAAATTTTTCTGGTTTTAAAAAAACCTGGTTCACACATGAATTTTAACTGATTAACCAAGTATCTGGGGAGCAGATTGTGCACCCGCTGTTTGCCCCAGCTTCTGCCAACCTAGTAGTCCGAAAACATGCAAATGTGAGTAGATCAATAGGTACTGCTCTGGCGGGAAGATAACGGCGCTCCATACAGACATGCCGGCCACATGACCTTGGAGGTGTCTACGGAGAACGCCAACTCTTCGGCTTAGAAATTGAGATAAGCACCAACCCCCAGAGTCAGACATGACTGGACTTAATGTCAGGGGAAAACCTTTACTTTTACCTAACCAAATCCCCATGAGTGCCCACTGAAGTTTATCGATGGAGCCTGATTTCTAAATTATTTTGCGTTATGGAACTTCACTTCATGATTCGCTAAAAAAAAAAGTTTCAATCCTCCCCACTCGAATTTTTTTCTGGCTATGGTCCTGAGTATTCTCTCCCCCCCCTCTCTCTCTATATATATACAGTAGAGTCTCACTTATCCAACATAAATGGGCCGGCAGAATGTTGGATAAGCAAATATGTTGGATAATAATGAGAGATTAAGAAAAAGCCTATTAAACATCAAAATAGGTTATGATTTTACAAATTAAACACCAAAACATCATGTCATACAACAAATTTGACAAAAAAGTAGTTCATTACACATTAATGCTATGTAGTAATTACTGTATTTACGAATTTAGCACCAAAATATCACAATCCATTGAAAACATTGACTACAAAATGTGTTGGATAATCCAGAACGTTGGATAAGTGAGTGTTGGATAAATGAGACTCTACTGTATACACACACACACACACACAATGATACCTTGACTTAAAAGTTTTATTCGTTCTGTGACAGCTCTTCACTCAAAAAGCTCTTATCTCAAAGTGATTGTTCCCATTGAACTACACTTATTTATTTATCTACAGAAGCAAACCAAGACTACAGTTGTAATGTATTTAGAAATACAAACAAAGTTAAAAACTTGGCATTATACTAAATGTCCTTTGACCAGTAGCTGGCCACTTGGAGTGCCTCTGGTGTTGCTATTAGAAGGTCCTCCATTGTGCATGTGGTAGGGCTCAGACTGCATTGTAGTAGGTGGTGATTTGCTCTTCTCGACACTCGCATGTCGTAGACTCCACTGTGCCATTTCTTAAAGTTGGCTCTGCATCTCATGGTGCCAGAGCACAGTCTGTTCAGCGCCTTCCAAATCACCCAATATTCTGAGTGTCCAGGGGGAGTCTCTCATTCAGTATAACTTGAGGTTCCTGGTTTTAGCCTGCCACTTTTGGACTCTTGCTTACTGATGTGTTCCTGTGACTATCTCTGTAGATCTTAGAAAACTATTTCTTGATTTAAGATGTTGGTGTGCTGTCTGATATCTGAACAGGGGGTGGGCTGGAGATGTCACTGCCTTGATCCTTTTATTACTGGCTGCTACATCCCGGCAGATGTCAGGTGGTGCAATACCGGCTAAATAGTATAATTTCTGCAGTGGTGTAGGGTGTACACGTCCTGTGATAATGTGGCATGTCTCATTAATAGCCACATCCACTGTTTTAACATGGTGTGATGTGTTCCACACTGGGCGTGTGTATTCAGCAGCAGAGTAACAAAGCGCAAGGCCACTGTATCTCAGTGGTTCTCAACCTTGGGTCCCCAGATGTTTTTGGCCTTCAACTCCCAGAAATCCTAACATCTGGTAAACTGGTTGGGATTTCTGGGAGTTGTAGGCCAAAAACATCTGGGGACCCCAGGTTGAGAACCACTGCTGTATCTGGTTGGATCCCCAGGTTGTGCCAGTCAGCTTTCATATGATATTGTTTCTAGCGCCCACTTTTTGCTTGATATTCAAGCATGCTTGTAGGTCAGCGCACACAGCGTAACTCCCAAGTATTTTGGTGAAAAGCACACATCAGTGTTTTAGATGGGTTAGGAATCAGCTGGTTTTCCCTGTAATAGCCAGTAAGAGCACCTAAAGCTTCAGTCAGCTTCTGTTCAGCTATTTCAAAACTCACTGCATGGACGGTGATGGCACGATCATCAGCACAGATGAAACTCTCTGACCCTTCTGGCAGTGGCTGATCATTTGTGTAAATGTTAAACATTGATGGAGTAAGCACATTCCCCTGAGGCAGGCCGTTCTTCTGTTTTTGCCATCTGTTTTCATAGATTGTATGTTTCTTTTTTTCATATATCACAATAAAAATTACCACTAAAAAAGGACAAAGTGGACAAAAGTATGAGGCACAAGGCATAGAGGTTGTTCCCTTGAAGACCTAAAGCCCTATACTCCCTATTCTCTCTCGCTAGCACTCCCTCTGGTACTAGCTCTTAACTCAAAATGCTGTTCTTATCTCAAAGGAAAACCAGGTGGCACAATAGTGGTACAATCAGACACATACCTCTGCCCCCACACAAGGTGTATGACTAACTCATCATAAAAAAAATTTAAAGGAGAATCCACCTAAACATTAGGAAGAACTTATTGACTATAAGAGCTGTTCAACAATGAAACTCACTTCCTCAGAGTGTGGTGAAGACTCTTTATTTGGAGGCTTTTAAACAGAGACTGGATGGCCATCTGTCAGGGATGCTTTGATTGTGTTTTGCCTGCATGGCAGTGGTTTGGACTGGATGGCCCCTGTGGTCTCTTCCAATCCTATGATACTATGATTTTAATTCTAATTTTAATTCTAATTATTATTATTATTATTATTATTATTATTATTATTATTATTATTATATTGTATACTCCCCCTTTTCTCCACCAAAAGAGACTCAAAGTGGCCAAACACTAAAAACTGTAACAATATGTGAATTAAAACCTAATCCACATAAACACGAGAATAGAATTAAACACAGAAATATTTTTAAAATACAGGCACTCCCTGAGTTACAAACATCCAATTTACAAACAACTCATAATTAAGAATGGGGTGAAACAACAGGAAGTGAAAGAAACCTACCCCTAGGAAGGGAAATTCACTCCTGAATGAGTAATGGGGTGAGGGGGGGAGGTATCTCTGCTGAAACTTTATCCCCAATCCTTGTTTCCACAACAAGCCATTTTTTTCAAAATCCAATTACCACAGGGAACAGAAAGTGAGGTGAAATCTTCCGAAGGGGGCACAGACAGTAAAACGAACACCACTGGGGTGTTAACCCTTCCCTTTGCTATCCAAAGCTCATAGATAGATAGATAGATAGATAGATAGATAGATAGATAGATAGATAGATAGATAGATAGATAGATAGATAGATTGATAGATGATAGAGAGAGAGAGAGAGAGAGAGAGAGAGAGAGAGAGAGAGAGAGAGAGAGAGAGAGAGAGAGAGAGAGAGAGATAGAGATAGAGATAGAGATAGAGCTATATCTGGAGTTGCACTTTTAAAAGTACCTGTTCTATCTTACAAACAAATTCAGCTTAAAAACAACCTACAGAACCTATTTTGTTCATAATTTGGAGACTGCCTATACATAGAAATATGTACCTCTAAAAGAGTCACCTCCATGCATACAGACACACACCAGGGCAGAGGAGGCTGTTAATTCTGAAGTCATTAAGGCCAACAATTTGCTCTGTGTTTTAATACAGACTATAGGAGCTCAACCCAGGGGTTTGTTAGGGCCCTTCCACACTGCCCCTATAGTCCAAGATCTGACCCCAGATTATCTGCTTTAGACTGGAATATGAGTCCCCACTGCCAGATAACCTGGGATAAACAGATAATCTGGGAACAGATCCTGGGATAAAGGGGCAGTGTGGAAGAGCCCTTAGACTATAACCCTAGATCCAGGGTTCAATTCCCCCACTGGGACATGGAAACCAGCTAAATGTCCTTGGGTGAGTTACATGCTCTCAATCCTCAAAAAAACCCAGTGATACATTCACACTAGGGTCACCTTAGTCGAAAATTACTCAAAAGCAAACAACAGCAAGTATTCATCTTCAGGAGGAAGTACAGTAGAGTCTCACTTATCCAACATAAACGGGCCGGCAGAACGTTGGATAAGCAAATATGTTGGATAATAAGGAGGAAATAAGGAAAACCCTATTAAACATCAAATTAGGTTATGATTTTACAAATTAAGCACCAAAACATCATGTTATACAACAAATTTGACAGAAAAAGTAGTTCAATACGCAGTAATGCTATGTAGTAATTACTGTATTTACGAATTTAGCACCAAAATATCATGATGTATTGCAAACATTGACTACAAAAATGCATTGGATAATCCAGAATGTTGGATAAGTGAGTGTTGGATAAGTGAGACTCTACTGTAGCTTCATTGTACTTCATTTGCACTTATATTTGCATCTGTTGAAATAAACCCAGTCTACAGAAAGCTTATGCTAGTCAATCTCAAAAATATTACAAGATTCATGTCTACTTGAGAGTAAAACATATTTCTTCCTATGACAAGGGATGATGTGTACATATACTGTTATTTTGTGTCTTCAAGTCATTTCCGACCTATTGCAATCCCAGGGTGAACCTATCACAGAGTTTTCTTGGCAAGATATATGTAGAAGGGATTCACCTTTGCATTTCTCTCAGCCTGAGAAAGCCAGACTTGTCCAAGGTTGTCCAGTAGGTTCTATGGCTGAGCAAAGATTCAAAATCTAGTCTCCAGAGTCAAAATCCAGGGCTCAAATCACTACACCATGCTGGGCCCTACATGCATTGCATATATATTCAGGTATAGAAATTATCCAAGTTGCCTGTCTCCTTCAACCTCACATGCAGAATATGCAGAATAACCAGAGCCAGACTCTAAGCCAGGAATATACCTCTCCTGCTGCAACCTGAAAACAAGCCTGCCACTCACACTCTGCTTTCCTGTTCCCTACCTGACGCCTTCAAATTTACCACAGCCCAAGCCCTTGACAGATAGACAGACACACTGTGCAAAGGTGCATACTGGTAATAAATTTCCTCCAAAAGTCTTGTAATTCAAGCCAATACAAGGAGCAATATGGATTATTGAAAAGCTTGACACTCTGAAAAAACTCTCTCTTCATCTCTCCATCAGCAAAGTGGATGATTTAGAGTCAATGGTACTCCAGCTGTTCACTGGGTATTGCTGCATGTACCTGAACAGATGCTGGAGGTGTTTGGCTCAGTCCGGAATTCTACCTGGTTTTACAGACCTGCATTTATCTGCAGTGCAATTTTGCAATGGAAATGTTTTAGCATACCTCCCTGACTAATGCTGTTCCATGCAATAATCTGCAAAGTGTACCCAAAGTTACATTGACAGATCTTCAAATACCACATCCCTCTTCCACACTTCAGAAATAGAAATAAATGTCCAGCTGCATTTTGTAGATCATTGTGTAAATCGGTTTCAAAAAAGAAATGCTAAAAGATTTATTTCACTTCATGTCCAGCTCACTGTAAGCATCAAAAATCCCAGATGATTGGACTCATAAAACCTGTTCAGGCATTTTACATAGAGTGCAGTTTAGAACGAAAGGGATAGGTGGTTGAACAGTAATGCAGCTAGGGTACTTTGGGACCTGGGGAAGGTGTCACATTTGTGAAAGCAAGCAGATTTGGAACTGTCCAAGGTAAAGCCAGTGTCATATATGGTACTCATCAGGAAATAATTAAGACGTCTGATGAGACAGGTCATATGCATCAGTGTTCAGTTTACAAGAATGCCAATAAGATTTCTGGTAGAATGAATGAGCAGGGCCCTGACATTCTTTATTACAGACTGAGCATCCCTTATCTGGAATCTCCAAATCCAAAATACCCAAACTTGTTCACTTGGGTGGCTGTGATCCTGGTATTTTTGCTTTCTAAGTGTGTGTGTGTGTGTGTGTGTGTGTGTGTGTGTGTGTGTGTGTTAGGAGCGACTTGAGAAACTGCAATTCGCTTCTGGTGTGAGAAAATTGACCACCTGCAAGGACATTGCCCAGGGAACACCTGGATGTTTTGATGTTTTTATCACCCTTGTGGGAGGCTTCTCTCATGTTCCCACATGATTTATGTTTAATAATTGAATATTTATATTGTTTATTTGTTTTGCTTAATTTATTGTTTATTATTTCATGTTGTAAGCCACCAAGTTTCCATGGGGAGATAGGGTGGGATATAAATAAAGTTTGTTTGATTGATTGATCACCATTTTGTCTAGAATACAGAATTAAGGAATTCTGTGGGTGGTAGGTGTAGTTTAGTAATGGTAAAGGTTTTCCCCTGACATTGTCTAGTCATGTCTGACTCTGGGGGTTGGTGCTCATCTCAATTTCTAAGCTGAAGAGCTGTAGACACCTCCAAGGTTATGTGGTCGACATGACTGCATGGAGCACCGTTACCTTCCCAGCTCACATTTGCATTTTCAAACTACTAGGTTGGCAAAAGCTGAGGCTAACAGCGGGAGCTCACCCCACTTCCTGGATTTGAACCTCTGATCCTTCGGTTAACAAATTCAGCAGCTCAGTGGTTTAACTCACTGCACCACCAGGGACTCCTACCTGTAGTTTACCTGTCCATTTTCATGCTTGCTGTGAATTGGTTCAATTTACAGGCAGAAATTGCCTTGGCAATAACAGCCTTTTTTTTAATTGGAGGGATTGGGAGGCTTTGGAAAATTGGAGGCATAGCTTCAGATTTACAAAGGTGATGTTTAGGTACCACTTGCAACCCGTAGGCTATACTTTACCCACCCCAGTCTATAGATATACCTAAAAGTAAGCATCTAGGGCAGTGGTTCCCAACCTTTTCTTGACCAGGGTCCACTTTAACCAGGGCCCACTCTCCAACACTAGTACCAAAAGAGTTATGAATCAGCTTTTGGTCAATTTTAGATTCAACTTGGTTACTTGGGGTGCTGATTCAGAAAACTGCATTGGATATACCACATCAGCTCTAGTTTCTGATACAGAACATATGCCATCCAGTAGCCGCCATCTGCTCGCACACAGAAAACCATATTTAATCATCTAGAGCTGATATGGTCTATCCAATGCAATGATCAGCTCTGCAGAAAGGAACAGAAATAAAATAAAATAAATAAAGAGGAAGGAGGTTTGCGTACTGGATTTTCATTCTTGCAGCCCGCTGTTGGGCCGTGGCCCACAGGTTGAGAACCACTGATCTAGGGTGAAACAAGTAGGTTCTGAATAACTGAGGCCATTCCTTAATTTTTTGTACTGCAATCACCAGTGGTCTCTGTTCCAGGGGTAACCTCACTCCATCACTACTTGGGTGATTGTGGGGGGATTAAATCTTCTTGCAACTCATTATTGAAAGGATCGAAGACAAACATAGAAGGCTTTCCCTCAGCTGCTGTCATTTCTCCAAAGATTTTGCTGACATTTGAAAACCAATTTGCCTGCAGGACGTGAGTTGCCCTTGGGAAGAAAACGTGCTTCACAAATCACTTGTGGCATTCAGTGGAGAGAGGAATCTGCCAGCATCAGTGGTTTACGGCAAGCAATTACGCCAGCTGCCTAATGGGCTCAAGCCAACCCCTTTTAGGTCAAGACTGCATCTGCCGCCAGACACATTGTGAGCCTGACTGATTCACAGACAGAAACATTCATTGCATTTAGAGGAGGAATCCTGCATGGTTCTTACACTCCAGGACACAAAGATAGGGCTAGGATTGCAACTGGAGCAAAAGCAGAGATGGTTAAGGAGTAGCAAGGATCACCTTCTCCATTCTGGAGTTTTCTCAAAGTCGGCACAGGCAAAAGTACCAATTAATCACACTGCAAATCTGAAGTGCAACGGAAGCCTTAGTTGATTAACCTACCAAGAAAATTGATCATTGCTCCCAGCTCTGGCTGACACTGATACAGGCTCTATCAGTCCTATTCAATTTGCACATGACATGAGTGGCCTGGCTTTTACACTAAATGAAAAAACAACATGAGGTAATTCTGCTGACCCAGCTACTTCTCTGAATTCAGTGGGTTTTAAAGTAGTTATGGAAACAAGTAGGGAAATATTGTAGTAAGCACAGATGTAGGTCTAGAGAGCCATGCAACTAGCCTGGGAAACATTGCTATTCCTACAGATACTGTTAAATCAGGGATGTGGAACCCATGGGATGTGGAACCCATGACTAAATGGTGTTTTGGATAATAATAATCCTCATCCCCATAGCTGCCTTTGGCAATGGAAGTGAATGTTCAATACCTGGAGAATCTGTAGTTCTCTGCAGAAAACTAAACATTTCCAAACCCTGTACTAACGCAGAAACATTGGTTTAGAAGTAATGCTTGGCAGAATAATCAAAGGGGGTTGTTCGGATCAGATTAAAATATATGGTAAGCAAAAATGATAGATTTACTGCATAAACTTTATATTATCTAAATAAGAACAATCTGGGATGTATATCAATCCACTAAGGACAATAGCAAAGGCAAAAAATAATATAGATATTGTATGTCTCTTAAAAGTTACTATAGAATGGGGAGGGTATTTGTACTGGCGATGTTTTTTTACTGCAGTTTCCATCAGCCCTTACAATTTACTATTGCCAGTTGTAGTCCAAGAACATTGGAAAAGCCACAAGTTGCCCATCCTGAAAAAATGTGTGCACATTCAATATAAATACTCAGCTTCAGTTGAGGAAATATACATTTCAGTATGATAGCACATATGTGTGTTACAATCATCCTTTAATTAAGATAATCTGGGGTGGGGGTGGGGAATTGATTGGAAAAGAAGAGACTTAAAAATAAGAAACATCAAAGAGGACACTCTACATATAGCTTGCAAAACGTAACACTGCGACAATAGTGGGACATGTGCCTCCACAGCTATTTAGTGCTGTTTAGCATTCAAGAGAGTGCTGGAATAGCATCCAGCTGCAAGTTTACTGCCTGGCAATGAGTAAAGATATTGCTTTTTGAATCTCCACAATACATGCAGATCCAGGGAAGAAAGTGCCGCCAGCCATTGCAGTGCTATCCTCCCTCCCGCGTCATCCTCTAGTAACTGCTAAATGGCCAGGAATATTGCCTTCCTCATGAGAAAGAGAGAGGTTATGGAAGGAGAAGGGAATACCAGTTTCTGTCATCTCCATGAAGTGACAGATATAAGCATAACCCAGAATAAACCTGTCTAGGTCACCAACAGAATTCCACTCCTAGTCTAACAGGAGGGCTGTCCAGAATCTGAAAATAAATCAAGAGTTTCCAGAGCACATTCTAATATGATCAAAAAATTTTAAAGTTATTAAATAACCACTTCTAGATTATGCTGCTCCGTGCCATACTCTCTACTGGGTTGACAGAGATTTTGTTTGAGCCCAGACAGCAAAGCTTAGCAAGGGAAAATTATCTGTTCTTTTTTTTTTTTTTTTACAAATTCAACATTTTTATTCCTTTAGTGCAGTGGTTCCCAACTTTTTTTTGACCAAAGATCACTTGACTAAGGACCACTTTTACCAGTTGCCACTTTGACCAGGGACCACTGCCCAACATTAGTACCAAAATGGTTACAAATCAGTTTTTGGTCAACTTTAGCTTTGGTTTGGTTATTTGGGGTGCTGATTCAGAAAATTGCATTGGATAGACCACAGGAGCTCTAGTTTCTGATACAGAACTTATGCCATCCAGTAGTCGCCTTCTGCTCACCCACAGAAAACCATATTTAATCATCTAGATCTGATGTGGTCTATCCAATGCAATTTTCTGAATCAGCACCCCAAATAACCCCAGGAACAGACTTAAAAACTAAGACAACAAGGCGCCCCACTTCCAGGCACCACATGAAATGGCTCTACTCAGGGGGAGGGAGGAGGAAGAGAAGCAGCAGTCAGGAGGCTCGTTGCTGCACCTTTCGTGGGTAGTCAGCCTCTCCCCTCCTGACATCCCTGTTGCCTCGGCTTCACAAGAGGCCGCGGATCATATTTTAGTTCTTGGGGACCACTGGTGGTCCATGGACCACAGCTTAGGAACCACTGCTTTAGTGCAACCAAAATTCACTTGTTGTACCTGGAAGTACTTTCTAAAAAAGCGTCCTCTGTTGTTCCAGAAAACAACACAATGCCTGTGTTTTAGCAGGGTGGGAGCAGAAACAGAATTTATTTGTAACTTTCAAAATTAACTAAACCAGATTTTCACAAAGACATGGCCCAATAGTGGTTGTGTGTCAAAACATCTTCTTAACTTGGGTTACATCTACAATGTAACTGCCATGGCTCAATGGTATGGAACTAAAGGAGTTGTAGTTTTACAAGGTCTTTAACCTTTTCTGCCAAGTTCTTTAAGCCATTCCTCATAGGGCTTGTTCTCCAGACCCTTGATCATTTTAGTCACCCTCCTCTGGACACCTTCCAGCCTGTCAACATCTCCCTTAAATTGTGGTGCCCAAAACTGGACACAGTATTCTAGGTGTGGCCTGACCAAGGCAAAGTAGAAGAGTATCATGACTTCCCTGGACATAGACATGATTAAAAAACACATTAAAATCATTCAAATAAAATTTGTACCACTAATTTAACTCCTTTCTATGACTTCCCATCACATGGTCCTCATCATGTCTCCCTTTAGCCTTCTCTTCTACAGGCTAAACATGCCCAGCTCTTTAAGTCACTCCTCAAAGAGGTTGGCCAAAAAGGTGATTAAATTGACCCTTATGCCCTATGGGGAATGCTGAGTGTCATTTAAGGAAATTACCAATACACACACACATTGAGTTACTGTTCAGGAATTGCCTGAGTATAAAGATAAATATAGAATTGACTAACGCTCTGTTTTCCTCTGTCAATAGCAAGCCCCCTATGCACTAGTCCCATTTTCCACGCTTTCCTGTGCCACGTGGACACCAATCCTTTTGTGACGCCAATCAGGAGTCCTCTCCCCAGCAGGCAAAAGGGACATGCTGTGTTTCTATGGCAACGCTTCTGCCTTTGGATGTATGAATAAAAGATTTCCGCTTGCGCACTCACAGCGGTCTTCCACTGTAAAGGGCTCAAGCATTGCCTTTCTACCCCAAGTCCTTTTTTCTCCACACACATACACACACTCTCCAAAAAACACCCCTCAGCCTCTCATTGATGTCCATTCCTCAGTTGCTCAGCTAAGGAATTCCCCACCCAGCACAGACAGTGCAATCTGAAAAAAAGTAATTCTTACTACCTCTAAGAAAAGGCATAACTACACTTTTAACCACTACCACTACAATCCCCTCCCTGGGGTCTCCAAAAAGCTCTATGAGATGGGTACTCCAATAAAATAGGATCCTGAAAACTTGGATTCCAAGGAAAATCAATGTTACCTTCTTTTACGGCCCATCAGTTGACATGATAATGCTGTCTGCAGAGAGAGGCTAAAGGGGACAATGTTGGCATCTTCTCCCTGTGCAGCTGCCCATAAGCATGGAAACCCATCTGGCCTAGTCCCTTATAATCAATGTATTAAGTTGTGAAGAATGGTGGGGTTCTTGGCGTGCTTATTTTATTTGCAAAATAAAATCCTTTAACCAGTTCAACCAGAGATGGCTTCTTTTGTGGTTCTCTAGATATACAGGCATTCTTCCTGATCTTTCGCAATAATTAGAGGCAGGACTGATTGGAGCATTTGTCTGCCCCCATTCAATCACCAAAGTGATGAAATACATGAAGTGAAGAGAGCGGGATGTTTCATCAGTGAATCCTCCTGAAGGGAATTTTCAACTGGGCTTCCCCATTCCGCGTGCTTCGTTGTCTCTTCTGCCCAGGGCTAGTGCTGCACTGCATTACTCCAGCCATCACTCACGCCAGTGACAGAGAACCCAGCAGAAGTCACTGCTTGTACAGGGCTGCTGCTATTCTGTGCTATTGTCACATAGGCATAGGGCTTGTCACATAAGGCATGGGGTGATCTGACAAGCCCCATGCCATAAATAGATAGCAACCCCACATACCATCCAATGGCATCTTTTGCACTTCAACCCAGTGCAAAAACCATTCATCTGGGCGCACAGAAGGAATACTGCTCAAACCTCCAGAGAAGACTGACCGAAGGAACTCTGAACTATTAGCCCCCATTCCCACATCCATCGGCTGCCAGACCAATGCTGAGCCTCAAGGTCAAGCATCATTTCTAGAGAATGCTTCCAGCTTTCCCATCACACTAGCAAAGCCTCGTGACCTCCTTCTGAAAGGTTATGGAGAGGGAATGGAGCAAGAGGAATAAGCCAAGGCTTGGATAAAAATCAAAGCCTACTACCCACTGCTGCCCACTGTGTTCTTCAACCAGCAATGGGGATTCCATCTGGCACAATCTCATTTCCTTCACAGTGTCTCCAAAAGAGCAACTCCATCAGTATATCTCTCCAACCAGCCTATAGGTCAGTGTTTCTCAACCTGCGGGTCGGGACCCGGGGGGGGGGGGGTCGCAAGGAAGTGTCAGAGGGGTCTCCAAAGACCATCAGAAAACCCCTTTGGCAAAGAAGACTGAAGATCTCTCCGTCTTTCCTTGTCTTCCTTTTTTGGGACCAGACTGCAAATCCTTCCAAATTTGTGCCAAATTTGGTCCAGATCCATTGTTGTTTGGGTTCACAGTGCTCTTCAGATGTAGGTGAACTACATCTCCCCTAAATCACTGTCAATTCCTCCCAAATCCTTCCAGTATTTTCTGTTGGTCATGGGGATTCTGTGTGGGAAGTTTGGCCCAATTCTATTGTTGGTGAGGTTCAGAATGCTCTTTGATTGTAGGTGAACTATAAGTCCCAGCAACTACAACTCCATAATGTCAAAGTCTTTTCTTCAGACTCCAAAAGTGTTCACATTTGGGCATATTGAGTATTAGTTCCAAGTTTGGTCCAGATCCATCATTGTTTTGAGTCCACCGTGCTCTCTGGATGTAGGTGAACTTCAACTCCAAAATTCAAGGTCAATGCCCACCAAACCCTTTCAGTATTTTCTGTTGGTCATGGGAGTTCTATGTGCCCTGATTGGTTCAATTCCATCATTGGTGAAGTTCAAAATACTCTTTGATTGTAGCCAAGCTATAAATCCCAGCAACTACAACACCTAAATGACAAAATCAATCCCCCTCCACCCCACCAGTATTCAAATTTGGGTGTATCAGGTATTTGTGCCAAACTTGGTCCAGTGGATGAAAATGCATCCAGATATTTACATTACGATTCATAACTGTAGCAAAATTAGTTATGAAGTCACAACTAAAAGAATTTTATGGTTGGGGGTCACCACAACATGAGGAACTGTATTGAGGGGTCGCAGCATTAGGAAGGTTGAGAACCACTGCTATAGGAGGAGGACATTATAGTTCAAGGTACGCATCAATGTTCTGAAGAACTAAAGGAGCAGTGTAATTGATGGCGACATTAACTACTGAGCTATCAAGGCAATGTGGCATTTAGAATTTAGACACCATTTCAACAGACATTCACTTGTGAAAGTAGTCTCAATGGCATTTTAGCAGCAGGCTAGAGTTCGTGAGAGGAATGAAAATGTTGTGAAAGAAATATCTCTATTCAGCACTTAAAGGTAAAGGTAAAGGTTTTCCTCTGACATTAAGTCCAGTCGTGTCCGACTCTGGGAGTTGGTGCTCATCTCCATTTCTAAGCAGAAGAGCCGGCATTGTCCATAGACACCTCCAAGGTCATGAGGCTGGCACGACTGCATGGAATGCCATTGCCTTCCCACTGGAGCAGTACCTATTGATCTACTCACATTTGCATGTTTTTGAACTGCTCGGTTGGCAAAGCTGGGGCTAACACCAGGTGCTCATTCCGCTCCCTGGATTTGAACCTGCGACCTTTCAGTCCACAAGTTCAGCAACTCAGCACTTTAATATGCTGTGCCACTTGCACCCTTATTTATTTTGTTCCAAACCTTTCTTTGGTGCAAAGGTAAGAAACATGTAGCTCAACTTCCAAATTTTGTCGGGTTTTGTCTCCCATCATCCCTAGACAGCAAAACCAATGTAGGGGATCATGGATACTGCTGGAGGACCACATAAACACCACTTCTGCTAAAGCCAAATATAATTTGTGGGTTTTTAAAAATTGTTTTAAAAGTCTGCAAAAGTCATTTGGCAAAAACACAAATATCACAAGAGAAATACTATTAGAAAACTGGGGCAAACAACTTGTATTCGTTTAGAAATAATTCAACTGCAGTTCCTATCATCTCTTGATGACTGAAGTTGACAGGAAGTGAAGCCCAACAAGATCTAGAGATCTGTATATAAGATAAGCATTGTCTGTGAAGAGGCAATTGCTCTCAATGCTGAGAATTGTATTGTGACTGATTAAACAGGCCAGAACATCAAATGGGACCGGTCTCACGTGGAGACAGTGAGAAACAAATGATCTCAGCTATCTTGGCTGTCATCTCTATGATTCAGCTTTATCCTAAATGGCTGGATGTTCCTCAAACCGGGGAGATGGAATTTGTCACCCCATATGCACTGGGGGAGGCAGGAGAGGGTGTTCACAGGTTGTTGGGTTAGGCAATGCTGAGTTATTTTTAGAACTGGTGCAATACTGACTCAGTGTACATTTATGCAGGTTTTGTTCCACATTCCCAGCTGGTATATATATGAAAGCCCAGAGCTTTTCTCACACAATCCATCCCAGGTTTTATGCTGCTCTGGGAGATAAGGGAGCACTTAGAGAAACAGCTAGCGGTTAGTTAGAATATATTGTACTATATACCATATAATTAAAGTTGTCTGCCTGGTTGGCCCCCAAAGGCATCTCTCTGCTTCTGTGCCTCTCCTTTCATCCGGCTTCCCATCTTTCGGGACACAGCAACACACAGCAGCATTTGAAAGGAGTGTGGAGAGAAAAAGGAAAATGAGGAACGTGCTGATACTAAAGAAGACCCAACACTCTTGAGACTTCTCTCAAAAAAAGCGAGCAAGTCCTAAGGGAACAACATTATATAATCTCTCCCTCACTATTAGCATAACCCTAATATCACATGGAAGTTACTACCATGGTCATATCTTCCAAACTACTTAACAGCCACATCCAGCAGTCATTCCATTATTGTTACTAGGTTGTTGTTTTCTTTTGCACGAAACACTTCTGGGTGGGTAAAAGCATGACATATGCATATAGATCAGTGGTTCTCAACCTGTGGGTCCCCAGATGTTTTGATCTTCAACTCCCAGAAATTCTAACAGCTGGTAAACTGGCTGGGATTTCTGGGAGTTATAGGTCAAAACACCTGGGGACCCACAAGTTGAGAACCACTGATATAGATTGATACAAATTGTGGCATGTGGTCATCTTGTAACCTATATGAGGGAAACCTGCAGGTTTTGCAAAGATTTTAAATGTCACCATCCAACAACATGGCAATAGTCAGGGATGATGGGTGTTGCAGTCCAACAATATACCACAGCCAT